>NC_092513.1:63983205-64355177 GCF_047511675.1 Marmota flaviventris
TTTCTCAGGTATTTTGTTATAGTGATGGAAAGCTGACTAGTACACTGGAAAATTGAATTCAACAACCCATTAAAAGCAGTATGCTTCTTCCAGGATTTTTTTTTTTTTTAGCTTTGTAGTTATATAAAAATATGCTTAGGTAAAGTTTGTGTTTACTTTGCTTTCCCTTTTTCAATTCTGTTTGCTGTTCTATGAGCTTCTTTGATTTATGGTTTGGTAGATGACATTAATATGAAGAAAATTTTGTCATTATTGCTTAAAATATTTCTTTGATTCTCTTCTATTCTGTTTGCATTTCCTATCTGTTCTGTTTTTGCATGCTGTTTACTTTATTAGAGGGCTAAGCAAGTTAATCATGTTAATTATGTTTTCAGTCTGTTCATTCCAACGTCCCTTTTATGGTTGCTTCTAATGCTGCTTCTGTCTTATCAAAATGTGTCTTTTATCCTTTTAGTATACTTTCTACTTTTTTCTTGATGTCATACATGATGTGGTAGATAAAAGGAACTGCTATAAATAGCCTTTCATGATGTGGTAAAGTGAGAGAGAGCTGAAGCACTCCATAGAGCTGTGCCTCACTCTGTGAACTCACATGTGTTTCTCAGACCCTCATTCCTTAAGTGGGACAGAATGGCTACAAGGGACTGGAATTGGCTATTTCTTTTCTCTGAGGTCAGTGAGGCTCTGATAAAACCCCATAAGGCTAGATTCTGGTTGGTTCCTCCTGAAGGAAGACCTTGTTGAAACGAACAATATGTCATGGTGTATTTTAAAGTGTTTTCTTTCCCCGTTTCCCTGTGTTTTAGTCAGTTTTCTCACGGCTGTGACTAAAGGACCCAACCAGCACAATTATAGAAAAGGAAAAGTTTATTTGAGGGCTCATGGTTTAAAAGTCTTAGTCCATAGAAAGCCAGCTCCAATCCTCAGGGCTTGAGGTGAGGCTGAACATCACAGCAGCAGCCAATGGTAAAGGGAAACTTCTCACATCATGGTGATCAAGAAGCAGAGAAAGCGACTCCACTCTCCAGATACAAATATATACCCAAAGCCATGCCCCACACTCTACCATTTCAGTTACCACTCAGTTAATTCCTATCAGGTTATTAACTCACTGATTGGGTTAAGACTCTTACAACCCAATCATTTCTCCTTGGAATCTTCTTGCATTTTCTCACACATGAGCTCTTGGGGGACACCTCACATCCAAACATAACACCTTGCCAGAAGCATGAAGTGGATTTTCTCTGATAGTGACTCTGAGAACGTGGTTGAACACCTGTAGATAAAACTCACAAAGCATAGGAGACCCAATGACTGGGTATATCTCGAGTTTTAATTCTCAGACTTCTTTACACTGAGCCAATAGAAATTTCTAATTTACTACAGGCTTTCCTATTTGGTACTGGCTCCCAGGAGATATCAAGCTTGTATGTTTTTGTTGTGGTATGTTGCTATTATCTGTATCTGCTTATTTGTTTCAACTTTGAGATAAGTGATTTTCCTGTGATCTACTTTGTATTAAGAATATATGAAGATTTTTTGTTTGTTTGTTTGTGGTTTGTTCGGATTCTTACTTGTTGGGTGTGTTTTTCATCATTATACTGAGATTATAATGAATCCAAAGGCCGTCTGAAGTACCAACATGGTGCCTGAATCAGATCAAGCCATTCTGGAATTCTTTTGGTAGGTGATAATTGGATAGTCTGCAGTTGGAAGCACATGATTACTGGTACCTCTCACAGAGCAAGCAACATCCTAAGCAGTCAGAACTACAGGCCAACAGGCTATCAGTAATTTGGGGACACAGGATGGTGACATCAGTAGTAATTTTTTATTGTAGTTATTATTCTTTCCAACTCCAGAATCTCTACCAGTTCCTATTTATCTATGTCTTTATTGATTTTTCTATTTGGTCAGATATTATCATATTTTTTAAAAATGTGTAGATGTGGTTTGCATGGTATACATTCTTTGCATAGGTGTGCACAAATTGACTTAAAATCTTTATCTATTGATTTTAACACCTAAGCCATCTCAAGATGTCCAAACCCAGGGCTGCAAAGGTCCCAGACTGCTTCTTTCTGATCCCAAAGAAAGAATATGGGAGACTCAGTGGAGAGGGTTGAAACATTTTCTTTCTCATGCACTTGATGGTGGCAGAATGGAGTGTTGCAGGTGCCTATGAACAGGGGCAATTATACAGGACAGATTGCTAGCCAACTGAGCATATGAGTTTCTTCATAGGTTTTATAAGGACTTTACTACCAAGGTCATTCTACTTTAATACCCAACAAAGACTAAAGATTTTATCCCCAACACAATCTTGGAGTCCCTCTTAGTTGACCTTCAGAAACAAGACTTCCACTTACTGAGTTGTATTTACCCCATGGGACATTATCTGTTTTTTTTTTTTTCTGTTTCTTTATATATCTCATAACATTTTAATTTGAGAACTGAGTATTTTAGATAATATTCTGTGATAACACTGATGTCAGAGTCTTTACCTACCCTGAATTTGTTTTCTTTCCCAGGTTTCTGGGTTTGTTTTTCTAATTTTTGCTTATTTATTTTGGGTACTCTGTTGACATAAGAACAAACTAACCAAACTCAGTTTCCCCTACTGACAACATAGAGCACTTGTGTGGCTTCACAAGTACAAGTAGTGATTTCTTTCTACGACTAATTAAGAAATTAATTCTACAGTAGTGGTGGGGGTCCTCTCATTTCATTCTGTTCTGCAACCACTTCCAGGTAAATAGTGGAGATAGGGCCAAAACCAATAGCATAGAAAGCAGGTTATGCCCTTCTCTGTATTGAAGAGTGGTTTTCAGGCTGTGTCTATCTCTACTCCATTTTGTAAAGCAGCTGTAAATTGTTAACAAAAATGGCCAAATTAAATAAAAAGTACTTGGATGCACAAGGTTATCAAACTCACAAAAGAAAAACTAGGCCCACCAGCACATCAGTCTCACCATAGGTAACCCACTTACCTGAAACACACAAAGTAGAGATACCTAGAACCATGATATGGCGGAACATACACACAGATGGATCATCCAACCATCTGGTGAATGTCTCCTGAGGTTGACAGGGAAGACATGATTGTCCCCAGAGCTTCAGCTCAGCTGGATTTCCCTGCTTGACACTTCAACAGTGCCTGCCCTGGGGATCCTGGCCTAGAATAAGTTCCATGCTTTCACAGCTTGGTGCCCCAACAAATTCTGGGACTTAATTGTAATCTTACCTGACCACCTGCTGTGACTCTTTTGCATCTCTGGTGGCTCTCAACCTTTGCTCCCTGCAGCCTCTTTGAAACCTATGGCTGCCTTAACCCTTTTTTTGCCTTTTTGTATCTATGTATCATTATATGAAATATGATGTGTGACTTGAGTATTAAGAGATATTAGTAATTAAGAATGGAATAAAAGAAACTGTGATTGCTTGTCTTATGGCTACCAAGTGACCCACGAGTACTGGGTAAATTGCAGCAAATAAAATTGATCAGTAGATTAGAAGGAGATTGAGAGAGAGGATGGGGGAGGAAATGACTGAATAGAGAGGAGGTATGGGGGAGGAAATGACTGAATTTGACAAAACTATGCTATGAGCATGTGCAAATATACCACAGTGAATTCTACCCTTATGTGTATCTATAAAGCATCAATTACAAACAAATAAATAAATGAGCACAAATAAGACTAGCACAGTAGAGGAAGAGAAATAGGGGAAGGGAAAAGGGGGAAGTGAAATGAGGGGGCACCAAGAAATTGTAATGGAGTAAATTAAAGTTCATGCATGTATGATTGTGTCAAAATAAACCCAAATATTTATGTATAACTATAATGTACCAGTAAAAGCAAAAAAAAAAAAAAAAATTGATGTAGCTTGTGAATTTATTGTAGAAAGATACAGAAATATTTGGTCTGTTAATGGTGTAGTTCCCTCATGGTACACAATTTGAAGACTCAGTTGCTTACATCTTCCCCCTTATAATTTAAATGCCAATTGCAAGTTTATTTTATGAATGTTTTGACCAAGCAGCTATAAATCGGGATTCCTAAGTTCTCCTCCTTCAATTTAGCTAATTAGCTGGAGTAGCTCACAGGACTCAGAGAAACACTTGTGTGTTAGAGAATACTAAACAGAGTTCACATGAAGGATAAGGTATGGGAGATTATAGAACTTCCATTCTTTATCTGGGAGCAACACTTTCTAAAAATCTCCATATGCTCAGTTACCCAGAGGCCTCTTTCTCCTTCCCAAAAAGTTGGGAGATGGGTCTGAAAATCCCAACACTGGAACACCCTGCCTGGAAATAGCAGACTGCCCCCATTCTAAAGCTACCTCATGGCTGACAGCAGTCAGTCAATTCTTCAGCATCAAAAAATAAATCTATCACTTTGGAGAAGTCAAGCCATTTCAGGAGCCAGGGAACAGGGAGGAAGACCAAATATATGTTTTACAGTATCAAAGATACTTTTCAGGACAAATTCTACAAATGTTATATTCCCTGCATTGTGTAGCTATGTTTTCTGCTCACTTATTTTCATTTTTAAAAATGTTTGTTTTTCTTTGTAAGCCTGACTTTCCAGGGGTCGCCCTGATTAGTATGATTTAGTGTGACCTGCCAGTTATCTGTAAGATTTCTTTCAATTCTTTATGTCATTTATCTTACACTCTTTGCCAAGCATATCTGTGTAGAGATTGCCTTCAAACCTCAAGCAGTTTACAAGACAAGTTTTGCTTTTACTTCTTGCTTATGTAGGGACTCCTATTCAGTCAGGAGTAAGTGACTAGTGCCTCATCACCTCCTCCATCTCTCCTGCTCTTGGGAACTGTTTTGCACCTACCTATATCAAGCTTTTCTGATATTCAGGAATATATAAAGTTTTAATAAAGAGTTTCCTATTATCATCTTCTCTCCCAGAATTCCCTTTAAAAATCCTGGCCAGGCTTTATTTACCCCAACTCAAGTGATGAGCAGCTCCAATGTACTTAAAAGAATATCTATCTATCTATCTATCATTTTGTTAATATGCTGAAGGCAGGGTTTATTTCCCTTTATTCAACTCCTTTAATGCTAATCTCTGCATTTAATCAAATAGCCACAATATCCTGCAAATGGAGACTTTCAAAATACTGGAACTACAGAGAAATTTTTGACTTTGCTCTGGGGAGGGTGTTTTAATAAAGTTCCTAAATAGGTCAATCCTGTCCATTGACTGAGAGACTGTCAATAACTACCCTGACACCGAGCAGGGAAGAGAGGGGTGGGGATAACCTCAAAGTGAAACAACCCAAGTCCTGTTAGCTTACTGAGGCTTAGTCATTTTTGTTGGATAGAGGGTATTGGATACAATACCTTTTTTTCCTTGTGTCAAGCAAAGCAGCTTGCCACTATACTCTCTTTGCCATTTGGGTGTCATCACTCCTGTGTGTGTGTGTGTGTGTGTGTGTGTATGTGTGTGTGTGTGGTTATGAGACAGGCTCCCCTGAAAAGGGTAAATGCACTCCTGGGCCTTAACTCACAGCCTGGTGGCCATTAAAAGAGAGTATGTGATTTTCCCTGCTTTCCTACAGGTTTATTAGATATAAACAGCATGACGTGGGCCTTTTCCTAACCTCGTACTCATTCACTCTCAGTCTTACTGGTCTCAAAAAACAGACTGCATTATTAAGACCAGGATACCTCAGTATAGCTGTCCAAGGTCAAACAACATACAGGATAAAATACCATTGAGGAGCCATCAAAATGACACATTCCCAGGGCCAGGTTGAAAATGCCTTAGGTCACCTAAAATCAGTTAACATTTCTAAACTCTAGCCCACCCCTACTGTTAATATTAGGATGTCCAGCAAGTCCAGGTCTTTGGAATTGAGCAAGACACACAGAAGTAATAGGCAAAGTACAGATTTATTAAAGGTGGAGATAGCATTCCATTAGGTAGAACAGAGCTGGGGGTAGGGAGAGAGACAGAGGGGTTCAAGGCCCCAATGTCTGGAAATTTGAGTCTTGTATTCTGAGTTGCTGGGTGTTCTTTTCCGGGATATAGACCCAACTGAAGACCTTATCCCATTGGCTCCCATTGGTTACCTTATAATACCCGATTAGAATATTTTCCATTTTTCTCCACACTGGTTACTTTAGAAAACCTAATTAACCCCAGTTGGTCATTTTGAAATTTGAACCTGTGGAACGAGTTATCATGGTGATTAGTCCTTGGTGGCAGGAGTTGTGATGGTAATGGGATTTACTGTAAACAAGAACAGGACTCCTCTCCTTATCCTCCAGCATCCTCTTTCTTTATTTTATTTTTATAGTTGGATACAATACCTTTATTTCACTCATTTATTATTATTTTTTAATGTGGCTCTGAGGATCGAACCCAGGGTCCTACACGTGCGAGATGAGTGCTCTACCGCTGAGCCACAATCCCAGCCCTAGCAGCCTCTTTCTTATACCCTGTCTCTTCCATCTTGGTGTCCCTGAACTCCTACCTAACACTACCACTCTTACACAGAAATAAAACTTGCCCCCTTGTTTGTTCAGAGTCAATTTGACACTCTTGGTCAGTGCAGTGTCTCTGTTCTGCTCATGCAAGAAGTCCCACTAAAGGGTCTTATTCCCTTTGCAGTTCTACATTTATCTGATTTTTCTGATAGCATGGAAACCCACCCAGCTGGTCAAGGTTAGACAAGGTTAGTGATCCTCCCAGTACTCCTAGAAACTGCTTTTGTTCTCCTGGTTGCTGCCTCTTTTGGACCTTGGTAGAAGTATTCTGCCACTGACATTGAAAAGTCTGGCATTTCCCAATTAGTAGGAAAAATACATTTCTTCTATTGAATTTAATTTTGTTACATTTCTGACACCTGTCATTTCATATCAGCTAACATCAGATCTAGCTCAAATTGTATATTAGAGTTAAACCAGGTTTCTTCCATCAACAATTCATGTACTCTTCAAAAAATATTATTGGTGGGGGTGAACAGGACATGTGTAATGGAGTTCATTATTTTATACCCTTGAGCACTCATCTCTATAATTTGTACTTAGCAGAACTTCAATTCATGAAGAACTATATGGAAATAGAAGAAGGCAATTATAACACTGCAATAGGTAAAATAAGCAGATCCTCATGGGGTGAGAATGAGGTAGGGCAGAAGAAATAAGAAATAGGTAGAAAGGGAATAAAGGAAGGAAAAGGGAATAAGGTTTTAATTCAAAAGTTCTGCATACATTTCCAGGCATGTCATTCCCGATACCAATCTCTCCTGCAAATAATTCCAATCCCTGGGAAATCTGTATGTTTGCCTGCACACTGGTAATTAACCGCACTCCAAATAAATATTATAAGCAAAGACACATAAAATATCTTGAAGAACCTATAATTAAGAGAACTTTCTAATATTATATATTGATCATTATTTCTAGTAGTATATATATTGATCAAATAATGAAGACCACACTGGCCTAAAGATTGAGAGACTGGCAAGACCATCAAAAACTGTTCTGAGATCAGTGTACTGATATCATTCCTATATACTTTTCTCTACCCACCCCTCTCTAAATTTACTTTAAAAGAAGAGCCAGGAACCCTTCAAACTGAACCTATCATTCAGATGGCCCACATTGTCCCTTGAATGAGTATTCTTTGCTTTACCCCCAAAGGTGATTCTTTCTTATGATGATCCTTCTTCTCCCTTAAACATGTATCAAGTTTCCTAGGGCTAGGGATGTGGCTCAAGCGGTAGCGCGCTCGCCTGGTGTGCGTGCGGCCTGGGTTCGATCCTTAGCACCACATACAAACAAAGATGTTGTGTCTGCCGATAACTAAAAAATAAATATTAAAAAATTCTCTCTGTCTCTCTCTCTCTCTCTCTGTCTCTCACTTTAAAAAAAAAAAAGTTTCCTAAACAATGTCTGTGACTCTGACTTGTGCATGCTGAATTCCTTTCCATCACATATGCCAAGAACCCTGCTGGTCTTGAGTAGAGTTCCCCTTCTCTCAAAGAACTCACTGGACCCTTTGTTGGAGATAACTCTTCTTCTGTGGCAAAAAGGGCATGCCAGCAAGAGCTTTGCCTTCAAGACATCTTGCAAGTATGGCTTTATCTTCAGAGAAGAGAGAGAACTGTGGAAGAAGGTAGTGAAGAATTGCCAGAGAAGCAGGGAACCTGACTTAGGACAAGTGGGGTCCTTGACATGTATTTTGAAAAAAGAATTTCAGCATAAAGACTTATTTAGGAAAGCAAATAATACATATTCAAGGGAGGATGTGAACCATCTCAAGAGTGGGGGATGTGTCTGGAGGGTTCCTGGCTCACCTATTAAAGAAATCTTGGTGGGAGGAGGATAGGGGAATGTATTTAGAGATGTCAAGTCTGTTGATTACCAGAGTGTTTAGGTAATCTGTATATTATCAGGATCCTTAGGCTGACATGGTCTTCATTATTGGACCAATAAATAATGCTGGAAATTTCTGCAGATTATAGATTTTTTTAAAACGTCATATTTATCTTAATCTTTTTATTGGTATGTTAACTAACAGTGCACAGGTTAATTCTCATAAATGGATTAATTTATGGTAATGTTAAGATTTATGTATTTAGGATTTAAGAAATTTGGGAGTAACAGACCAGGGACAGAGAATAGTTTGGAGAGTCACAGGCCCAATAGTCTATGTGAAAACTCAGATTAAATTACCTTGTCCTTCCTTTATGTATCTCCTCTACCTGTCTTTTATTTCTCCTATTCTATCTCAGTTTTAAATACTAGTAAAAATTTTGTGCATCCATAAACTTGTTGGTCCAATAAAATGACTAGAAAGACTCCAGGACTGCTGAGTCTCTGCATGTTCTCTGTCAGGGCGTTGCTTGTCTACCTCAGGGGAGAGCACATGAAGTGAAATAGTTACTTGGCAACATGAAGCTGCCCCTCCAATGTATAAACATTTTCTTCCCCATGTTTTCCAAATTATCTTTCTTAATTCAATATCTCACAAGTACTGGTAGAGAACTTTTATTTTATGTTTGATATGTTTCAGTTGACTTTTTTTTTTTTTTGTCACTGCGACCAAAAGACTTTACAAGAACAAGGAGAAGAGGAAAGATTTATTTTGTTGCTCTTGGTTTCAGGTCTCAGTCCATTTGTTCTGGGGCCAAAGTGAGGGAGAACAGCATGGTGGAAGACTGCGGTGGGGGAAAGCAGCTCAGGACATGACCACCAGGAAGCAGAGAGAGAGAGAGAGAGAGAGAGAGAGAGAGAGAGAGAGAGACTACTCCATCACAAGGACAAAATATATACCTCAAAGGCACACTCCCAATGATCCTGCCTCCTTGAGCTACACTCTATTAGGTAATCCTTATCAAGGGATTAATTACTTATTAATTTACTGATTAGGTTAAGGCTATAATACCCAATCATTTCTCCTTTAAACCTTCTTGCATTGTCTCACACATGAGCTTTTGAGAGACACCTCACATCTAAACTATAAGAGTCTATAAAATGTTTTTCATAATAGCTACTTACTCTTGCAAACCAAATCATGTCCATGTCACTATGACCCTGACCAACCACCATAAAAAGAGTGGCCACTTTACACTTCTTACCTCAATGGTTTTATTGAGTTGGTTTATGTACATGGTGGTTTTAGTATCATTTAAACAAATGTTTGTGTGGTAAATTTCTGCTCGCAATGTACTATCTATTTAGAACACAAGAGTTTCTGTTGTAAGGATCTCTGAAATCTTTCTAGCCCTATAGCTGCATATGTAAAGTGATCTTCTTATAAAGACACTGCAGGTTTCCAAAGGTATTGTTTTCAACTTGTGTCAAACATTTATCAGCTCAGAATTGGAAAAAATAAGCAAAGCATAATTTTCATACCATCGTTCTCCCTTCATTTTAAAATCATGAGAATTAATAATTTTGATTGTTTTGTTAAAATCCTATTCTATGTCTTCAGAGTGCTGCCACTGAGAAGTCACAATGTGATAAAGAAGATACTTCTTTATCCAAAGTACTTCAAAAAAAAAAAAAAAAAGAAAGAAAGAAAGAAAGAAAGAAAAAAGAATAAAAAGAGTAGGGAAGGGGATTATGATTCTGCTATAGATATAAAACATTTTACTTACCTCATTAGTCAAGGGAGTAGATGAGATCACAGAATGTGCAAACTGAAGCAAAACTGTTTTGTTGTTGTTGTTGTTTTGTGGGGAAGGGGAAGTGCTGTCCCTATATAAGACAGTTATCATCTGCATATCCATAGATAAGAATTACTCTGCATCACTATAAGTTATCCACAACTGTAAAACATTCATATGTGATAAAGAAGATACTTCTTTATAACATTGTGACTTCTCAGTCACTACACTCTTATAAAGAAGTACTAATTCCCTGGGGGAATGGAGTTACTGATCTTTGTGAGTTTGAATCATGTAGACTGCATCAGTGTGATTATTTCATAAATTACAGTCCACAGAGTCCATAGCTCCACTATGCATATGTAATGGTACATTGCTGCTAACATCCTCTATACACTCACATCAAGTCTTTAAGTTTCTTTATTCAGGCTGAAGATGCTATTCTGGGAGGATCAGCATGGTACCCTCCTTGGAGAGACTGTTATGTAAAGAAATTAAAATTATCTTTCACTAAAGTGACCAGTCCTGAACTCTCCTGATGTGCCATCTGGAATTGTGCAAATATCTGTGATCCAAAGGAACCCCAACAGCTCCTGGCAGATTTTGGATAGTCTCTGTGGGAGGCTTCATACCCTGCAGGCACGGTGCCCATCATCTTGGTGTCATGGGGCAGGCAGACAAGACTCCCTCAGTGTCACATCTGCTCACTTCTGCATTGACCACCTGCTGAGAGCTCAGCCAAGAGGTTCAGGAAGACAGGCAGGAAAGAGGGCAGCAGATGCAACACAGTATCCTGATAAGGCCCACTCACTAGCCTGTCTGTGGTGGGAACAATGTAGGTAAAATGCGTGCTTCAGTGGAAAAGTGCTCAGTGTCTATGTAGCACACTTTTCTAGGTAATCTGAACCAGATTCTATAAGAGCTGTTTTACAGTTGTGGATAATTTATAGTGATGCAGAATAATTCTTATCTACAGATATGCAGATGATATTTGTCTTATATAGGGACAGAACTTCCCCTTCCCTACAAAACAACAACAACAACAAAAAAAACAGTTTTGCTTCAGTTTGTATATTCTGTGATCTCATCTACTCCCTTGACTATTGAGGTAAGTAAAATGTTTGTTTTATATCTATTGCAGAATCGTAATCTCCCTCTTTACTTTTTTTTCCCTTTCCATTTTTCTTTCTTTCTTTTTTTTTTAAGTTCTGGGAATCAAACCCAAGGCTCTGCATATGCTAGGCAGCACTCTAGCAGCTCCACCCTCCGCCCAATCTTCCCTTTTGAAAATCTGTCTCTAAGAGTCTCCAGGAGATTTTGCTCCTTCTCATGGGGACTTAGTTATTCCCCTAAATGTGCTGCCTTTTCTTTCTATTCCCTCTATCTCTTCTTCTTTTCTCTGTAATAATCAAGCCAGATGTCACCCTACATTGTTTACATAGATTATTTCACTTAAAGTCAGAGAACAAATATCAAATTGAGTCACTCTGTGTTGTAGAGAAACTTATTTCCAAATGCATGAAGATAAACCATTGTTTTTATCTTTTCTTAGTTACTCTTATTATTTACATTCCAAACCCAAAACTAAAAACCAAGGCTTATTTTTGTATAATAAAAAAGTAGGATAAATTATATGTAAAATTATATAAATTTTATGAAATATTAGATACTTTACAATACATTTTTTAAAAATATTTTTTAGTTGTTGATGGACTTTTATTTTATTTATTTATATGTGGTGCTGAGAATCAAACCCAGTGCCTCACACATGCCACGCAAGTGCGCTACTACTGAGCCACAACCCCAGCCCTACAATACATTCTTTGATGTCAAAAGTATAATTTTTGTTGTTGATATAATTACTCTTTATGTAGATATAACAAAATTCAAAGTATATCCAGAATCATCAACTTTCAAAAAACACTTGGAGTCTATAAATAAATAATCAGATTATTTGTATTTTCTATTTAGTGTTAATTACTTAATATAGTATTATAAAACTTGCATTACTTGGGAGGTGGGAAAGAAGTATATAAACAATAAACTGAGAGTTGGAAGGTAACATGTATATTTTTAAAGAGAATGACTGTCCTCCTTAGCTATTGGACTGGGTCATGCATTATGCAGTACATTCAATTGCTGATGTTAATTACAGCTTGGCTTGTTTGCTTTGTTATGAATAGTTTGCATTCTACCATCTTAAATAGTTTTTCTGTTCCTGGAGAGTGAGCAGTGCAGAGCTGTAATTTCTAATGAAGCTCCCAAGTATTACCCGTTCTTCTAAATTATTTATAGTATGCTCATTGGATGCGATCTGGATTAATTAGATTTTAAGAAAACTCCTGAGACATTTGAATAACAGTCTTACCAGGCATCTGAAATCTAGGTTAGGCCAACAGAGAAGCTAAACTCTAATGATGACACTTACTTCCTCTGACTCACATGTCCAGAATAACTTGCTTACCAGATTCTGATTGTCATTTTAGGTTGTGGCTGCCCCTTAACTGGATCTCCTTCATTGAATGCAGAATAATTACTCTCTCAACTTATCTACTTCCCTTGCTTCTTAATAACAACTACCCTTTGCTAATCTCCAAATCCCTAACTTCAATTTTAATTTTTCCAGACAAGTGGAGTTATTTGTATGCCAAATAGACAGTTTAAAATCAAAAAGTTCCAAAATGGAACTCTTGATTTCCAATACTGGCTCTTCCTCAGTATTTCCAACATCAGTCAGCACTACTGACATTTAAAATTACTATAATTGGAGATGGGTTCATTTTTCTTACACATAAGTGCCTGGCTCACTGTGACCCCAGGTCTGAGAATGGGCACAGCAAGTAAATGCTCAACTCACTGTCACAGATGACAGGGAGTAGATGATCATAGTCTGTGAAAGACAGGTGAAGGGAGGGTCTTGTACCCCATTGGGTGGTGTCCTTTGATTTGAGATAGGGTATTTATTTTATGATAATAGAAAAATGGAGAAGAACATAAGGCAAACATAATAAATGTGTTGGTTATACTACTGGAAAAGATGACCATTTCAACCTGACCACTTTTATTTCCAGTGAGGTATGGGACCAAAGTCAACTTTTAGGCAAGAGTGACTTTGAGTTGAGTTAGACCTTCTATGGCTTCAATGTATCCCCCCAAATTTTATGTGTTACACCTCTCTCTCCACTGGATAGATTTTCGAAACAAAAGTTGAATAATGAAACTATAGAGCTCAATAACACAATTAATAACTTAGACTTAACTGAGATATATAGAATATTTCAACCGGCATCACGCAGATACACTTTCTTCTCAGTAGCACATAGATCCTTCTCTAAAATAGACCATATACTATGCCATGAAACAACTGTTAGCCAATGCAAAAAAGTAGAGATACTACCATGCATTTTATCAGATCATAATGAAATGAAATTGGAAATCAACAAAATTAAAAATAAATAAATAAATAAATAAAAATTTCTGCATCATATGGAGACTGAACAATATGCTACTGAAGGAACAATGGTTATTCAGTAAGAAGACATCAAGGAGGAGATTAAAAAATTCTTAGAGTTAAATGAGAACATAGACACAACATATCGAAATCTCTGGGACACTATGAAAGCAATACTAAGAGGAAAATTCATTGCGTGGAGTTTATTCCTTACAAGAAGAAAAAGTCAACAAATAAACAACCTCATATGACATCTCAAAGCCCTAGAAAAGGAAGAACAAATCAGCAGCAAAGGCAGTAGAAGGCAAGAAATAATTAAAATTAGAGCTGAAATCAATGAAATCGAAACCAAAGAAACAATTGAAAAAAAATTGACAAAACTAAAAGTTGATTCTTTAAAAAAAAATAAATAAAATTGACAGACCCTTAGCCATACTAACAGAGAGAAGGAGAGAGAGAACTCAAATTACAAGCATACATGATGAAAAAGGCAATATGGTAACAGATACTACAGAAATACAGAGGATAATTAAAAATTATTTTGAAACATTATACTCCAATAAAGTAGAAGACATTGAAGGCATCGACAAATTTCTTAAGTCATATAATCTGCCCAGGTTGATTCAGGAAGATATACACAACTTAATCAGACCAGTATCAAGTGAGGAGCCATCAAAAGATTACCAAACAAGAAAAGCCCATGGCCAGATGGATACACAGCCAAGTTCTACAAGACCTTTAAAGAAGAACTAATACTAGCACTCTTCAATTTATTTCAGGAAATAGAAAAAGAGGGAACACTTCCAAACTCATTCTATGAGGCCAAGATCACCCTGATTCCAAAACCAGACAAAGACACTTCAAAGAAAAAAAAAAAAAACAACTTCAGACCAATATCTGTAATGAACATAAATGCAAAAATTCTCAATAAAATTCTGGCAAACAAAATACAAAAACATATAAAAAAGATTATGCACCATGATCAAGTGGGATTCATCCCAGGGATGCAAGGTTGGTTCAATATATGGAAATTAATAAATGTAATTCATCACATCAATAGATTAAAGATAAGTATCATATGATTATCTCCTTAGACACAGAAAAAGCATTTGTGTGTAAAACACTAGAAAAACTAGGGAACATATCTCAACATCGTAAAGGCTATCTATGTTAAGCCTCAGGGCAACATCTTCTAAAGGGAGAAAAACTGAAGGCATTCCCTTTAAAATCTGGAACAAGACAGGGATGCTCTCTTTCACCACTTATATTCAACATAGTTATTGAAACACTGGCCAGAGCAATTAGACAGATGAAAGAAAATAAAGGAATATGTTTAGAAAAAAAACAAAAAAAACTTAAATTAGCACTATTTGCTGATGATATGATTCTATACCTATAAGACCCAAAAACTTCACCAGAAAACTTCTAGAACTAGTAAATGAATTCAGCAAAGTAGCAGGATATAAAATAAACACTCATAAATCAAAGGCATTTCTGTATATCAGTGACAAAGCCTCTGAGAAGGAAATGAGGAAAACTACTCCATTCACAATATCCTCAAAAAAAAAAAAAAAAAAAAAAAAAAAGATACTTGGGAATTAACTTAATGAAAGAGGTGAAAGATCTATACAATGAAAACTACAGAACCCTAAAGAGAGAAATCAAAGAAGGCCTTAGAAGATGGAAAGATCTACCTTGCTCTTGGATAGGCAGAATTAATATTATCAAAATGACCACACTACCAAAAGCACTATACAGATTTAAGCAATTCCAATCAAAATCCCAATGACATTACTCATAGAAATAGAAAAAGCAAGAATGAAATTCATCTGGAAAAATAAGAGACCTAGAATAGCTAAAGCATTCCTAAACAGAAAGAGTGAAGCAGGTGGTATCACTATACCAGCCGTTAAACCATACTACAGAGCAATAGTACAAAAACAGCATGGATTTGGCACCAAAACAGGCTGATAGACCAATGGTACAGCATAGAAGACACAGAGACTAACACACAAAGTTACAATTATCTTATATTAGACAAAGTTGCCAAAAATATGCACTGGAGAAAAGATAGCATCTTCAACAAATGGTGCTGGGAAAACTGGAAATCCATATGCAACAAAAACAAATTAAACCCTCACCTCTCACCATGCACAAAACTTAACTCAAAATGGATCAAGAACCTAGGAATTAAACCAGAGATTTTGTATCTAATAGAAGAAAAATTAGGCCCTAATCCTCATTATGTGGATTAGGCCCCAACTTCCTTAACTTCCTCAAGAATTAAAACCAAGAATCAATAAATGGGATGGAATCAAACTAAAAAGTTTCTTCTCAGCAAATAAACAATCTGCTACAACCTGGGAGCAAATTTTTACCCTCACACATCAGAGAGAGCACTAATCTCTAGGGTATACAAAGAACTCAAAAAGCTAAAAAAAAAAAAAAAAAAAAAAAAATCAATAAATGGGCCAAGGACCTGAACAGACACTTTTCAGAAGAGGATATACAATCAATCAACAAATATATGAAAAAATTCTCATCATCTCTAGCAATCAGAGAAATGCAAATCAAAACTACTCTAAGATATCATCTCACTCCAGTCAGAATGGCAGCTATTATGAAGACAAACAACAATAAGTGTTGGTGAGGTTGTGAGGAAAAGGGTACACTCATATATTGCTGGTGGGACTGCAAATTGGTACAGCCAATCTGGAAAGCAGTATGGAGACTCCTTGGAAATTTGGGAATGGAACCTATTCCTCTCCTTGGACTATACCCAAAGGACTTAAAAACAACATACTACAGGGACACAGCCACATCAATGTTTATAGCAGCACAATTCACAATAGTTAATCTGTGGAGCCAACCTAGATGCCCTTCAGTGGATGAATGAATAAAAAAATGTGGCATATATACACAATGGAATTTTACTTGGCATTAAAAAAAAAAAAAAACAAAAACAAAATCATGGCATTTGCAGGTAAATGGGTGGTTGAGAAGATAATGCTAAGTGAAGTTAGCCAATCCCCCCCAAAACAAATGCCTAATGTTTTCTCTGATGTAAGGAGGTTGACTCACAGTGGGGTAGGGAGGGAGAGCATGGGAGGATTAGATGAATTCTAGATAGGGAAGAGGGGTGGGAGGGAAAGAGAGGGGGCAGGGGATTAGCAAAGGTGGTGGAATGTGATGGACATCATTATACAAAGTACATGTATGAAGACTTGAATTGGATATCAACATACTTTATATACAAACAGATATATGAAAAATCGTTGTATATATGTGTATTAAAAAGTGTTAATGCAAAAAAACACAAAGTACATGTAAAAAATCATAAATTGGTGTGAACATACTTTATATAGAGAGATATGAGAAATCATGCTCTATATGTGTAATAAGAATTGTAATGCATTCCACTGCTGTCATGAATTTAAAAAAGTAAAGTTAAAAAAGTTTTTAAAAAGTTTTTTAAAAAAACTTTTTAAAAAGTTTGTGCATTAGAAATCTATCTTAAAATATGTATGTGAATGGTATTTGGAGATGGGGCCTTTGGAGGTAATTAGGATTAGGTGAGGGCATAAATGTAGGGACTCCATGATGACATTTGTGACTTTATGAGAAAAAGATACCCTAACTTACATGCTTTCTCTCACCATGTGATGCCCTCACCAGAACCCTCACCAGATGTTGAGCTGATGCCATTCTCTCCAGAACTGTGAGCTAAATAAACCTCTTAAAAAAATCAATCACTTAGTCTTTAGTATTTTGTTGTAGCAACAGAAAGCAGACTAAGACAGGTCTGAAGAAAAGTTGTGGCATCACTTCTTAGTATCACTTATAAATGTAGAGATTCTTGTTTAGAAAAAAAAATATTCCACTTGGTATCTTCAAACATAAGTTTATCTTTTAAAAATGAAAGAAAAATCAAGCTTATGACAAATTCACAAACTCTGGGGTTACCATTCAATCATCTAGTGGAAATGGCAGAATAAACACATATATGTGCCTTTTATTTCTGACATGAACTACATCTGGGACAGAAAAAAATTATACAGAGGAAGACTTATCTTTTATGATGGTGACTGTGTAACTGGAGCTCATCCACTGGTGAGATTCTTAGTAGTTTCTGTAACATAGATGGCACCCTAACAGCAGAGGATCATGGCATATCCCTGTAATCACAGTGGGCTCAGGAGGCTAAGGCAGGAGGATCCGAGTTCAAAGCCAGCCTCAGCAAAAGTGAGGTGCTAAGCAATTTAGTGAGATGCTGTCTCTAAATAAAATAGAAAAAAGTGTTGGGGATGTTGCTCAGTGGTTAAATACCTCTGAATTCAATCCTGGCACCTCCCCACTCCCCACCCACCCCCCACGGGGGAAAAAAATGAATGTGACCTAGTTTGGAAGCCTCGGTCTAGAATTTGCACCATAGCTATGTTTTCATGTTTTCTATTCAAGGGACAATGGGTTCTTCAGAAAATTTTAGGAATGAATGAACAATGAAATTAATTATAGCTTTTATATTCCTTGTCAAATCTTCTGGAATTATGTTGATGAAGATAGTGGAATAGTAAAATTATAATAGTATGATTGTAAGCTGGAGAGGTGAATGGTTTTGGTTTTTAGGGATCTGACTTCCAAAGAGGTGATAACTCATATGTAGAGCTTATGGGTATGCCCAGCTCCTGTGAAGAGGGTTCCCATGCAGACTTCTAACTTGAGGAAAATATTCTTAGGGAAAAATTTATCTGTTTAGATAGTGAAAGAAGAACGAAGAATAACCCCTTATTCTCACTTATTATTACTCAGAGGCAACTCTGGTTGGGAACTTGGGGGCCATTATCTTCCTAATATCTGCTTTAGCCTCCCCTAATTTTCTGGAAAATAGTACATTTCCTCTCTCTTGTGATATGCTAGGCAAATGCCACTTCAGTCCCTCTCTTCTCAACTTGATTTTTAATCCTTGATTTTAAAAAATAAATGTTCAACCAGAGAACACCGTATAAAAAAAAAGATGAAAGAGAAATACCAAGGTAGGGAAAATGAAAATTAACCCCCTAAGGAATAATTGATAATTCAGGGAGCAGAAGAGAATTGTTTCATTAAAAATTGTAATTAGTATCCTCAAAGTTATTCATGTATTACACATATGAGATGCTTCCCTGAAAAAAGAGAGTAAGCAACTGAACAAAATTAGAAAATTAAAGTTACACTTGGAAAATATTTTAAAATAGAAATTTAATAGTGGAGCTGGAAGATAAATTTGATTCAGTTGCCCATATTCACCTTTCACTGACAATAAACAGAGGCCAAATATGGAAAATAGGGGTGAGAAACCAGCCTCTATCTCAGAGCAAAGCCTGTCCAAGGAAGGGGACATGACCTGTTTATCTACAAATAACAGGAGAGATCTGCGGAGCCAGGTGTCCCTGAATCAGTCAGGCTAGGTGAGGACCTATAGCAACCACCTAGCAACCACCAATCAGCATGAGACAGGGAAAATACCTGGGATGCCAGATGTTTATGGTGGTTGATAACATGTTGGGAAACCATGTAGTTCAGCACATACACCCCTCGTGGCTTAAACCAATCAGTTCAAATGAATTCCCCTCTTGTACTAACCAATTACTCTTACCCAACTTGTTCCCACCAGTGAATGTGCTAATCAATATTAAGAGTTGTTGTTTGATTTTTCCCCATGGTGTGTGATGATTTGCTAAGAGATGCTGCCTCCTCTAAAGAGTGTATAAAACTGCTGCAAACCCTGGGCTGGGGGGCCTCTCAGTGTCACCAGTTGCTGTGTGCCCACGGAGGACCGAGCTAGCTCATAATAAACACCTCTTTGCTGCTTACTTTGATCTTAGTCTCTGGTGATCTTTTGGGGATCCCGAATTCGAGCATAACAGGGGATCAATTTAAGAGGTAACAATGTTGAACTTATATTAACACTTTGCTCTTAGGTAAGGGTCTGGTGGGGGAGGAGAGAGCCTGGGGTTGGGGTTGGAGTGAGAACTTTCCTAACTTGCTTGTGTTCTGAGAAATGTCTAACCACAAAGCATCACTCTCACCTTACCTATCTGCTTCTGAGAAGAATGAATGATAAAATTCTTATGTATAATTTTTGCTGTTTTGAATTAAAACATCCTTTGAAATTTTATAATACACAAAGACACAAGAAGATTGAGTGGAAGAGGCATCTTTAAAAACAAAGCAGATTCTGTATGATAGAAAATAGGACTGAGAGGTTGGGTTACTTTGTTAATTTGTTGAAGTCACATTAATCTTTATTAACAAAAAAGCCAATAAGAATTAGGAAATTTACATGAACAAAATTTGAAAAATAAAATGATGATTTAAATTTAATGCAAATTAAAATGTGTATTTTTTCATAAGTGGTACAAGACTACTCTGTTTTTCATTACTCTAATGAAATACCTAAGACAGCCCAACTTTAAAAAAAAAAAAAACGAGATTTATTTAACTCATGGTTTTTGAGGTTCAAGGGTATAGTACAGGCATCAACTTGGTTCTAGAAGTTGCAGAGCCCTTGCATAGCATTCATAAGGCCCTGAGTTTGAGTCCCAGAAACATAATAAACAAATAAGTAATAAATAATTTAAGGCTGTGTATATTATCACTAGAAGACAAAATATGGTGTAATATAGTGGAGGGGGAATGTACTATCTTCTCAACAATTGTATTATGGTTTAGATGTAAAGTATCCCCCTAAAGCTCATGTGTGAGACAATTCAAGAGGGTTTAGAGGTGAAGTGAATGGGTTATGAAAGCCTTAACCCAATTGGTGCAATAATCCCCTATAGGGATTAATTGGGTGATAACTGTAAGCATATAGGGTGTGGCTGGAGAAGGTGAAATCACTGGCTGTTTGCCTTGGGGTTTACATTTTGTGAAGGTGAAGAGGTGAAGAAAGTTCTCTCTTAGCTTACTGGTGCCATGTCTCTGACTGTTTTCCTCTGCCACACTCTTCTATAGTGATATTCTGCCTCATCTCAAGCCCTGAGGAATGAAGTTGGCCATCTGAGACCTCTGAAACCATGAGCCCCCAAATAAACTTTTCCTTCTCTAAAGATTAACATGATAAAAACATAACAAATTCACTTAACTAATATTTTGTGTGACATGGGAAAATTTCTTTTTTTTTTTATTGGTTGTTCAAAACATTACAAAGCTCTTGACATATCATGTTTCATACATTAGATTCAAGTTGGTTATGAACTCCCAATTTTGCCCCAAATACAGATTGCAGAATCACATCTGTTACACATCCACATTTTTACATAATGCCCTATTAGTAACTGTTGTATTCTGCTACCTTTCCCATCCTCAACTATCCCCCCTCCCATCTTCTCTCTCTATCCCATCTACTGTAATTCATTTCTCTCCTTGTTTATTTTCCCTTCCCCTCACAACCTCTTATATGTAATTTTGTATAACAATGAGGGTCTCCCTCCATTACCATGCAATTTCCCTTTTCTCTCCCTTTCCCTCCCACCTCATGTCTCTGTTTAATGTTAATCTTTTCTTCCTGCTCTTCCTCCCTGCTCTGTTCTTAGTTGCTCTCATTATATCAAAGAAGACATTTGGTATTTGTTTTTTAGGGATTGGCTAGCTTCACTAAGCATAATCTGCTCTAGTGCCATCCATTTCCCTGCAAATTCCATGATTTTGTCATTTTTTAGTGCTGCGTAATACTCCATGGTGTATAAATGCCACATTTTTTTTAATCCATTCATCTATTGAAGGGCTTCTGGGTTGGTTCCACAGTCTAGCAATTGTGAATTGTGCTGCTATGAATATCAATGTGGCAGTATTCCTGTAGTACGCTCTTTTAAGGTCTTCAGGGAATAGTCCGAGAAGGGCAATAGCTGGGTCAAATGGTGGTTCCATTCCCAGCTTTCCCAGGAATCTCCATACTGCTTTCCAAATTGGCCGCACCAGTTTGCAGTCCCACCAGCAATGTACAAGTGTACCCTTTTCGCCACATCCTCGCCAGCACTTGTTGTTGTTTGCCTTCATAATGGCTGCCAATCTTACTGGAGTGAGATGGTATCTTAGGGTGGTTTTGATTTGCATTTCTCTGACTGCTAGAGATGGTGAGCATTTTTTCATGTACTTGTTGATTGATTGTATGTCCTCCTCTGAGAAGTGTCTGTTCAGGTCCTTGGCCCATTTGTTGATTGGGTTATTTGTTATCTTATTGTCTAATTTTTTGAGTTCTTTGTATACTCTGGTTATTAGGGCTCTATCTGAAGTGTGAGGAGTAAAGATTTGTTCCCATGATGTAGGCTCCCTATTTACTTCTCTTATTGTTTCTCTTGCTGAGAAAAAACTTTTCAGTTTAAGTAAGTCCCATTTGTTGATTCTTGTTATTAACTCTTGTGCTATGGGTGTCCTATTAAGGAATTTGGAGCCTGACCTCACAATATGTAGATTGGAGCCAACTTTTTCTTCTATCAGACACCGTGTCTCTGATTTGATATCTAGCTCCTTGATCCACTTTGAGTTAACTTTTGTGCATGGCGAGAGGAGGGGATTCAGTTTCATTTTGTTGCATATGGATTTCCAGTTTTCCCAGCACCATTTGTTGAAGATGCTATCCTCCCTCCATTGCATGCTTTTAGCTCCTTTATCAAATATAAGATAGTTGTAGCTTTGTGGATTAGTCTCTGTGTCCTCTATTCTGTACCATTGGTCCACCTGCCTGTTTTGGTACCAGTACCATGCTGTTTTTGTTACTATTACTCTGTAGTATAGTTTGAAGTCTGGTATCGCTATACCGCCTGATTCACACTTCCTGCTTAGCATTGTTTTTGCTATTCTGGGTCTTTTATTTTTCCATATGAATTTCAAGATTGCTTTATCTATTTCTACAAGAAATGCCGTTGGGATTTTGATTGGCATTGCATTAAACCTATAGAGAACTTTTGGTAATATCGCCATTTTGATGATGTTAGTTCTGCCTATCCATGAACAGGCTATATTTTTCCATCTTCTAAGATCTTCTTCTATTTCTCTCTTTAGGGTTCTGTAGTTTTCATTGTATAGGTCTTTCACCTCTTTTGTTAGGTTGATTCCCAAGTATTTTATTTTTTTTTTGAGGATATTGTGAATGGAGTGTTTGTCCTCATTTCCATTTCAGAGGATTTGTCACTGATATACAGGAATGCCTTTGATTTATGCATGTTGATTTTATATCCTGCCACTTTGCTGAATTCATTTATTAGCTCTAATAGTTTCTTTGTAGACCCTTTTGGGTCTGCTAGATATAGAATCATGTCACCTGCAAATAGTGATAATTTAAGTTCTTCTTTTCCTATTTTTATGCCTTTAATTTCTTTCGTCTGTCTAATTGCTCTGGCCAGTGTTTCGAGAACTATATTGAATAGAAGTGGTGATAGAGGGCATCCCTGTCTTGTTCCAGATTTTAGAGGGAATGCCTTCAATTTTTCTCCATTCAGAATGATGATAGCCTGAGGCTCAGCATAGATTGCTTTTACAATATTGAGTATGTTCCTGTTATCCCTAGTTTTTCTAGAGTTTTGAACATAAAGGGATGCTGTACTTTGTCGAATGCTTTTTCCGCATCTATCGAGATGATCATATGGTTCTTATTTTTAAGTCTATTGATGTGGTGAATAACATTTATTGATTTCCGTATATTGAACCAGCCTTGCATCCCAGGGATGAATCCTACTTGATCATGGTGCACAATTTTTTTGATATGTTTTTGTATCTGAGTCGCCAGAATTTTATTGAGGATTTTTGCATCTAGGTTCATCAGAGATATTGGTCTGTAGTTTTCTTTCTTTGAGGTGTCTTTGTCTGATTTCGGAATCAGGGTGATGTTGGCCTCATAGAATGAATTTGGCAGTGCTCCCTCTTTTTCTATTTCCTGAAATAACTTGAAAAGTATTGGTATTAGTTCTTCTTTAAAGGTTTTGTAAAACTCCGCTGTATACCCATCCGTTCCTGGGCTTTTCTTGGTTGGTAGTCTTTTGATTGCTTCTTCTATTTCATCTATTGATATTGGTCTGTTTAAGTTGTGAGTATCCTCCTGACTCAGTCTGGGCAAATCATATGACTTAAGAAATGTATCGATGTCTTCACTATCTTCTATTTTATTGGAATATAGGTTTTCAAAATAATTTCTAATTGTCTTCTGTATTTCTGTAGCATCTGTTGTGATATTGCCTTTTTCATCCTGTATGTTAGTAATTTGAGTTCTCTCTCTTCTTCTCTTCGTTAGCATGGCTAAGGGTCTGTCAATCTTATTTATTTTTTCGAAGAACCAACTTTTTTAGTTTTGTTAGTTTTTTCAATAGTTTCTTTTGTTTCAATTTCGTTGATTTCTGCTCTGATTTTAATTATTTCTTGCCTTCTGCTACATTTGCTGTTGTTTTGCTCTTCCTTTTCTAGGGCTTTGAGATGAAGTGTGAGCTCATTTATTTGTTGGTTTTTCCTTTTTTTGAGGAATGACCTCCAAGCGATGAATTTCCCTCTTAAAACTGCTTTCATTGTGTCCCATAGATTCCGATATGTTGTGTCTGTATTTTCATTTATCTCTAAGAATTTTTTGATTTCCTCCTTTATGTCTTCTGTAACCCATTGATCATTCAGTAACATATTGTTCATTTTCCATGTGATGTAGGATTTTTCCTTCCTTCTTTTATCATTGATTTCCAGTTTCATTCCATTATGATCAGATAAAATGCATGGGATTATCTCCACCCCTTTATATTTACTGAGGGTTGCCCTATGGCATAATATATGGTCTATTTTTGAGAAGGATCCATGTACTGCTGAGAAAAAAGTATATCCACTTGATGATGGTTGATATATTCTATATATGTCAGTTAAGTCTAGGTTATTGATTTTGATATTGAGTTCTATAATTTCTTTATTCAACTTTTGTTTGGAGGATCTGTCCAATGGTGAGAGAGGTGTGTTGAAGTCACCCATAATTATTGTGTTGTGGTCTATTTGATTCTTGAACTTGAGGAGAATTTGTTTTATGAACGTCCCAGCACCATTATTTGGTGCATAAATATTGATAATTGTTATGTCTTGTTGGTGAATGGTTCCTTTTAACAGTATATAATGTCCTTCCTTATCCCTTTTGATTAACTTAGTCTTGAAGTCGATTTTATTCGATATGAGGATGGCCACCCCTGCTTGCTTACGAGGACCGTGTGCGTGGTATATTTTTTCCCAGTCTTTCACCTTCAGCCTGTGTATGTCTTTTCCAATCAGATGTGTCTCCTGGAGGCAGCATATTGTTGGATTTGTTTTTTAATCCATGTTACCAGCCTATGTCGCTTTATTGGAGAGTTTAAGCCATTAACGTTTAGAGTTACTATTGATATATGGTTTGTACTTCCAGCCATGTTTGATTATTTATCTTCTTTTTTTTTTTTTTAATTTAGTTTGTTTCTCCATGATTAGCTTTTCCCCTGCCCTCTGTCTTTACAGAGGCACTTCCCACTGATGGTTTTGGTTATTGTTTTTCATTTCTTCCTTGTGTAGTGTTTTGCTCAAGATGCTTTGTAATGCTGGTTTTCTGGCTGCAAATTCTTTTAGCTTTTGTTTATCATGAAAGATTTTTATTTCGTTGTCGTACCTGAAGCTTAATTTTGCTGGATACAGAATTCTTGGTTGGCATCCATTGTCTTTCAGTGTTTGAAATACGTTGTTCCAGGATCTTCTCGCTTTCAGCGTCTGTGATGAAAAATCCGTTGTTAACCTTATTGGTTTACCCCTGAATGTAATCCGCCTCCTTTCTCTTGTAGCTTTTAATATTTTCTCTTTGTTCTGTATATTGGATATCTTCATAACAATGTGTCTTGGCGTTGGTCTACTGTGATTTTGTGTGCTCGGTGTCCTGTATGCATCTACAATTTGTATATCCGTTTCCTTTTTTATTTTTGGAAAGTTTTCTGTAATTATTTCATTCAGCAGGTTACTCATTCCCTAGGTTTGAATCTCTGTACCTTCTTCTATCTGGATTACTCGTAGGTTTGGTTTTTTTATATTATCCCATATTTCTTGGATTTTTTTCTCGTGATTTTTTACCAGCCTTTCTGAGTTGGCTAGACTCTTTTCAAGATGATATATTTTTTCTTCATTATCTGATGTTCTGGCTTCTACTTGCTCCACTCTGTTAGTGATATTCTCAATTGAGTTTTTAATTTGGTCTATCGTTTCCTTCATTTCTAGAATTATTGTTTGATTTTTTTTTTTATAATCTCTATCTCCTGATAAAGATGCTTAACTTCTTCTTGTATCTGTTTGTGTAATTCATTTTCAATGTGTTCTTTCACTGTTTGGATTTGCTGTCTTGTATCCTCTTTAAGGTTCCATTCCATCTGTCTAAGGTATTCCTTGAGTTCTTTATATGACCATTTTTCTAATGACTCTAGATCCTCCTGAATATTTAGGCTGTCCTTCATTGTTTGTACTCCTTTTCTTCCTTGCTTTTTTATGCTGCTCATGTTACTTCTTGTTCTGTTTGACTGCTGAGTTACTGTTTACTCTTATAAATTTATTTGATGCTTGGGAGGAAATATATTAGAAGGGAAGGGAAGAAGTCACTAAAGAGAATGAGAGTAGGCAGGTATAATTCAAGGAAGGGGGATTAAGAAAACTGAAAAGAAATGAAAAATCAAAAGAAGAAAAAATAGAAAATAAAGAAAGAAAGAAAATTTTTTTTAAAAAAATAATGATAATAAAAAAATGAAAATTAAAATTTAAAGAAATACTACTAATAATAATAAAATAAAAAAAAATTAAAAAATTAAAAACATTAAAAATTTAAAGAACAACAACACCAACAAAAAAATGAAAATGAAAGAAAAAGAAAAAATAATAATAATAAATGCAGTCGATTAACTTCTCTTCCAGTAGGTGGAGCTGTGCCCTCTGGGCCAAGCTTCTCCTCTCAATAGTTGGGAAGCATTCACTGTGCAGCAGCTCTTCGTCCCAGACTGGGCGGGTCTCCAATCCTGAGTGCCTAGGGACTTCTCTTGTGTTTTCTCAAGCCAGGCCCCGCTCACCTGTTTCGCTTACCACAATACTGGTTACACGCCAGGTCTGCTGCTCCTGGGAGCCCTGTTTTCATGAACGCCTGGGCACACTCTCCCTGTTTGCCTCCCTCAGACCCTAAGTTTGTAGAGCTTGGGGCTGAGAACCCCCAGCGAATTTGCTTGCCCTCCGGTAGCCATGCCCCCGGTAGCTGGTGCAAGAGACCTCAGTTGTCAGCACTGGTGGGAGCGGTAGCCGGGAGTTCCACTCCGGGAGTCCTGCGCCACTCCTGATTCCCTCGGTCTGGCTATCGAGCTCACAGGAGAGCTAGGAGGGGCCCATACGGGAGAGCTGGGAGGGGCTCTTAAGGTTTCCCCGCTGTGTGGAGAGAGATGGCTAGGGGATTACACACCTGTCACACTGGTTTCAATGAAGTTATCTCCTCCGCCTGTGAAGTCAGTTCTCTGCCAAGGTGGTATCCCGTGCAAATGGTGATGCTTCGTTCCCTTTGCCGGGTGACCAATGCAACAGGTGAGTCCTGACTGTCTCTCCCAATCCCCGTTTCAATCCTGTGGCCACTGCCTATGAAGGCTCCATTGGCTTTTACCTCTGTAAGTTCAGACGGGCAGACCAGTTATTTCAGCGGGATCATTAGTGCTGAGTCATGAGAAGCAGGCGAACTTGAATGCAGCAGATCCGGGCTCGGTGTGTGTGTGTTCTGAGGGGCCCAGACTGTTCGCCCCAGATCTACGTCAGCTCAGCATTGCCTAGTGATCCTGAGCAAACAGCATTTAAACAATTTACGACTCCCTATGCCCGAGCAGCTGGAGAGGTCAGAGACTTGATCTCTCCGCGCCTGCCGCCATGTTGGATCTCCTGACATGGGAAAATTTCAAAATGAAAGACTCCATGATCCAGGGGTGAAAAGTGGTGTATTTTGTATTCCATAAAATAGTTGTTTTAGAATTATGGATGGACAAAAAGGGTGTGATTGAGTAGTAATAAGCCAGGGGCAACTCAGCAAGGCCTACTTGTTCAGATTCTTGACTGTGTCTCTGTGAAGCCAGATTTACAGACAGGTAGTTAGTGTATTTAGGTAAATCAGGTCTAATATAGAGTGAAATCAAGAATGAAGGCCATATTGAGAATGGAGTCCAGGAAAAGGAGAATTGAAAATGTCCCCAAGGCCCTGAGCCCATCCCAAGGAAATATTAATGATCAGACATCCCCTGGGATATGGTGGAGGTTGAAGAATCCGGGGTTCTAAGTTTCTTGGCTATAATTGGAATTTATAAAGAAGCCCACAAATGGACCTAGGAATTTTGGATTAGCATGCTAATTCAAAAGTCCTCCCTGCTGAGATTACTCCTTTGGCCCTCCTGTTCCCCACCCTTTGGGCAGTTCCACCCACATTCCATCACTATAGGAATACAGAACAAAGGACAGGAATGTGACAGGAATGCAGGAAAACTGAAAGAAGACCTTAGCTATAAAAAAGGGAAGACATCGCCCTTCCATGAATTCCACCTTTTGGGTCCCCTTCTTCCTCCAGGGAGAAGTCTTTTCTACTGTCTTTTAATAAAGCTTCTACTTTCCACTCTAAACTTGCCTTGGCATGCTTCTCTGGTGTTATACTTCAGCATTGGGGGAGCAAGAACTCGTCACTGGTAAACAGTAGTAGGGCTCCATCCCCCCCACCCATGGAGTATGTATGGGGCAGGATATTTGTCACAAGAGTCTTCAGTGGAAAAGGAAGAGAAGGAGATCAGAGGATGATCTTCCTAGATTTCAAGGCTTGCTTCTGGGATGAGAGGAATTTCAGTTTCAATGATCTGCTGCAGGGGAGAATGATGGGTGGGAGAAGTTCTGAGACCTCTTGCTTTCACAGCCTTTCCATCTCTTTCAGCTCAAAATACTTTGCATACCAATGCCATACTTCAGGACTAGGTTTTAAACCCTAGCAATGGTTTTAAAGCATTATTTTCATAAAATGTTACAAGGCTAAAAATCACATATACAATACAGATATAAATTAAATATGTATTAAAGAATATATTTAATTCATTATCAATGGAGAAACGAGGCAAATTTCCCAATTACATCTAATTTAAAATTAAATATATTTATCTATCAGGAATACTGAACTGAATTGTCAGTGGAGGCAAAAGAGGCTCTTCCACAATGGAGGAGTCAACTGAGCCTCCACCTGGAGTAATTTATTTGCATATCCATAGACAAGAGTTATTTTGCATTGTTCTCATTTATCAATTTGTCTCAAATAGCTTGGAGGTATTGGGTGGCACAATGCAAGCATAAGATCAGATAGCCTGGAAGAACAGCAAAGATCCTTTGTTAAACCAACTAGAGTCCACTGAACTCTGAACCCTCTCCTAGGCCCATATGTGTGCTTCTTTATAAATTCCAATTATAGCCAAGAACCTTAGAACCCCAGATTCTTCAACCTCCACCATATCCCAGGGGATGGCTGATCACCCTGGCTTTTTCCAGCAAGAATCTTTTTTTGTTAGATCATTTTATGGAGAATCCTCCTTACTCATGATGTTTGTTTTCCCTTAGTGATTATCCATCTATGGGCTCCCCCTCTGCTGCTGAACAGAATAATATTCCCACTTATCCGTGCTATATTGGAATTTGAGTCCCATCTCTCTCCCTCACTGCAAAATCCCATTGTCGTGGTCCCTATATCTATGGTGATAATCCTGAACAAAATCTTTCTTATTGTGTTTTAAGAAGCCTCCTTGAATAATTTTTTTCCCTCTTAACAAGGGCCTTTTTACACAATGCAATTTTTCACAGCAGCACAAATTTTTACAATGCATACATCTGGTAGGAACTGAAGATCCACAGAGCTAGCATGACTATGAGAATCCATAGCCTATGGTTCTTGCAGTATTGGAGGAAGGATTTCAGGCAATTTGCACACAGTAAGAGTCAAGAGTTTATTTGGAAAAGTGGGAATATGAGCGATAAGCATTTGGAAAAGTAAATAATATGACCTTTACAGAATCAAGGATATTTAAGGAGTTTGAGTTGTTGTCTTTGTTCTATTTTCTTGTACTCCTTGGTATAGACTTTAGTGAATTTCCTACATGAGGGTCATGATGTCCTAGTCACAAAATGGTGATTGTGACATGGTTTCAATGCTATGGGATAGTCCTGGCAACCTGTGAAAAACCAGCCTCTATCTCAGAGCAAAGCCTGTCCAAGGGAGGGACATCACCTTTGTCCTTGGAAAGACCCACAGAGTACTCCTAGGCACATTCCCACTGTGCTAAGTTGTTTATCTACAAATAACAGGAGAGATCTGCTGAGCCAGTTGTCCCTGACTGAGTCAGGCTAGGTGGGGATCCATAGCAACCCCCTAGCAGCCACCGATCAGCATGAGACAGGGAAATACCTGGGATGCCAGATGACCCTCCCAGTAGTTTATGGTGGTTGCTAACATGTTGAGAAACCATGTAGTTCAGCATGAACACTCCTCTTGGCTTAAATACTCCTCTTGGCTTAAACCAATCAGTTCAAATGAATCCCCTCTTGTAGTAACCAATCACCCTTACCCAACTTGTTCCCGCCAGTGAATGGGCTAATCATGTTTTAGAGTTTTTATTTGATTTTCCCGCGGTGTGTGATGATTTGCTAAGAGATGCTATGATGTATGTGGGGGTCCCTGCCTTCTCCAAAGAATGTATAAAACTGCTTCAAACCCTGGGCTCGGGGCCTCTCACCATCACCAGTTGCTGTGTGTGCACGCAGAGGATGGAGCTAGCTCGCAATAAACACCTCTTTGCTGCTTACATCGATCTTGGTCTCTGATGGTCTTTTGGGGGTCCTGAATTCGAGCATAATACCTGGTCACAAGAGATAGCGGTAATTTGGTCTGGAACCACTTGTTCCCTTAAGGGATTATAATTAACTATGGCTGGGAGAGGATCTGAAGTACCAGGCCTCATTTTCCTAAAGTGTGTCTGTTCTGATAAAGTTCCCCCCTCATTTATTTTTAAATATTTATTTTTTGGTTAGACACAATACCTTTATTTTGTTTATTTAGTTTTATGTGGTATTGAGTATTCAACCCAGGGTGTCGCACATGCTAGGCAAGCACTCTACCATTGAGCCACATCCCCAGTCCCTGCCCCTGATTTTAAGTAATAGTTCCCTTAAGGGATTATAATTATCTAAGAATTGGAAAAGTTTGGACAATTTAGCTCCCTTTCTTTCAATGCCTGTCCAATAATGCTCTGTCTCAGTTTTGAGACTCATGGATTTCCTTAATTCATGTGTGTGATGTGTTTGGTGAATACTACTGCCATTCCTTGACCTTCTTCTACCCACCTGCTCACTGACTAACATACCTAACAGAGAAACTGAGAATAAGGATTTATGATCTTGGGGAGTTTGTGCTTCATTATAAGCATATCAGTATATATATATATATATATATATATATATATATATATATATATATATATATATCCTAACAAATAAGATTAACTATAAACACATCATTGTATATGTATTCACATATATACATATAAGACTGACTCTAAACATATCATTGGAAAGAGGATTAGAGTGAGCTCAATAATGTTTATATAAATATATTTACTTATTGTTTTAGTCAGTTTTTTTCTCTTCTGTTACTACAGGACCCTACCAGCAAAATTGTAGAGAATCAAAGGTTTATTGAAGGGTTCATAGTTTCAGAGGTCTTAGTCTATAGAAGGTCAACTCCATGCTTAGATGCTCAAGGTGAGGCAGAACACCATGGTTGAAGAGTGTGGCAGAGGGAAGCAGTTCACATAGTGATCAGAGAGCAGAGGGAGAATCTACATTTGCCAGATACAAAAAAAAATATATACACTCTAAAGCCACGCCCCCAATGAACCACTTCCTTTGGCCACACACCCCTGGCTACAGCCACCACCCAGTTAATCCCATCAGGGATCATTTCACTGATTAGGTTAAAACTATGACCTACTCATTTGTCCTTCAAAACGTTTTGCATTGTCTCACAAGTGAGCTTTTGGGGGACACCTCACATCCAAACCATACCACTTATTTATTTATTTATTTGCATAATTGTGAAAAGATTTGGTATGAAAAGTCTGAATGTAGAAAATAAGAAACAATGGAAACCTTATCTTATACTTCATAGCTAAAAGGTTTAATGCAAGCAAACGTAAACATAACTACTAGAGCCCCTTTATTGTATTTTTCATATCTGTTCCTAAGCAATTAGGGACACAGAGATAAAACTCTAAACAAAACAATGGTGTTTTAAATCTCTCTATCTTGTGTGCCTTTGCTTTATGTGCATTTTCTTTATTATACTAAAGAATTGTGTTTGTGAACTTTACCAAAGTGATCAAACAATTCAATTGATGCAAAGAAAAATAGCAAACATCTCCCAAAGCAGTGAAAATCTTGCAGCTGAGCTCTGGAGTTGTCATTAAAGAAAGCAATAAAAAGACCTGCTAGAACAATTGCAAGTTAAGAATTGAGATTTACAGGAGGGTTATTGCATTTTCCCAATGCTTCTTTCTATTCTAATATTTCTCCCCAGACCACAGATGAATGTTCTGTGTTTGAGGCAAAGAAGGGCAATTTTGAATATTGCTTTATCAAGGTATTTTGTAAGGTATAATGAATAGTATAGGTGAAAGAAAAAAGAAAGAAGGAAGGAAGGGAGAGATGGTGCGAGGAAGGGAGGGAAACTAACTCAAAACATATCATTGGAAAAAGATTCAGAGTGTGCTCAATAATGTTTATTGCTGTAGGTACATGGTATGGCTACTCTTCTTGTCCCCTAAGATTTTTAGCAGGGTCTTGGACTGATTTATTGTGTTTAGTGATTTGCCATGATTTTAGTGCCATAGTTGAGTCAGGTAAGATGTAAGTGTCTTTGTGTCACAAACTTTTAATTGCCCGGTAATAGATCTAAAAGCAGATTCTTCTGGAAGCTTGGGAAGTTTAAACTTGAAGCCTCTGTTTGGCCTCTGACTTCTTTCAAAATCTGCACCTAAATCTGGTTTGTTTGCATTGTGGAGGACCTCAAACTGCTTATACTTCAGGCCTTATAAAACTTGAAAGTACCTTTCCATAGTCCAGTTAGAAAAGTCACAGTCCATATTATCACTTTTTCTACTCCATTTCATCTCCAGAGCAAATATTTTGCTTCTCTTCTTTCTTCCTGCCTTTTACTTTCTTTTTGCAATGAGGTAGAAGAATCCAATATAAATTTTTCATGAATTTAGTTCAGGAATTAGAAGATGTGAAAAAATGCAGATTTGGGGACTTTGAGCCATGCTACTAAACCACTCAGAAAAATATATTTATCACTGATTTAGCATGTGCCAAACATTAAGCATGCCAAGGAAAATCAGATGTGGTCCCAGGTAGCAAAGGGCAAGACATTGGGTAAATAGGCATGAACCAGTGTTCTCAGCTTGTCTTAGAACTCTGTAGAAATAGGTAAGGATCACCACAAATGGGAGCCATCAAAAGTTACTTATTAAGAGCTTACCATAGCAAAGAGTTCAACAATTGTCTCTTGTGCAGACAGGAATGTGGAGAAAGGGCAGGCTCCAGGTGTGCTCTGATGGAGGCTGTTGGTTTGGGAAAGCTGGAGGTGAACTAAGCAAAGAGGGTATGTTTTAGAGAACTTAGGAAAAGCACATTTGGATGAGAAGCCAGGAGTTGGGTATGATTCTGAGAGTCAGAGTTTTGTCACATATGGTCTCCTCATTTTAGGTATACTCAGTCCTTCAGCTGTGAAAGCAATGATAACAACAATAAACAAATGATCAATGCCAAATCCCTTATAAAGCATGTTAAATAGATTATCTCATGTAAGGAAACAACAACCTTTTGAAGGTGATTTTATATTATATTCATTTTAAACATGGGAAAGTAGGGGCTTAGGGGCGTTAACCAAGCTCACAGCTACAGAGAATCTGCACAAGTAAACTTCTCTTCATTACATGCAGGATCTAAGAGGATTCTCAGTGTTGGGTGAAATTATCCCATTAAAGGTGACTTAATAGAGACAAAAGCTGATGGTCATTTTATTATGCTGGAATTCGGGACCCCCAAAAGACCACCAGAGACCAAGATCGATGTAAGCAGCAAAGAGGTGTTTATTGCGAGCTAGCTCCGTCCTCTGCGTGCACACACAGCAACTGGTGAGGGTGAGAGGCCCCGAGCCCAGGGTTTGCAGCAATTTTATACACTCTTTGGGGAAGGCAGGGACTTCACATACATCATAGCATCTCTTAGCAAATCATCACACACCATGGGAAAAATCATAAAACAACTATAAAACACGATTAGCACATTCACTGGTGGGAGCAAGTTTGGCAGGGGTGATTGGTTAGTACAAGAGAGGGATTGATTTGAACTGATTGTTTAAGCCATGAGGGGTGTACATGCTGAACTACATGGTTTCCCAACATGTTATCAACCACCATAAACTACTGGGAGGGTCATACGGCCTCCCAGGTATTTTCCCTGTCTCATTCTGATTGGTGGTTGCTAGGGGATTGCTATGGGTCCTCACCTAGCCTGACTGAGTCAGGGATACCTGGCTCCACAGATCTCTCCTGTTATTTGTAGATAAACAACTCAGTAGCGTGGGTATATGCCTAGAAGTGGTCTGTGGGACTTTCCAAGGACAAGGGTCATGCCTCCTTCTTTGGACAGGCTTTGCTCTGAGGTAAAGGCTGGTTTCTCAATTTAGGATCAAAACAAATTGTGAGATTGTATTCAGTAACAGCTATCTTCTCACCAATTAAAATATGCAGCCATATTTTGATCTATAAGAGTTAATATGCCCTAATAAAATCTGATAAGAACACTAATCTACATATGACTACAACCTTCCTAAATATTATTAGTATAATTTTAGAATAGAATTTAAGTAATGGAAAATATTTTTCTTTTGAATTGAGCTGTAATTCACCATTTTTCCCTAATAATAATATTGCTTATTTGAGGATTATTTTTGTACTCAGTAATTTTCAATTAGAAATATAAAATTGTTGTAAGGAAGCAATTCTTTAAAACAATTTAGTATTTCTCTAAAAGAATTACTAAGGAAAAAAAAATTCAGTGTGTAAATTTTATTGATTGTGTTACCTGGCTGCACAAGATCTGTCTAGGGAGGAAGAGGTTAGGCCATAAAACCCTCTGTTCCAGAAGTATTTGGAGTCAAATTGATAGAAAAATAGGTTTTATTCAAAGCCAGCTTTGAAGGAAGACAGAAGAAACTCAATTGTTTCAAAAGTTCTATCTCTGGAATCCCTGAATAGTTGTAGAATTATTATAGAAGAGGAGGGAAGTGACAAAAGGCAAGAAATGTGCATATGTAGATCTAGTGAGCTTGTGTTGGACAGGCCAGAGTGGGCCACCTCCACTCCTATCTTTTTTAGTGCCAGTCACTGAAGGAGGTCCCAGTCCCCCACCCCCTCCACTCTGAGCATGAGGAAGCCATTGCCAAGTCAAGTTTAGATTGGTAGGCCTGAAATTCAGTCTGTTTAAAAACTGCAGTGCTCTAAAAGGACATTTTTAACATCTGAGAGGGCTTTAAAAAAAAACCAAAAAACAAGAAACAAATTTATTTGAGTAAATTTTACTTTAGGAATTTGAACCACTCTTGAAGTAGCCAAATGGTATAATTTGCTTGTGTTTACATGGTGATTAATAATTATAGAAGCAAAGCTCAGGAAAAATTATAAGTGCCTTGAAACTGGGTGTCTTGACAGCACCTCCTTTGGGGTTACCTCTTGCTTCCCTTGCTTTTGAGCTATTATATACTCTGTAGGTTTCAAGAAAATAAAAGCAATGCAAATGATTCTTGTCCATAGATATGCAAATGAATTGTCTAGTGGGGATACAATTGATAACTGCCCTTCTTATGAAAGTAGGCCAGTTTCACATCTTTAAAGCCAATTCATTTCTGCATTTCTAATGGCCTTATATTGTCTACTTTTTGGATTTCTTTTCAAATTGGTTATAACATCTTGCCAGATTTCTCATTAATTAAGGAGCTAAATAAAATCTGTGACACACATTTTGTATTTATGAGAACGATCATTTTATTTTTTAAGGGAAATTATTCTTTAGCAAAGGGAGTAGCATAAAAAGGGAGATAAAATACTTTCTTTTTTAATGGCATTACTCTTGAAGTAAACACAGGACTTAAGTCTTTATAGTTACAGATAATTGAAAATGGTATGTTTATCAAACGATGAGTAAAAATATACCTCTGAAGAAGCAGATCAAAGCATTTGCTGCAAGAAGATCAAGCATACATCTTTTTAGAGTAATGAGTCCTATGATTGGACAAATGGTCAATAGAAAATCTATAAAGGTGTGTAGATATAAGAAACCAGCCTCTACCTCAGAGCAAAGCCTTTCCAAGGAAGGGGGCATGACCCTTTTCCTTGGAAAGACCCACAGACCACTCCTAGGCACATACCCACCCTGCTGAGTTGTTTATCTACAAATAACAGGAGAGATCTGTGGAGCCAGATGTCCCTGATTCAGTCAGGCTAGGTGAGGACCCTTAGCAACCCCTTAGCAACCATCAATCAGCATGAAATAGGGAAAATACCTGGGATGCCAGATGACCCTTCCAGTAGTTTATGGTGGTGATAACACGTTGGGAAACCATGTAGTTCAGCATGTACACCCCTCATGGCTTAAACCAATAAGTTCAAATGAATCCCTCTCTTGTACTAACCAATCACCTCTACCCAACTTGTTCCCACCAGTGAATGTGCTAATCATGTTTTAGAGTTGTTTTATGATTTTCCCGCAGTGTGTGATGATTTGCTAAGAGATGCTATGATGTATGTGAAGTCCCTGCCTTCCCCAAAGAGTGTATAAAATTGCTGCAAACCCTGGTCTTGGGGCCTCTCAGCATCACCAGTTGCTGTGTGCTTTCGGAGGACCGATCTAGCTTGCAATAAACACCTCTTTGCTGCTTACATTGATCTTGGTCTCTGGTGGTCTTTTGGGGGTCCCAAATTCAAGCATAACACTACAACTAATACATATATGTATGTATATATGAAAAGAAAATATTCCTGGAGTTAAGATGTTTTTCTATGTAGACTTGTGTTGGGAAACATTTCAGGGAATTTCTCTCATTTAAGAATATCATGGTAATTTTTATTACAAACTTCTATAAAAAACACTTCAAATGAACCCACCTCAATATAAGGTAGATTAAATACATTTAAGAATTCAGACATGACTAATACTTAATTTGTTGTGCCTTTAAAGGAACAAATAATAAATAGATTATATGAAAAATAGAGTGGAGAGTCCTTATCAATTAATTTATGTGGTTGATTTAATAAGAGACAGACATACTTAGTTTCAGTTCTGACAGTTTTGAATCAGTCCTGTCACCGTACCTTTTTGGTCACTTTTATTAACACCATGTAAAATTATATTTTATAAACATAGAACCAGTTCACAGTGACTATGATAATGTTGACATACATTTATACTCATGGAAGCACTCATTGCATGAGTCATTAACTGCAATGATATACACACTGCTTCTAGAGTTGACATTATGCCAGTGTTAGGTAGTAGTTAGTGATGAGCAGTCAAATGCATAGCAAGGTCATAAGTTTACTTTAAGTTGCTCTTAAAGTTTCTTTACATTTATGTCAAAGCAGATGAGTAAATAACTTGCAAAAAAACCTTTAGATAAAACATTAGGTACATTAGGTATCTTGAGAATGAGTAAACAGAAGCAAAAGGAGCTACTTGGGTAACTAACTGGGGAAATACACCAAGAAAAAAATGTATGGGACTAACTCTTGACAGGGCCCATATAGGTCAAGATAAAACTAGGAGTGATGGCCCCAAGTGTTTTCTATTTCAACAGGGGGATTGTTTACTTGTGCTGACATTAACATAAGACTGATTTCTAGATGAAGCTCCTGAATAAGATGACTATATGACAGTTCCAGAGAGGACCAACTAAGGTCAAAAACTCTACTGCCTGACCTGGAGGAGGAGTTGAACACCTGATTGGTAAATAATGAAGAAGGTGGTCCCAAGTTCTCAAGGCAACTGTCAACCTCTAATAACTTTGGAAACAACATTATTTCCTTCATCATTCTCTGCTCAAAGATGGCCAGCTCTCTCCCTTGAGAGTACTCTCTGTTTGAGGTTTTGAACCTTATTTCACTTTAATTTCTCCTATAATAAGTTCTCCTGCATGCCTTTTGTTGTCTGACTTTAAATTTTCTTTTGTTGGGACACAAAGCTTTGGAGCTTCAGTGCATTTGGATGCCTGGTGTCCATTAACATATTTTGGTTTTTTTCCAAGTGTTAGGATGAACACAAGCCTAGAAGTCTTATTTTTCCTGAAGATAACCTAAGAAGAACTCCTGAGAATGTGTTATGAGGACAAGCAGTAGGGAAACTGACTACTTCCATTTGCTCTAGTCTTTATGTGGGGATCAGAACAGAATGACCATGATTGTGAAGTAAAGTCTTATGAAACATCTGAAGAAGCCCATATATGCAGTTGGCAAGCAACCTATTCCATATGTGTTGTTTCCTGCTTATAGGGGAAAAGTGGCCCTCCATTTTTTTTTTCTGGCCTGACACCTCCCAGTAGTATGTGAACAATAAAAATATTCCAACTCTCTCCATTGAGTCCTCCAAATATTTTCTTTTGGGATCAAAAAATACTACACAGGGGCCTTTGCAGCTCTTAGGTTGCACACAAAGATACTTCACAGTTTAAATATATCAAAATAAAGATAGGGGCTGGGGATATAGCTCAGTTGGTAGAGTGCTTGCCTTGCATGCACAAGGCCCTGGGTTTGATTCCCACCACCACAAAAATAAATAAATAAATAAATAAATAAAGATAACACTTCTTAGAAACTTTTTTCTTTTTCTTTCTTTTTCCTTTCCTTTTTTTTTTTTTTTCCAAATTCTAAGAAGGATTTTGGAAAAGAAAATATCACTGGGCATGATGATACATTCCTGCAATCTCAGCCGAGGAAGGAAGATTACAAGTTTGAGGCAAGCCTGGACAATTTAAACCCTGTCTCAGAATTAAAGGTTTGAAGGTACAGCTCAGAGGTAAAGTGCCCTGGGTTCCAATTATAGTAACACACACACACACACACACACACACACACATGAAAGAAACTATCATACTCAATCATTTAAAAGGCATGCCTCTGTCTTTTTATAACTATGTGCAGGATAGAAAAGATTTATTTAACATTCAATGCAGCAGATAATCTGTATGAAAAATTTTAAATTCTACTTAATTATCTCAGAATGTCCATGAAAAGCAATAATTTATATACTATTTTAAACACATTTTCTCATATGTAGACCAATAAATAGCATCCTACTGGTATCAGAGATGTATATTGGTGAGCTTGGGTAGTGGAGAGGGGTCACTAAATTAACTCATGTTATTCTACTTAACCAATACTGATCTTGTCATCTTAGCCTCTACCAATTGTATAAGTAGAAAATTCAAAGTTACTGACTTTGAAGAGTATAATCAATGTTAATTACTCAATACCCTGTCCAATCCATGTCTAGTCTACTCTTATGTTTATAGTATTTCAGGCAGTGAGGCAATATTTAATCTCATGATAGTTCCTCTTCCCCTCATAAGGGTTATCTGTGAGAGGGCAAAAGTGTGGATCGCCTATGCGTTCCTAGGGTTCTGGGTGTATAGTTAGGACATTATTGTCACTGTCCTGAGTTGCATAATGAGGCATTTTCAGGTATCTCTGTGGGCCCAATGCCCTGGCAGCTTTCAGTGTGGAAGCTTGCTGCTTTGCCAATCCTTGTGGCCTGTCCTTGGTCCCAGGGAATATTGCTGGGTGGTGTCAGTTAGTCATATCTCCCAAGCAAGCTTCCTTTCACTCTTGCTGACTCTAGAACCCTCATACCAATAGGGGACAGACAGATGGGAATGGTGGGAACACAAGGCTAAGGGAGTAATTCTGTAAAATGGGCCTGCTGTGCTGATCACCACATGCTTTCTTTTCTAAGAGGCAAATTACCTGCAGCCCTGCCTGGCTTAAATGGACAGAGTATGTCATATTCCTCAGCAAACTACCTGTTATCTGCAGGAGAAATGCAGGCCCAAAATAATGTTACCTTGAAGGGCAGACTTTTGTGACGCTTTTCATAGACCAGATCTTAGAATTCAGGGAGATAAGAATAATTCCCCCTAACCATAAAATCTGTAGGAATTTATGGTTAAGAATCCATTTTAAAATCAGTCAGCATGAGCCAAAGTGACTTTGAGTTCTTATTGCAGTGGGGACTGGAAAGTCTGATACTATCTTGCTGTTATTCAAAAGTCAAGAGGTGAACCTGGTCAAGACTCTCTGGAAACTTCTCTGGGATCCCCCAAAAATAGAGTACAGGAGGGGCATGCTGTCTCTCTCCTCTCTGAGAGAACCAACCCACTCTCTCCCTTGAAGATGTCTCCTGTTCTCCTTCTAATAAACTCATTGTTTGTCACTCTGAGTAACAACATGTTTGAAAATCTTGCTGACTATCACAAGAATCAAGGTTTGAATAGGGGACTTTTGTGCTACTTCAGTTTCTCAGAAAGCCCCAGCCCCGTAATAACACTTTTTTCTTTTACTGTGTGCCCTACCATTCAGGTTTTCTACCCCTAATTTCTGTTTTGGAGTCATCAATTTCAGCCACATAGGTCCTATGGCCATACAACCCACTTAAACTAGGCCAACAGACAAAGTCAGTTCACTGCCTTCCAATCTACCAAGTGACTCATTTGCCCAATGTGCTTCTTTTAACCCTTTGAAGTTGGCTCATTTTCCTGTTACCTTCATATGAGTATGCTAAAGAATGACCAAATTATTTGCATCAGCTCTCTGCTGTTGCAGCAGGAGGCTAAAAAAGAAAGGAACAAGTTGATGGGGTATAAGATCAATTCATTCATATGAATGTATTCTTCGGCAAGATTGTTTCTTTAGAATATATTCTTTTCATGAATTATTTTTATCATTGATGAATGCTTATTTTAATTCTATTCATAAATAATGTGTATGTTAGGAATATATTCTCAAAGAACATATTCTTTTACATATATATTTATTCTTGGGTACATTCATGAATATGAAGAGTCTTACATGAATATACTCTGATGAATGAGAATGTATTAATGAAAAGAGGGTCATAAGCATTCATTCTGTTTAATAATCTTGTAAGAATCTTACTATGCTCTGGCTTTCTTTCTGTTCATAAATCTCCAGGTCCAGGTTTAGGGAGGCCATGGCAAATCAAATGTTCCTTAAAATGCTCTTAAGAAAGAAAAATGAAAACAGTCCAATTAAAACTAAAAAGTTAAAAGGAACCAGTGAAGCTGGGGCATTGTTCAGGGGATAAACAGCTTGTGAGGCCCCTGTGCTGAGCTGAGCTTTCCTGTCACCAAGAAGGAGGGCCCAGGGAATCCTCATGGTGGTCTTTCTTTGCGTTCTACAAAGTAAAAGTTGAATATTTCCTTTTTTTTCCCTTTCTTTTGTGATATTCCTTACATTCTTTCCACTCTAACCAAATGGAGACCAGACAAGCCCAGGTGAAGCTCACACATTCATAAAGTGAAAAGTGCAAGAATATTTTTAAAAGTGGACATTTCAGACCTTATTTCTCTTTTTTTTTTTTTAAAAAAATATTTCTTAGTTGTAGTTGGACGCAATGCCTTTATTTTATTTATTTTTATGTGGTGCTGAAGATTGAACCCAGTGCCTTGCACATGCTAGGCGAGCACCCAACTGCAGAGCCACAACCTCAGCCCCTCTCAGATCTTATTTCTAAGTTTATAAATCTAGGAATGCCTCTGCTTTTCCCATCCCCCAGAGTGGACACTGTTATGTATTTGGTACACCTTGGCTTGAGAATTTTCAATGACATCACTGATTTTTTAATATGATACTTATCATAGCTTCCTTTCAAGAGATAAAAACTGTCATCATTTTTATATTCTTTGACTTTCTCCATATTTTATAATGTAGATCTCATTCCTCTGACATGTGGAGGTGAATCCCTAACAGAAACCCTTCTGAAACACTGAGAAACATTGAATTCCTGGAAGAAATTCAAGAAAGAAACATGAAACCAACATAAAATTTAAACTGTAACAAAAAATTATGTACATTAGATGTTAATATGAATATTTTAATTTGGCTTTGAGGGAAAATCATTAGGTTGAATCATACAGAGACTAGGGATAAACAGAGGGGTATAATGTCAGGCTATGAGCAAGGATTATTCTAAAAGGCAACAAAAAAATAAGGCTGAAACAGAAATACTAGGGAGAGAAAAATGTGCTTATTTAGGGGAAGGTGGCTGCTGTTTTTGCAGGACCATTCTATACTGTACCCAGAGTTTACCAAGTTATCAGAATTGAGGTGCAACAGAAGTGTGTGTGTGTGTGTGTGTGTGTGTGTGTGTGTGTGTGTTTGTGAAGATGGAAAGATAAGGTGGGAGAGGGAGAGACAGGACCTTGCTTAGGTGTAACTTTGGTTATTTCTATAGGAGTTTATCAGTGGAATAAATCTTGGCTGGAAAAATCCTTATTTTTCATTTTGAAATTTAACTGTAACACTTTAAGTTCCTATTATGATCATTTTGAATTTTGCAGAGATTATTTGGGCCTTTCTGTCAATCCTAATTTGCTAATTTTAGGCAGGAGGATTTTATCTTATTTTGTTATTATTATTTCCATCAGAATTAATGTCAGTACTTCTTCCTGACCATGTTTGCATTTTTAAAAATAGTTCCCCATTTTTTAGAGACAATATTTTTTATCCAGGCTCTATTTCATCACTGCAGGAATTAACCAGAGGAAGAATTTAATTGATTATGATTCAGCTAGGTTGAAATACAAATGAAGCTATATGGATGGAAGTACACTGGCTCTGGAAGAAATTCAAGACAAGATCAATTACACTTTAGGAAAGTACAAAAGGATTTTTTTAAATAAATGCACTATTAGCAAATGGGAGTAAATGGTGGTTACCAGAGGTTGGGAAGTATCGGGAAGGAGGGGAATGCAAAGATGATGGTTATAGGTACAAGGGAGCCATGGGATAGGGTGAATAACCTCTAATGCTCTATAGCACAGTAGGATAATATGATTGAGATATTTTAGTTGTATATTTCCAAGTAACTATCAGAGTGTTACAGAGCTGGGGCATTCTGAGAAACTGAGGCAGCATAAAGACCCCCTCTTCAAACCCTGCTTCTTGCTATCAAGATTTTAGACATGTAGTTCAGAGTTACAGGAATGAGTTTATTGAAAGAATAGGAAAAGGGGAAGGGGACATTCTCAAGGGGGAGTAGGTCCTCTCAGAGAGGAGAGAGTGCTCTTGCACTCTCAGTTTTATTGGGGATCCCAGAGAAGTTTCCAGAGAATCCCATCCAGGTCTACCTCTTGACTTTGACTGAAAGCAGGATGACTACAGACTTTCAGGTCCCCACTGCCATAAAAACTCTAGGTCCTAGACAATTTATTATGTTACGTATTCAGTTTAATTCTGATTCGTGATAGAAAAGAATGATCCAGATATCTTTTCTCCCATTGTACTGAGAATGAGACTGTGAATCTAGATAAGTTAAATAACTGTTTAATGTCACATGCCTAGAAATTAACACTCTCAGAATGGAGCCTAAATCTTTTGTTTCCAGGGTCCTTGATCACTTAACATGACTTGTCATGTATAAACATCAAAGATAATGGCCAATAAATATTTCATGTCCTTTATTTTAGAAGGTAGGTCCTAGACTCCACCAGGGTCACAAGGCACAGATGAGGTAAGTTGGGTTAGGAATGTGAAGCCCACCTGTCCCTGGAAAGGTTATATCTAACCTCTGTGGTCATCACAATGCAAGGGCCATCTTCCTGGTATCTCTTAACATGTATGGCGTGGTAGGCACCAGATGCCCACTGTGCTAACGTAAAACAAGTCAGCACTAGCACATGAAGATCAGGGTATGCTATGTTGTAGAAATCACAGAATGGACCTGAAATTAAGAGCAACTTCCTCATGCTGAGAGTGGAAGCTGAGAGGTCACTTGCCCTGGCTAACAAAGTCGAGAATGGAAGTTGGTCCTTACCCTGCTGGTCTATCACAGGCTAACTCAATATATGTATGTTATGTTTCCTGCCTTTTGAGTCACTTGCCACCTCTTCTCTCTCTCTCTCTCTCTCTCTCTCTCTCTCTCTCTCTCTCTCTCTTTCTCTCTCTCTCTAACTCTATCTCTATCTCTATCTCTATCTCTATCTCTATCTCTATCTCTATCTCTATCTCTCTTTCAGGGATTGAACCCAGGAACACTTAACCATTGAGCTACATCCCCAGCTCTTTTTATTTTTTACTTTTATTTTGAGAAACGATCTTGCTGAGTTGCTTAGGGCCTCAGTAAGTTGCTGAGACTGGTTTTGAACTTGTAATCCTCCTGCCTTAGCCTCCAGAGCCACTGTGATTACAGGCATGCATTACTATGCCAGCCCTTCTCTTTTAAAAGCTTTGCTTACCCTCAGAGATATGGAAAAATGGAATATTTGATAGTGTTTTTTTTTTTCTATCTTGCTTCAAAGATTGTGAGCAAACCAAATAGCTTAGCTTCCCCTGTCCCTCTGAGTATAAGTATAGCCCAGTATAGCACCTACTCCATAAAGTACGTTAACAAGAAACATGGTAGATGAGGTCAGAAGACAAAGTGGATCACAAGTTAATGAGAATCTTGAAGACTAAGGTAGGGAGTATGGGTTTTCTTATTACTGTTATTATTAACTGTTGGAGATTTTTTCTTCTGTTTTTGTGGTGCTGGGAATTGACAGAGCCTCATGTATGCCATCCAAATGCTCTAACATTGAAGGATATTTTGCCTCAATTGGGGAGATTTAAGTAGCAAAGTGTAACATTTTTATTTTCAGTAAATTAAAGCAATAATATTAGGATTGAAGTTTTTATATTTGCAAAATGAACTTTTCAGAGAACATTTTAGAGCAAATGTTATAGAAGAAAACAATTTTATTAGTGGATGGAAGCTTTTGATAGATCCCTACCACAAGTCATATACTAATATAAATTCTATATTAATTAAATGCTTCAATGTAAAAATTTTAAAAAGACTTTAAAAAAAGTTAAAGGAGAAAATGTAGTAAAAGTATTTTGTGTTATTAAGATGGGATTCTCTAAGACTCCAGAGACCTAAACAGAATAAAAAAGTATAATTAGATTTGACTACATTAGAATTGTGGCTCACACCAGGCACAGTGGTGCACGCCTATAAACCCAGCTGCTTGGGAGGCTGAGGCAGAAGAATTGTGAGTTCAAAGCCATCCTCAACAAAAGCAACGTGCTAAGTAACTCAGTGAGACCCTGTCTCTAAATAAAATACAAAATAGGGCTGGGATGTAGCTCAGTGGTTGAGTGCCCCTGAGTTCAATCCCTGGTTACCAATTCCTACCAGCCCAAAAAGATTTGTGGCTCAAAGGCATGATAGATGAATTTAAAAGAAAGATGTTAGATTGAAGGACCTTCTGCAACAATTCAAGTAGGCAAGTAATACAAAGAATTTCCTCAAATCATCTAGGAAATCTATTATGGTTTAGATATGCGGTATACCTGTGAGACAATACAATACAGTTTAGAGGTGAAAAGATTGAGTTGTGAGAGCCTTAACATCATCAGTGCATTAATCCACTTGAAGGGATTAACTGGGTGGTAATTGTAAGCAAGTGGAGTGTGGCTAGAGGAGGTAGGTCACTAGGGGTGTGCCTTAGGGGCATATATTTTATCCCTGGGGAATGGATCCCCATCCCTCTCTATCTTCTCTCCTTACTGGGGTCATTTTCCGAGCTGCTTTCTTCCTCCACACTCTTCCACTATGATGTTCTGCCTCATCTAGGGCTCAGAACAACAGAGTAAGTCATCTACAAACTGAGACCTCTGAATCCATGAGGGCCAAATAAACTTTCTTCCCCTAAAATTGTTTTTGTCAGGTCTGTTGGTCACAGAGATGAAAAAGTTGGCTACAAAAAAATCCATAGAAAAATTAGCAAAGGATATGAATAGACATTTTAGATAGGGAAAGTGAAGAGACAAGCATATGAGAAAGGATCTCACAAATAATCATCACCAGCCTAATAAGAATAATGTGTAACATCAAATAATGTTGTGTTGATGAGAACGTAGGGCAATAAGGCCTTTTATACCTCATTTGTGAAAATATGACAAAGTCTAGCCCCTCTGGTGAGCCAACTGTCACATCTGGTCAGATTGACTATTTAACCAATGGCCCGGCTAACTGTTCCAATACTGAGCCACCAGAGGCCAAAGAAGAAAATGGCACTGTTCTTGTTTTGTTATGGTTCACTGGAATTAATGAATAAAATTGGGTCTGTAGAGGCTACAGAAGAAGTAATAACAGCTAATAATTATACAAGCTTATTATTTGCTAGGTACTGTCCTAATGATGCATAACAACTATTTGCAGTTAATTTTTTAATAAAATTGGTAAAGACACAAGAGGTACAGAGAGGTTAGAACAGTATCCCAGGGCATTTAGGTGGTGAGCAGGCCAACCCTGGTAGGCAGGCTGGCTCCAGTTCTGCCCTCTAACTCTCTCAAGGAATAACTGGGGGTACACACAAAAAATGGAAATCAATCTTAAAAGTATAACCCAGAGGGTGAATAAGTTTATAATATACTGCTTTCACACTACAAACAAACAAAATATACACAAAAAGATACTCTATACCTTTTTTATTACACATTTATTTTATTTATTTATTTTTATGTGGTGCTGAGGATCAAACCCAGGGCCTTGCATGTGCTAGGCAAGTGCTCTACCACTGAGCCACAACCCCAGCCCTACTCTATACCTTTTGAAAGGAAATTTATTTTGAAATAAGCCCAAGATTAGTTTCTATGTGAAAAACAGAGAACTGTCAATGTGGGGGTGGGATAGAGGAAAAAGAATAATGAGAAATAAAACACGATGGTAAGGACAGAGTGTGATGGAGGGGGCCCAGTTGGTCCTTTATGGGGCAGAGGCTCAGGCCCAGTCCCCAGGGCTCTGCTCTTCCCCTGGAAAGTGTCCACCTCCTCCATGAGCTGGTTGACGAGGTTACCACCTAATCAGAGGCTGAAAGAGGTCAGGAAAGCCTGAAAGTCTCCAACTTTCTGGAGGTTGGATCATGGCAGCTAATGTGGCAGTGACCACCAGAGGTCCTGGCCTAGAGGTGTGTGAGTAGGAGGAAGGTGGTGACTGGTATGGTTGGAGATCCTGGAGAAGATGTGCGAGGAGATAGAGAACACTTCCCATCAGGACATTTTTGATTCATGGGGTCCAGGGAGTATTCAGAGAGATGGATAGAGTGGACTGTTCCTGCTTTAGGAGGGACAGTCACCTTTTATAGGAGATTTATATCACCTTTTATAGGAGGTAATTCCAGAGAAGGGACAATAGCCCCCCCCCAAAAAAAAAAGTGGGGGGAAGTGAGGTCACACTGAAGAAGATAATACTCCCACAGCACCTGTAAAAAGACTTTGAGGCTCCTAGAAGCTTCTTTCAATTGTGAGTCATGCTATGTATGGGCTGTGCTATGAGAATCCTTTGAAGGGTGAGAGACAACTGCTTTCCTCCTATACCTTGGCATGTGAAGGTCACTTTTGTGATGAAAATAGTATAGATCAGTAGGTGCAGATCTTGACCAAAGGAGGCCCAGGGATTTTAATGTTGTGTCTCCAATGGAGATCAATATATACCCAAAGAAAATTTGAATCTATTGATCATCTATTTATTACCTAGGTATATACTGTTAAAAATTCAATGATATTTCCTGCAGCATCATAAAGCATACTTTACTTCAGATCCATTGTGATAGGTATAAGGCCACTGCAATGTGGTCTTATAGCATAGAAGAGAAGTTGGCCTCAACTCCCAATCATGGGCCAGTAGGAATTTACAGCCAAGGATCAGGGTAGGGATTGGTAGACAGAAAATTATTAAGAGAAAACACCAGGGATAAAGAGGATTCTGGCTTAACCAGCCCAACAGTATTCTTGTTGAACACAGGCTGCCATGATTAGATATTACCTAGGGGATGGTGGAGGGGGAGATTTTTCAATCAGATATCAAGGATGATCAGATATTGAGGGTAGGCCTTTCTTGCTAAACTTACTTAGCAGGGTTCTTGGCTAAAACTGGATTTTTCAAAGAAGTACAAAGGCAGGAGCCTGACTAAAGTTTGTTCAAGCAAAGAATCATCACATCTATCTAATATATATATATATATATATATATATATATATATATATATATATATATATATATATATGTTCTTCTATCTATTTAATCAAATCTGCAGAAATTTCAATGATTCCATATAATGCAATTTAATGAGGATCGCAGAAAATATTAATGTTTCTTTATTCCTTTGAATGGCTTCCTAATTTCTCTAAATCTGACTAATCAAAACCCCAAACCTAAAGATATTTGTATCAACTTCCTGGTGTAAACATAAGGCCTTGTGTTGCTCTAATGTTCCATCTTTCATGTGTTTCTGAAAATATTCATACCATTTTCAGATATATAAGCATTTTAACCTGCAGGCAATTTTTTTTTTTGCTCTTCTACCTAGGAGACTCTCATCTCTTCCTAAAAAGTAACTGCTTTCATTAATTCTTAAGATATTCTGTTTACACTGAAAAAGAACACATTTTAGATATATTTCTTCCTCTCTAATGATAGTATCATGGGATTTGCTACTTCACATATTTTTCTGGGTTAACAACCAAATAGAATTTTTGGGGGGTTCTGGGTTGATTTATTCTGAACATAAATCTGTATCTCATAATTAATTATTTATAATCTAGCCTATATATTTTAATTTAAGAAAAATTTGATGGGGTTGGGAGCCCCATCTGTGGTAGAGGGCTTGTTTAGCTTATGTCAGGCCCTGGGTTCAATTCCAGCACTGCAGAAAAGCAGAGAGAGAGAGAGAGACAGAAAGAGACAGAGAGATGGAAAAAGGAAGAAAGGAAGAATGGAGGGAGGGGAAGTCATTAAAATAAAAATAACTTATTACATAGGATGTATGGGAAATGTACTTCAGTAAAATATAAATACATGGAAAATTCAGAAATATCAAATGCCAACTTACCAATATGTTTCCTTAAATTTATATTCTTATATCCACACAGTGTGAAATAAAGCTGATTCTTGTGTCAACATATATAACACATTTAATGTCAAGCTCTGATATTAAACTTGAGCCCTCACTTTCTTTTTACTCAAGACTTGTTCAAGGAAAGCACCTGGGCTTTCCTACTAGATAAATGGACCACTATTGTGTTCAATTTTAGATAAACATCTTTAGTGTCCTATAGCACACATTTTTGTAACGAGTTTTTCAATGTCGTGCAAAACAAATAATCTTAAAAAGCCATTACCATTATGTGTTCAGTGTCCCCCGAGGGTTGCTCTGTTTTTCTAGCCTGGCAGTTATGTCTAAAGGAATTGCATTAACACGGACCAGGCTGGAGACCTAGAAAAAAGAATTTAGACTTGCTGTGAAAAATGGACTCTGTGATGAATTTTCTGGTTTGATGAGCAAAGCAGTATGAGTATATCACCTAACATAAAACTTAGTGATTTGAAATAAAGCAAATGTATTACCTAATTTACCAGTGTAATCATAACACATGCCTTGTATAAATGGATATCAGAACACTGGCTTGCCATCTGGTGCCTGGTGTTCAAGATTTGGGATATACACACATACTCACAATTTCTATTTTGCATTTAGCATTCACCGTCTCAGATGGCCGATGCCCTGCTAAACTCATGCCTATCAGGAGTTCATGCCAGTCCCCTAACTCAGAGCCTATACTTGACCAGGGGGGTACAGTTTTTGTGCGCTAGGCTCTTAGTGGGCAGCTCATTCTTTGGGCTACCTGACCATCTTCAGTAACCCATTCCTGCTCCATTCCTGCATGAGGACTCTGCTCTGATGATTTTTCTGTTTAATATTCTCCACCCACACTCATCATCCATTCCTCTGTGCTGATTACTGCCCTCTTTCCTTCAGATGTTACTCAACAGTCAAATCTCATGGCAGCCTTTCTTGTCCAGCTTTTATAAAACCATTCTGTAGACTTGTGTCTTTTCTATCAGAATTATGGTCTCAGTTCCCTGGAGTGATAATGTGATGAGCATCGACCTGTAGAAATGAAAATGCATGCATCAGTGAACAAATAGATTCTTAAGACTTCTGTGAATATATAAGAGAGAAGTGGAGGCCAACATGAGAACTTTTAATATGTGGGTAAATATAATTGCAAATAATAACAACAAATCTAATATGTTGCTTAAAATATCCCAGATGCTATTCTAAACATATTAGATATTTCAATTTACATAAATCCACATAATAGCTCTATGAGGTATGCTGTTATATTTATTCCTTTTTCATAAATGAGGAACCTAAGATAGGTTAAATAAATTGTTAAAGGTCACTTACTTTTAGGTAGGCCTTGTACATTATTTGATGTGGTCAAGATTTTCACTTGGGACATATTGTAATTGTTATTGTAAAAATTTGTGCCAGGAATATGTTGTTTCAGGTCTTTGGTCTTTTGGCTTGCACTATACACATGGAAATAGGTAGTAAGATGAGGCAGGGATACTGGGCTGATTTCTTCTGTCCTATGTAATCCTGTGGGAAGGTGAGGACAGAATGTGTTGGTGGGGCCAAGTTCTGGGCAGCAGCCAAAGATAAACTGATTCTTTTCTTTTTGGAAAGAAATGGTTATGATCTATAGAGGAATAAAACCCTGGGGGGGATGGGTGGGGAGCAGATTTCATGGTTCCATCTTTCCCTTCTTACCCACATACTCTCCTTTTTCTAGTTGATTTGATGTCAGCTTCTCTATTTTCTACTTTAAGCATTTACATCACTTGGGAGCAGGAGGGGTTTCCATCATTACATGAGCTAGAAGAAATGTTGAGTGAGACTGCCTTGAGGTTTCAGGCGCCTTTATTGCCCCTTCCTGGGCATCCACAACTCAGAACTCAGAGCATACATTTTCTTGTGTATTCACTCCTCCCAATCTTCTTCTATTGCTTAGTTAGATCCAAGAAGGTGCAGATTTTGTCTTAATCAGTGTGTTCTCAACACCTGGAAAATTACTGGCCAGTAGCATTCACTCAGTAAATACAGGTTGAATAAACAAATGAATGTTCATTGATGCAATTTGTTGAGTGGTTGATCCCATTCTGCACTGGAAATGGGCCATCCTGTTTGCCACAACTGAGTCTCCCAAACTGTCAGTTGCCAATTTTTTTTTCTTGTGTGTGTGTGTGTGTTTTCATGTTAGGGCTTCAACCCAGGGCCTCAAACATGCTAGGCAAGTGTTTTACTGCAGAGCCGTGCCATCAGCCCTCTGTTCATATTTTAAAATACATTCTAGGAAACGCACTGGAGATAGTGTTGGCAAAAGTGAGCCAGCTCTTCAGAATGGTGCCTTGGAGATTATAACAATTATATACACCTAATTCCAGTTAGATTAGCTATGCCTCTGTGGAAGGCAGGATACTGGCTAAATTCTAGATGGGATTTTAAAACTGGAGCCAAAAGATAACTTTAGGGGCTTTATGATTAGGCATGCATTTGTTTCTTTTTCTGATCTTCTTGGTCTTTGAAAGATATCTTTGTTTTTTCTTTTTTCTTTTTACATTATTTAGTTGTCAATTGACCTTTATTTTATTTATTTGTATGTGGTTCTAAGGATTGAACTCAGGGCCTCACAAGTGTTAGGCAAACACTCTACCACTGAGCCACAATCCCAGCCCTGAAAGATATCTCTATGCAAATACATGTTATATTAAAAAAATTGGCCCCAGACAACAGTTGGGCTGCCTTTGGGGCCATCCTACAGTGTCAGGTACATATTAAAGAGTTCTAGAATAGCAGCATATGGAGGGACCCACAGCACAAGAGACCCTGCTGTGACCTTACAAAGAAAGAGGTTACCTGGCAGTTAAGAAAGCACCTCAGAAGGGCGGAGCTGTCCGCTGCTGCAGAGCACGCGCAGGAAAATCATGCGTGAACCTAAGCGGTGCTGTGTGCTCAAACCAACTTGGCTGGAGAGCTGAGACCAGGATCCAGAAGGGATGGACACTTATTAATGACAGAACTGAAGACCACTTGGCTGTAGGTGACAAAGCTCACAAGGACCTGGTGTTATGGGGAGACGCCTCAGAAAGCACTCTAAGTCCAAATTCAAATAAAAAAAGAGCTTTATTTACCTGGCCAGGAACTGTCACCCACAGTAGAGACTCAAGCTCTGTGGGAGGACAGCAACTTCCTGCTCCGTTGAAGGAGAATATAAGGAAAAAAAAAAAAAACACAATTCAGTGACTTGCTCATCATCATGTAAGTTAGCCAGTCACAGAAATTAAAACATTAATAAATCAGACCTGTGGTCTCTAGGCAAGACTGGAACTTTCCAGCCATCAAGCAAGTGATAAATAGAAGCCAAAAAAAAAAAAAAAATCATTAGTGTTGCAGTTCAGCTGACCACAGTCCTAGGTTCAAGCAAGTGCTAGACAGTTGTATCCTAAAATTTGGGTGGGGGTTGGAGGTGAGAATCTACTTCAAAGTTATGTTTACCCAAGAGGGTATTCAAACCCAAGATGTAGTTTACCTTGACCACCTCTGCACCCTGAGAAGGGTACAATTTGTGGGGTACAAAGTCTAGAAAAACAATTTTTCTTTCTTTTTTAAAATTTATATATGACAACAGAATGTATTACAATTCTTATTACACATGTAGAGCACAACTTTTCATATCTTTTGTTGTATGCATAGTATATTCACCCCGATTTGGGTCTTCATACCTGTATTTTGGATAATAATGATCATCACATTCCACCATCATTAATAACCCCACCAATTTGTGTCTTCATACCTGTACTTTGGATAATAATGATCATCACATTCCACCATAATTAATAACCCCATACCTCCTCCCTTCCCCTCCAATCCCTCTGTCCTATCTAGAGTTTGTCTATTCCTCCCATGATTCTGTTCCCTATCCAGTCTCCTTATGTCAAATAAAACATTTGGCATTTGTTTTTTGGGGATTGGCTAACTTCAATTAGCATTATCTTCTCTAACTCCATCCATTTACCTGCAAATGCCATGATTTTATTCTCTTATTGCTGAGTAATATTCCATTGTGTATATATGCCACATTTTTTTTTTTACCCATTCATCTACTGAAGGTCCTCTAGGTTGGTTCCACAGTTTAGTTATTGTGAATTGTGCTGCTATAAACATTGATGTGGCTGTGTCCCAGTAGTATGCTGTTTTTAAGTCCTTTGGGTATAGTCCAAAAAGAGGAGTAGCTGGGTCAAATGGTGGTTCCATTCCCAGCTTTCCAAGGAATCTCCATACTGCTTTCCAAATTGGCTGCACCAATTTGCAGTCCCACCAGCCCTGTATGAGTGTACATTTTCTGCCACATCCTTGCTAACACTTATTGTTGTTTGTATTCATAATCAATATTATTTATTTTACTGTTTATTTTCAGTAAAGGAAGAATCATAGGAATTATAAGGAGAGAGAGAGAGAGAGAGAGAGAAGAAGAAGAAGAAGGAGGAGGAGGAGGAGGAGGAGGAGGAGGAGGAGGAGGAGGAGGAGGAGAGAGAAGAGAGAGAACGTCCTGAGTACTGCTACCGAGTTTGCACAATGATACCATCTTAAATAATTCTACTACAACAACACAACCAAGAAGTTGACACTGGTAGAATCCACAGAGCTTATTCAGATTCCACCAGTTTTACAACATAAACTCATTTGTGTGTTTGTGCATATAGAGTGATACAACTTTAGAATCAATAGTTCTAAAATTTTATTTCTGATGTCTTGTGATGTACAGGAGTTATTTTGGTATAGTCAAATTTATCTTCTTTTTGTGTGACTTAATTTTTTTCTAAAATAAGAGCAAGAGACGCTTTTTTTTTCTTTAATAATTTTATCTTTTGTTAATTTATGCAGCCTACCTGGAATTCATTGTTTAAGGATAGTAAAAAATTAGTGCACAATTTTCCTTTTTTCCATGTGCTATAAGATTCATTCATCGTCTCCGCTCTGGTTTTCTATATAAACCATGGCATGTAGCAGTTACCATATAGAAATGTAATTGTTTTGGACTAGAGTTACTTGTATTGGTGCATTTTTTTTATTTCATGCTTTTAATTAACAGAGTATTATAATAAATATGCATATGTGAGAGATGTTTTTCTTGTCTTCTAACACAAAATTTTCTAAGTTTTCTAATAAATGTATCAAATATTATCTTGGGATTTAGATTGGGCCAATGTTAGATTTATAGATCGGATAAATCTGTGAAATTATTTCCATCTTTTTCCTTTTTCTTTTGGTGCTGGGGATTGAACCCAGCGTCCCTCCTATGCTAAGCACAGATTCTGCCACTGAACTGTAGTGTCAGCTCCAATTTTGAGTTTTGATAATTTGATCCTTCCATTTCATAACATGCTATATTTTTTCCATTTCTTCAGATTTTTTTCCAGATACTTTTTATTTTTGCCACATTATAGTCACAAATAGTGATTTCTACTTTGAAAAGCTACTCTTTATTTTTCCCTACAGTTTCTAATTATTCTCTCTATTTACAGTAATACTGTGGATAGATATATGCATGGATTGTATAACTAACAAACTTGTAGAATTCTCAAACTCAGAATTCTTTTATTAGTTCAAATATCTTGATTCTTTGTATTTTATATGTAGAGAAAGTCTATAAATTTTAATTCTTTCTTTTGTAAGTTTTATCGCTTTTTAAAAAATCTTCATGTTATAATTTCTCATACAATGTTGAAGAAAACTGCTGCTGCTAGACAATTCTGTCTTTTTAAAGTTTGAGGTTTATCATACAGTTTGATAAACACCCCTTCCCAGCAAGAATTCTACTCAAAATTTGCTTACTAATAGTCATTACTGCTTGTTGTTTTCTATTATGAATTAGTATGAATTATGTTAAACATTGTTTAGATATGTATTTATATATTCCATAATTTTCTTTAATCTATTAAGGTTGTTAGGTTTTCTAATTTAGAAAATGTAACAGTCTTGAGAAAAATCATGTTAAATGATAATTCATTATTATTTTAATACACTGCTGAATCAGATTTGTCAATATTTATTTAAAATTTTTATTTCTACTTATAAAGTACAAAGTCTTTAATCTTACTTTTTGTATAGTTATTTTCCAGTGTTAGTGTTAAATAAAGGGATAAAGTTACATTATAAATTAAATTGGAAATTTATTCATTCATCCAATATTGAAAACTATTATGGAATGAAAAGTGTCCTAAGATTTAGGTCAATGATTTTGAATAAAATGGGGTTAATAATATATATTTTATACATAGGTATATATATATATATATGTGTGTGTGTGTGCGCGCGCGTGCACGCGCAAATCCAACTTTGAAACTACAATTCATTGTACCTGTAAGCATTCTAATATGTTTCTCAGTATGTTTGTTTGTATAATGGTCCAGCTGACTCATTTGCTAGCTTTTCCTACTATTAGAAATTGATGAACAATGTATCACCATATTATAAAATGGTTAATTCAAATAAGTTCAAATATCTTATCATTGAATCACTTAACATTTGACTTACAGTCAACTCTAATGATTATTTGTAGCTCATTTTAGTTAATTAATGCTCATTCAGGGTCAAGGAACATGCCTATTTATATTCTGATTTAGCTAAACATAAGCTATGCAGTGTATCAGCATAGTTTCTAAGTAAAAAAAAAAAAACGAAAACAAAAACACACAAATCACGGGCTGTTGTTAGCTTTATCTGATGTCATTTTTTCCTAGATATTTTCTATGTGATAGAATAAGAAACTTATTAAAAATATCTTATCGTTCAAATCCAATTGTCAAAAAAGTTGCACTACACATTAGCCTTTCCCCTGATAACACAGCTTTGCTAATATTTTCTTTTAAAATTATCTTTCAAGCAATTTCTCCCTTATACTTTGCTTTGCAGTCAATTATGAGACGTGTCAAGGCAAGTGAATATTTGAGAGATAAATATTCATTGTGGATTTTGGAACAACTGCATTATAATTCTGATCCTTTACACTGACATTCATTGAACAATAATCTTTTTATCTTGCTGAATACAGCCCATCACAAACTTCAGGCAAGGTTTGGAAAATGGCTCAATTTATTTAAAGGAAACTTGACATTATGTTTAACTCTCTGTAGTGAACCTGCAGTCTACATGCATATTTCAGAGTATTTTCATGTACTATAGTTGCAATACTATCTAGAATCCCTACCAGCACATTTTAAGTTGAAAGATTGACAGCTGTTGTGATAAAGCAGAAAAGGAGCAGAAAGCTCTAAGCTATTACTAACCTGGACTTATTAATTCAGTTTATTTTGTGCCATTAGTATGTTAATTGTCTTATGAAGATCCAAACTAAAGGGGCACAGAAGTTTTGAAATGGAAGGGCAGGAGGACTCCTGTGTCATAGGAGGTGCAGGTAGGGCACTCTGGTGGGCTTTCAGGCTTTAGTGGGCCTTGGCCATCATATGGGCAGGTCGAATTCCAGTGTACTGAAAAGTGAGGCTATTCAAAGAATCCTTCCTTTTACACATGGAAACACCCATGGATGTCTCTTATATATAAGTGTACACAGTCACTCATCAGATAGAAAAGTGTCTTATTTATAATAGAAATCATGTTAAAACACCTCCTTATTCTACATTTGGGCTGAAACACTAAGTGTTAAGTTCATAGCACTCAGAATATATAAATTGATGTAGGGAGTTTGTCAACAATAAACTCATGAGAATCAATGATGAACTGAGCCTCTTTAATTCATTCCCATCCTGCTGCTGTGCTAGGCAGAAGTGCGTGCCCAGGACTAAGGCCATGGAGTGGAATCCTATCCATTCATCTTCCTGGTGTTCTGCTGGGCTAGTTTGCACTTGAGAAGGCAGCGGAACAAAGCAGACAAGTGATCAAGATGCAGGAGGTCTCAGAACTAAGTCAAAAAGGAAGGGGTTGAAAAGTAAGAAGAGAGGACCAGGTGGGTGGCGGCACTGATCACTGAATCCACATGTAAACTGCAGCATAAGGAAGATACGTGGAGCTCATGCACATTAGATGCTGGTATTATATTAAAAATGAGAATTCCTTTATAATTGAAAATTTAAGCTTTTGCTTTCATTTTGACTTTAAATCATTTTCTCCCACACAACTATTTTTTAAAAAAATTGTCCTTCCACTGAAAATTCATGTCCATCTGAAACTTCAGAAGATGACCTTATTTGGAAATAGAGTATTTGCTAATATAATTAAGGTAAGAATGGAGATGAGGACATACTGGATTAGGATGGACTGTAAATACTACAAAGTTGTCCTTATACTTTGCAAAAGAAACAGAGTCAAGGAGGAAGTCCATGTGGAGATGGAAAAGACAGCAACTGGAGCTGCTGCCATAGGTAAAGAGCACAGGAGCCATAGAGGGGAATTGACTAGGATGGATCCTCTCCTAGAGCCGCTGGTGACAGCTTGCCATGCCAGCACCTTGACGTTTAACTTCTGAATTCTGTGAAGAAGAATGTGAAAGAATGAATTTCTTTAATTTTAAGCCACCAATTCTGTGGTAATTTATTGCAGAAATCTCAGCAAAGTAACATACTTTTATGGAAAAGTCCCCAATTTACAGATACTCAATCCAAACTGGACTATATTAATCTTTATATCAACACACTCATGAAAGCATTATAATATTCTTGTTTGCTGGGGGAAGGGGTCCACCTCAGCAAAAGTTTCTTATTATGTGGTCCTATAGATACAAAGGATGAAAATCACCTACACACTAGAAACTGATGGACATTTTTTACTAAATCCTACTTGCCTGTGAGTGCTGTTTCTTTTTCTCCCTTCCTTCCATCATTTTTGCATCTGAGCCTGTTTAAAGTAGACAGCAGCAAACTACTCACTTTTTCATCCCATGTAACTCCAGCACCTACCCTGTTTTATTATTGAGGAATCTGAGTTCTGTCAGAATGAAGAATTCTTTCTTCTGTCATCCCTTAGGCAGACAGATCAAGTACTCAAATAAAAACTATAATGGCAACGTGGTGCCTGGCATTCTGTAGCAGCATACTATGGTTGTTTAAGTTGCTCTGTGTGGCACATTCCTGTTTGTTTCTCTTTTGAGATTTGACTTCATGAGGCATGTATTTCTACTAGAAAAAATGGGGCATCTAATTAGAGGGTAGATGTGTCCTACTAGAGGACACTCAGATATAAGAGGAGGGCCAACATATATGCTTAAAGAATAGACATAACTAATTGAAGGGCAGAGATATTTGACCAGAGGGCATCATTTCTAAAGGGAGGGCATGGCTGGTTAGTGGAAAACATGCATAAGTAGAAAGTGGGCACTGCTGACTAATTGGAGGACAGGTTTACGTAACTGGTTAGTGCACATATATAATTGGAGGCCATGGGTGTTTAATTGAATTTCATGCTTTTCTAATTGGAAACTGTTTGATTTAAAAAGTAATCCTTGGTGGAATTAGGCATGGTTTCTACAGAAAGATAATATAGCTTTTGTTATGTGTGATAAGGGAGTGGTCCAGATAAAATGATTCCATCCTTAAAAATCTTTCTTTCTACCAAGGATAATGTGATAAATAAAGCTATAAAAATTAGTAACTTTTAGATACTAGTCTTTTTCTGTGCTTACCCAATATGTTTATAATTTTGTCATATGTTACACAGAATAAACATTTCATTTAGCTTTTAGCTCTTTTTTCCTTTTATGGCTTAGATTAATTGATCTGAGTTTTTATAAGTAAAGTTATTTTGACTTTAGTAAATTTGTTATCTGTTAATAAATAAAATCAATAAGGAGCTATAAAATTCTTGATGATCAAGGCATTTCCTGCAACTGCTTCCAGAAATGCATTCTGCCTACAACCTGAGTGAGTTTAGAAGTGTATTCTTCCCTGATCAGAGTTTAGGTGAGTTCAGGTACCTGGCCATCATGTTAATTGTGGCCTTGCTCAGGGCCTAGCTAAGCTGTTTGAACTCCTGACCCAGTGAAGCCATGAGATAAATGAGTGCTTCATGGGTGAGTATGTGGCATTTTATCATAGTAGTAGTTGATCACTTGAACAAATGTCTTTCAATATATTTATCTAGGAGACAAGAAATCATTACATCTTGTAATGATTATTAGTATGGCTTGCAACACACCTGTGATGAATTGCTAATATGTACATTTTCTATCACCTCTTAACTTTCTTTGGTCTTTTCATGTGCATTTGGGCCTCTGCTTTAAAAGAATAAGTTTGAAAGGCTCTTAGAGATGTTTTGGTTTGCGGCAGAATAGTTGTCAGTCTTGGCTCAGCTGAGGCCAGGAAGAGGGCAGATGGGCCACCTACCCTGTCTTGGCTGTCATGCTGTATGCTCTGTGCCTGTTAGTTTAAAACAACTCTAAGACCATTTGAAAGATTTCAAGTCAGCTGCCCCATACGCTTTTAAAAGAAGTGTAACTGGCATAAAAGAAACAGGACTTTTTAATCCGAAGCAATATATAAACATTTATGACTTAGCACACAGTAAGCTAGTCTGATAGATAAACTTCATGTTAAAAGTCAAGAGATTCCAAATATGCTTTACTACTCACTCAATCAAATGAAAGTTGTCTTTCTCTTTTTCTATTATCTAAAGATAATCCATTCAGCCATTTCAAAAATATCATTAATATTCATTGTTTGGGTTCTTGTCACCAAAACCACCCTTTATTGATGGACTTTAATATTTTTAAACTGAAGTGTCAAAGCAGTGTAGCTATGCTGCAGTTCCACATCCACACAGGAATCCTGTCTCATCCCTGAGCTGGCAGAAAATGTGTTGAATATTCAGCTCTCTGTGAAGGGGTCAAGGCCTCCCTGGCAAACCAACCCTGTAAGAGTCTCCTACATAGTTGTAGTAGTTGACAAGACAAGTCCCTCAGATTGACAGGAGCTTATCAGATCACTCCTGAGCAATCTAGCACCAACCAACCCTTTGATCCCTTTACATTGCATCCATCAACACTTTGCAGCTTCATTGACTTTTTTGTAAAGAAGTAAGGAGACAGCACTACTCTACAGAAAGAAGAGATGTGAGAGCAGCTGGAAAATCAAAGGAGTGAAGGTTATTTTAAAGATGCATGCAGCCAGCCAGCTGTAAATGGAGGAGGTTATGAAGAGCCTCCGATATGTTCATAAGCTAGAGAATTATTTTGAGATTACTATAGAGGAGTAAAGTGGCTTCAGAATCCTAAATAGTGTGATTTCAGAATTTTTTCAGGGCTCAGAGACATAATTAACTACCAGTTATAAAGTGCTTTGTTATCTTCAGTTATTAATTAAAATTGTGTCTTGAAGTAATGACTGGAAGCATACTCTTCCTTGAGCAAAAACAGGTATTGTAAAATGTACCTGCTTCTTTGTTCGTGCAGCATACTATACCAAAAATGGTCTTGTTTAGCTCTTTACCTGGGTAATGCCTGATCCACCTTCAGAAAGATTTTATTGAGTATCAAAGTATTTTTATTTCATATTGTGGGTCCTTGAATCTCTCTTTTTTAAAAAAATATTTTTTAGTTATAGGGGGACCCAATATCTTTATTTTATTTTTATGTGGTGCCGAGGATTGAATCCAGCGCCTCACCCATGCTAGGCGAGTGCTCTACTTGAAACCACAACCCCAGCCCCCCTTGTATCTCTTCTTGTAATTACATTTTAATATCTGGATTATATAAGCTCCAGTACAGCAGGGGTTGTCTTTTTTCACCTGTTTCTATATCTTCTTGCATGTAATTGCTGTGTGATAAATATTTGTTAAATAAATTACCAGCTGCTAACTAGTTAATCAGATCAACCAATACAAGTGAATACAAGCCCAGGAAGCTGCAGGAAAAGTCCCAGGAATGAAGAAATCCAATACTGCTTGGAACTCAGAGAAGGTGATGCTACTTCTATAATTTATTATTGATGTTGAAATATTAAATAGTTTTAAATACCCAAAACATTTAATCTAAAACAAGTGTAAACACTATTCAAGAACTTCCATTATATTTACTAGCTGCAGCACAAAAAATTGTAAGATCTTCCTCATTGACTATGGAAAAATATAAAAACCGCCCAATGTGTGGAAATAATATATAGCTCCTAGTACATGAAATTTTAATCAAGTCAAAAAGGGTTCTGACTTTTTCCAACACATGAACGGCCATTCTATGACCCCAAATTCTATAGGCATTTTGGAATAGCTGATCTTATGGGGGCTAAGTGTGCTGTGCTTGTTGAGGATGCTTTACCAAAAAGAAAAATGACCTTGGAGGAAATGACTATAATTGACAGTTATCTAATAGAACACAGGTTGGTTTCTGAACAGCTTTATTGAGGTTTAATGATATTGACAATGCTAATGTGTTGTATATTTCAAAAAAATGCAAGAAAGTATTTTGAATCTACTGAAAGAAATGATAAACCTGATTTGAACATTATACAATGTATATGTGTACCAAACATCACATGGTACCCCATAAAGGTATACAGTTGTTATGTTTTTGTGTATGAGTGAAATATAAATTTTACTATAACAAATGTGTCAAGCAAGGGGGAATGGACCATCTCCAGGGCACACTGCCTGTCCCAGGGAGGGCTGACCCTGGAAGCACTGGTCACCTTGAATAGCAGCCAGGGAGGGAGCTCTGGATGCAGAGGCAGCTTCACTCACAATCAAGGGCTGTCTTCAGACAGGTCTTACCTGCAGCTCAGCCCCAGCAGGTCTTCATCAGACTTCCTATAGGTAATTTTGGTTTTCAACCTTCTGTGGGGGTCTTGGTTCTTAGTGTCCCTCAGAAGCCCACTTCCTTCTCTGCTTTAAAAATTGGCATCCAGTAAGCCAAAAGATTCCAACATCTTAAAATATAACAAAAAATATCTTAAAGCTTTTCACAATCAGATTTTTGCGAATGTTTTATATGGTAGCATAAGATTTGATAACCATAAACAACTTGTAGTGATTAATGTTTCCCTGGGTCTAGGCTTGTCTTGAGCAATTCAAGTGAAATTTTCGTTTAATTTAATCCCCACCAGTATGTAAGGCAGTTACTATAACAACTCCCCAGAGACACAGGACAGGACTTGCTGAGTTCCACCCTTGTAGATAGTATAAGTGAAACCAATTTCAGACAGAGGCTATCTGAGGTTGCAGGTGGAATTTTGGGACTCTGTACTATAAAATTTCTGACTTTTTTTACTACAGCATTTTTAAGATTGTGAATAATATTTTTCTCTTGGTAAATATTAAATGCTCTTTAATAGAAGCATCGAAATTTTCATATTTTTAAATGTAAAAAAATATGGGGAAAACTGATGCAAATTCATTGGATTAGATTTAGAAAAATAGATCTAAAAATGTTTTGTACCTGACTGTAAAGTTATTTTGAACACTGTATATTACAGTTTTTCCAGTACTGTCATATTAATTGGCATGTTTCTAGGCTTATCAGATAAAAATAGTGGTCATGTTTCATTGGATATCAGATAAAAATAGTGGTCATGTTTCAATGGATATCTTATACTCACTTGATCTAGATTTCCTTATATCAGAGAGCTTTTTTTTCTCCTGTGTTTAGCAAATAAACTTCAGTGAATTCAAGTTTGAAAATAACCTTAGCCTCATTTACAGTCCTAAAATCCAGAGTGATTCATGTCTCCAAGACTTGGCATGGGCTGTAGTTTCTCCAGAATAACAAATGTGAATTCATTAGTTAAAATTGTGTGTGTGTGGAGGGGCAATAACATTGTATCCAGTGGTTTAAGTTTGTGTCTATGAAATAAATTAGTGAATTGTACTAGAGACAAGAGACAACAGATTTTGGGGGGAGGTGGCGGGTACTGGGGATTTACCTCAGGGGTGCTTACCACTGAGTCATGTCCCCAGTCCCTTTTATTTTTTTTATTTTGAGACAAGGTCTCTCTAAGTTGCTTAGGGGCCTTGCTAAATTGCTGAGACTGGCCTTGACCTTGTGATCCCCCTGCCTCAGTCCCCTGAGTTGCTGGGATTACAGGCATGTACCACAGTGCCCTGCAACAATAGATTTTTTCTTGAGCAAGTATTATATAAGGCACTAGTTCATCTTAGCTCCTGGAATGATAATGATGACAGATACAACCCATGTCCTGCTGAAGCTGACTACCCAGGGATGAAATAGTAATTTTTGGTGAGCCAAATCATGTGTATGAGTCACAGATACATCAAGATTTTACTACCTAAACTGTAGACACAGGCTTTTTTTCTGAAACAGATCAAGAAAAGCAGAGAGAAAGAAAAGCAGGTAGTGCATGAAATAGAATCCTTGTTTCTACCAATCTATGGGGAGCAATAAATCGAGGTTGATCACCTCCAAAACCACAATACAAATTATGTTTTAAATTATTCTAATTATAGATATTGCTTCAGAATTCAACTTTTCGGTTTGAGATTCTACCAATTATAACAATTCATTGAGTTAAGGATTTCTATGAGCTTCTGAACTTTAAGAATGATTGTCAATTTTACCAAACATGGTAGGCAATGGGAATATTTCAGGTGTTTTATAGTTATTTATAATTATTTAAGAACTTTATTGAAATATGCTTTTCTAAAGTGGTGTGGGTCTTGAAATCTGACATTACCCAATCACAAATCTGAAGATGTTGGTTCAATTAAACAAAAGTTGGTGTGTGTGTGTGTGTGTGTGCACTAGCACACACACACACACATACATACATACTTATATGTATGTATATAAATATGCTTTACAATCTCTGAAATCTGGAGCCTGCTGTAAATAATCCTTTACGTGTGTTTAATTCTGGATAAAACATGAATTTTCATTGATTCCATAATGTTTTGTGGGACATTGCACATTTATATATCTGCATCCATACACATCTTATTGGATTCTGCTCCATGCATATAGCTTGAGTGTCTCAATAGTCCATATGATCCTGAGGTTCAACAGCAATGTAATTATTTTTTGAAGACTTTGACTTGGCCTGCAAAAGTCTCTGTATTCAGGTCTGTGTTCTGTCTTGTGTCCATCTCTCAGTAGAAAGAAAGGGTCTCATACTGCTCAGGATATGGAAGTGGAAGACTCTGTCTTGAGAACTGATTTATTTCCTGAGGATGAAAAGTAAGGCTTTGAAGTCCATAGTTTTCTGAAGAAATACCACTGTGGAGAATTACTCCCCACCCCAGGAAGGTATTCAGGAAAAAAAAATCCTACTTTCTTTGAAACTGTAATCACTTCCATGAAATGGGCTTTCCTTCTTTCAAGCCTAGACACCCTGGAAAGTATAGCTGCTGTGTATTCCCTAGAAAATCATGGGCCTAAGAACACTCTGACATCTTATAATGTGAAGGTAAATTGATATTCCACAGTAATGTAGTAGGAATATTTTTGGGATCTTATTCTAATTAGTTTCAGAGAAAACTGAAACTTTGCCTTTACCAAAACTGACAGCATGGAGAGATCAAATGAATGGAATCATTTGCCAAGGCTAAATGCACAGGGCCATCCTTTACATTTAGCTCCTGGAAGACATTTAATATAAAGTCCAGAAATAAATATCCATAATTTGAGTAGATATAATAAAAGTTTATAAAATGCTTGGACTTTATATTAGTAAAAGTGTCAGTCATGAAAGATTAAAGTATCTTATTGCCATGGGGAACATAATAATTTATGAAAATCTAGCTTGAACTATAAACTTAATCCATGAATGCAAATATCAAGAGAACTAAAATTAAGTAATGTGACTCAGAGGAAGGCCAAGTTTAGAATATGTATCTATGATCCATTCTTTAAAAAATTACCATTTAATGCAAATAAAAAAAATGTATCTTTTATGGTAATGGTCCTGATTAAAGAATTGATCCTTAAATTAGGAATTGTTGTTTTCCCCTCAAATCACATTTTTTTCTTTTTTTTTTTCGGGGGTGGGGGGCACTGGGGACTGAACTCAGGGGCACCTGACCACTGAGCCACATGCCCACCGTTTTTTTGTATTTTATTTAGAGGCAGTGTCTCACTGAGTTGCTTAGTGCCTTACCATTGCTGAGGATGGCTTTGAACTCTGGATCCTCTTGCCTCCTGAGCTGCTGGGATTACAAATGTGAGCCACGGTGCCCGGCTCAAACCACAATTTTTACAAGTAAAGTTTGTAATTTTGTCATAAAATAAGTGCTAGAAATGAAATTTTCATTTTGGATCAAAAACCATCTTTTTTTTTTTTTTTGGTACCAGGGATTGAACTCAGGGGCACTCAACCACTGAGCCACACCACCAGCCCTATTTTGTATTTTATTTAAGACAGGGTCTCACTGAGTTGCTTGGTGCCTCGCCATTGCTGAGCCTGGCTTTGAACTCACCATCCTCCTACCTTTGCCTCCCAAGCCACTGGGATTACAGGCATGTTACACCACGCCCAGCCATCAATGTGATTTTTAGCAATTGGTGTTAACTTGTCGTTGGTACTTTTTAATGCAAACTGAGATTATTTTTTCACAAATTTTTATTTCAGTGGATTTGATTTGCCAGTGTCTCCCTTATATTCCTTTGTGTGCTATAACACAACACCAGCCTATTCTTACAAGGTTACATAATAAATATATTCATATTTATTTCATACCTCTAAGAATTTCTAGAAGTTTAAATAGGACTCCTCTGAGAGTGGCAAAAGAAGTTTCCCATGACTGAACTGTGCTGTTCAGGCTTCTGAGATCACTAAGGTTAGGGAGAATCCATGAATTCACAGATTCTATTCAATTAGCTATTGTTGCTGTTACAAACCACTGCAGAACTCAATGGCTTAAAACAGCATCCTGTACTATGTCAGGAACCAAGAATCTGAGGATTCTGTGAATGAGCTAATCTTATCTGGATTTTGTTCATTTTAGCAGGGCTCACTCAAGTGTCTGCCCAGCGGCTTGCGTTCGGGTTTTGTGATAGTAGGAGCAAATGTGACTCCATTTTGTTTTGTGACTCCATTCTGTAAAACAACCATGCCAAGTAGAAGGGTCATGACTGGGGCAAGATGTTCTTTTCCTTTTGCTATAGAAACCTTTAAGAATAGGGAACTACCTAATGGGGCATTGTTTCTATAACTAGGGTAACCGGGCTCTGTTTCTGTAACTGGGGTGACTGGGCTAACTGTGATTGGTTAGGCTTCCCTCCACTTGACTGCACTGTCCTGCTTCTGTAACCTGGCTTCCTTTCATTGGCTAGACCCCCTGAACATCCCTTTTGTGGTTTTCAGGCTTATAAGGAGTGCCCTTGCAATTGTTCGGGGATGATCAGGGGAAAAGGTTTATGTTCTGGTCAGCCACCACTAGTGTGCTTCAATAAAGGCTTGATTCGATTATACGTGAGTGGTCTGGAAGTCAGTTTATGAAACCCCAGGTCGAAGCTTTAACTATAACAGTTTCAGTTTCTTGCAAATACCCATATGGTCAATGATGCCTGGGTGGAGGGGGTAAAAGAGGTGATGCCATGGCATATCCATAAACAGCCTTTTACTGCCACCAATTTCCTCCCTTGAACATTAGCACAAGCCACACCTGCTATTTACGTACAAGGTGGATAACCTCTGGGCAGGGCCCCACTGGCTTCAACAGTGTCCTCCAAACTTCCTGGCTACAACTCCCAGTGTGTACCAGGAATGCATCACTACTTCGTTCTTAGCACTTAGAAATGCTCCTTTTTGTCCCAGCAGAACCTTGGAGACAAAAGAAGGAAACACCACAAAAATTATATATGTACATTTTAAATTCGCCATTTTGAATCAAAGGGTCCAAGGTGGAATCTCAAAAAAATTTATCTCTAGTCATTCAAATTTAATAAGTTTTAAAATATGACAATCAATGCCCTTCTTACACAACATTCCAAGAAATATTTGTATTAGTTCACATCTGTTGTTTCTGTTTTCATGCTACTTTTATGAAAGGTAGATTTTAAAATTCTGTGTAATTTTTATAGTGTTTAGCCAACACATTCTTTTCTTTTTTTAGAGAGAGAGAATTTTTTAATATTTATTTTTTTAGTTCTCAGAGGATACAACATCTTTGTTTGTATGTGGTGCTGAGGATCGAACCCGGGCCGCACGCATGCCAGGCAAGCATGCTACCGCTTGAGCCATATCCCCAGCCCCCAACACATTCTTTTCTTGAACCAATTTCTCATACAAACAAAACAAAACTCCAGTGCTAAATGGCATAGAGAATAAACTGTGTTAAAAAATAGTATCCATTACAAAAGCACATTGGGGGAAGTATATCATTTGTAGCACTGAAAGGTATTAGCTTCCACACTCCCATTCTGAAACATACTGAGGTTTTACCTCATTTTAACTCTTTTGCAAAAATAATATCCTCCTTTCCAAATCTCAAAGTCCATTTTAGTATACGTAACTAAAATTTCCTTGCAAATGTTAAAAATTCTTACTCCAACTTTGGTAAACACACATATATATGTTTTAAAATGAGTAATGCATTATATTTTGTATATTTATTATTTTGTATATTTATTAAAATGAGTAATGCATTATATTTTGTATATTTATTATATACAAAATATAATGCATTACTCATTTTAAAATATATATATGTGTTATATCCTACCAGGTCTAGTGAACATGCATAGACTTCTTTCTTGTCATTTTTTCCTAAACAAAGCAATCAACTATTTACATAGTATTTACATTGAATTAGTTCCTATAAATAATCTAGATGAGTTTGTCATTTATATGTAAACACTGCAACATTTTATGAAAGGGACTATAACATCTATAGGTTTGGGGAAGTCAAGGGATGTCCTGGAGCTGATTCCTCACAGATAGGGAGGTACACTTGTACTTCCACACTTATTTTTCAAGATGACCCTTCATGAGGAACAACTTCCCCTCAGTGGACAATGTGAAGGCTAGGAGAGGTTAAGACCTTTATAGTTCAAAGGAACTAATGTGTCTTCAAAATTCTCATTTGTCTGACTCAATGATAATTATTTCTAAAATAATCTTTTTTTTTGTAGAATTTATTTTAAAAGCAAACTTTCTAAGTCCACATATTTTTTTCTCATTTCCTTTGTCAATATAAAATTCTTATAGGTTCATTATTAACATTGTTTCTTGTATTCTTTCTTAATCATCAAGAGAAAGTAAACACACAAAGGATGAGTCCTCCGCTCCTTCAGATGGCAAGAAGGTGGTAGAATCTCTACCTCAGCCTAAAGAGCAGATTAATGTGAATGGGCGCTTTAGTGGCTACTGAAAATTAAGTATGAGATTAACATGTAATAATTCAGCTATACTGGATATGCAGGGTGGATAGAAGACCTTTTCAGTGCTGCATCTATTGACTGCATATAGAAGTAACTCAGAAAGGGACTTCAGTTAAGCTAAACTGAACTGCATTTCAGAAAGCCAAGGAACCAGGAGCCATCATTGCAGTATATGATTGTGGGTGTTAGACCACAGATACTCAGAAAGTGTAACATGGAGTTTGTCAGTCAAATGGGTTCTTTTCCTCTGAGTTCAAAGAATGAGAACCATGGACAAGTGAAGGGTAGATTTATTTAAAGCAGAGAAAGTCTCCTGCAGCATGGTAGGGGCTAATCTTTGCCAGGGTTTTTAAAAGGCTTGTTTGATGGCTCAGATTGCTAGGATCTCTGTTAATGAGGGAAGCTACTATGGACCAATCAGGCTCTGTAAGTTTTGGATCTGATAAGCCAATGGAAAGGGCATAATTTCTATCCCTTATTCACATAATTAAAATAATGGGTCCAACCCTGTGGTTTGACACATCTGTTTGAGAGAAGTGCTTCAGATAAGGGACTATTCCATGGCCAATTCTTGTTACTAGGGGTAGAGTAAGGGTAACTAAGAAAGGGTTGCTGTGGTTGAGGCTGATTGGAACAGTAACAAGCGTTCAAACTAAAAAGGAGTCATTGTGGCTAAAGCTGTTAGTGAGTATCAAGTAGCAGGATGTTTTCCATACTGGATGTCTCCCCCTAGAATGACATAATGTTCTTCCCCAATTATTTCCTTCTCTGAGGTTTTTATCCTGTCTGCTTATGTGAGATCTACATTCCTGCCTCAAAAGGAAGGGTTTTCAACACAGAATTCCCTTTAACCTTTAACCAGGCCTGGCCACCAGGCTTCTAGTCTGTGGCCCAGGGTGCTGGAGAGGATTTTATCTTCCATAATTTGAGCTGCTATCTAACTTTTAATGGGACCTAGAAGCAGATAATAAAGGAAGTCTCCAAATTTGCTATTATACCCTGATCCTGGTCAGCTCTGGCATATACTTCTCAAGTCTTCAGCTTTCCTGTTCTCAGCTGAGCAGCTGTCAAAAATGGTCTGCCAACTTCACCTTTATATTTCCAGGCATATTATTTTTACTGAAGACTTATGTGTTGGATCAGCATAGCAAAGAGATACTTGAACATCCCTGTTTATTGTGGTACTATTCACAATAACTGAGACATGAATCAACCTAGCAGATGAATGGATAAAGAAAAAATGGTATATATACACAATAGAGGATCATTCAGACTTAAAGAAAAAAGAAATCCTGTCGCTTGCATTAAAATGTATGGAACTGGAGGACATTAAATAAGTGAAATAAGTTGGACATAAGAAGACAAGCATCACATGTTCTCTCTCACATGTGGAAGCTAAAAAATGTCAACTCAAAAGTAGAATGATGCTTAGTAGGGATTGGGAAGGGTGCAGAGTGGGAGTGGGGGAAAAGGAAGTTGGATTTGATTAGTGCATGTTGTATGCATGCATAGAAATATAGTAGTGAATCCCATTTATATGTACAATTAATACATATTTTGATTAACATGTATCAATGAGAAATTAAAAGACATATATGGCCAGGTACAGTGGTGCATGCCTATAATCCCAATGGCTTTGGAGGCTGAGACAGAAGGATCATGAGTTCAAAGCCAGCCTCAGCAATGGTGGGAGCAAAGCAACTCAGTGAGCCCCTGTCAGTAAATAAAATACAAAATAGGACTGGTGGTATGGATCAGTGGTCGAGTTTAATCTCCGGTACCAAAAAAAAAAAAAAAAAAAAATGACATATGTGTTGACTTGCTTGGGAGGTTTTTAATTAATTCTTTTCACCTGAAAAGAAAAGCACTGCTTCACCCTTGGCCTCACGTCTCATTTTCCTCCATACTTACTGAATGATGGGGTGAGTGTCTCTGTGCTGCACTGCATTTGCCTTCTCTGTTCAGGCCTCATAAAAAGCTGAGGACCTAAGATCATGTTTATCATAGAAAACTGAATGGAATGTAGTAAATGTGTGAGAAAATATATTCAAATTTCACCCTCATTTTTTCTGTTTAAAAAGTACTGATTTGCATTTGAAAGATCCAACTCCAGAATTCATTTGGAAAACTATATGTTAAATTCTGACAAGAGATTATTAAGGAAAATTTTGCTTTAAACAAGGCTGTGCAAAGACCAGTGTAATCACCTGAATTCTTTGAGTGGTTGGGACCAGCACCAAGCAGAGTGCCAGTAGCACACCTACTCTTTGGATGTGGTTCCACTATCTGCCTTCTGGAGACTTTGAACAGAAAGGCAGGAGCTAAGGAGGATTGTGGTCAAGGGATGAGAGTTTCAGAAACTGTGATTGTTCATAGTGCTGCGGAGATGTCCTTGAGTGACAGGGGAAAAGACTAAGCCACAGAAATCAACTTTAGTGTAAAATTTGCTTAAAAATATCAGAGGATGAAAATTAGGATTAAGAAAAGGTCAGCTCTGGGCTGGGATTGTGGCTCAGTGGCAGAGCGCTTGCCTCGCACGGTTGAGGCACTGGGTTTGATCCTCAGCATCACATAAAAATAAATGAATAAAATAAGGGTATTGTGTTCATCTATAACTAAAAAAAAATATTTTAAAACAAAGAAAAGTTCAGCTCTATAATCTAAAATTCTAGTGCAGTCTTTGGAAATCTTTACAAAAAGCTAAGATCTAGATCACAAATAACATTTCTATGTTGAAATTTAAATGCTCAGAATGCTATTCTCACATAACCAACCATTTCTGGAGTAATTTGCAAGTTATGATTATCTTGTATTTTGTGAAATTATATAAGTATAAATTATTTAACATTATAAATCTGAGGTAATTATAAAAAAGCGGAATTTATTTTTTGACAAATTTAAAGAAGAAATTCAAAATATTTTGTTCCAGAGAAAGGGATACAAGTGAATTATAGGTAAATAAGGGTTTTGCACTATACATGACTAAGATGAAAGTGTGAACAAAGTGTGGTTAGTTTGCAGTATAAAGAAAATGAACAATGAGAGACTATCAACATCAAATGTCCTATTATCCTGAGTCCAATTAGTTGATATTATTTGTGTTAAATTAACCAACATCATCATCCACTTTTAAATACTAGATGAAGTTCAATTGCAATGACTGAAATCAAACCGGCACCACTTGATGACTCATCATAAAATTTCAAGGCTATTATCAGGATTCTCAGGGCTGATTCAATATAATGAACTTGGTTGACATTAAATAACTTGGATAAACCCAGAGAAGTAGGGGTTCTGTGAGATCAGTCATTTCAGAAACACAGAGGTGGACTGAGCTGTGCCTCCTGCAGACAACTGTGATGTAGTGAAGAGGCTGGCAGGGGATGTGCTGGTTTCTTTTTTTCCTAAACTACGTGTGTAGCCATATTTTGAGTCTCAGTTATTAGGTACCAGACTACCCCCAGATAAGAATGCTGGAGGGCACCCACGAGGGTAAGACCATGCATGTAACAGGGTTGAATAAATAAGGAAGGATAATGAAATAAAATTCCTTTCCACTAGTTCCTTGCATGACCTTATTCTACCTGGAGTTTCATGATTGAAAGGAATGATCATTTATATTCAGGCCTAGTCAGAACATGATGATTCATTATAGTTGAACATCACAGATGTGCCATGCTTTCTTGCATATTTAATCAACTTCATATTTTATATAATATTTTGAAGGATAAATATTTTACTATCATTACAACCTAAAATGTGCTAACTTTAAAATATCTTAGAGTATACAAATATGAATTTCTTTATGTTAAATAATTGAAGTTTGTTATATGTTGCATTAAAACTCTCATGCCAACATTGTCTTAAACTTGTGAGAGATTAGTCTAGGAAGGACAAAAGGTGGGGGGAAGTAGAAGGAGACAGTGAGTACTTCCAGAATTTTGTGCTGGTCCAAAACTTGGCAAGGGAAGGAGAGTTGGCTATAAGAATCTGAGTGAAGTGAAGTTCTAGGAAGTTTTTGGTAAGGCTAATGAGAAGTCCACAAACCATAGGTACCCACACTAGTACCTCCTCAGCTCTTGGGCATTGACTATGGACAGTCTTGGTGACATCATGAGGTAGAATCACAGGGCAGCAGTGGAATTGTAAGATCGACTCATAGAAAATCTGAGCCCCTGCCCATCCATGACCTCACCCTCTTCCCAAGGCAGTCATCATTCATATTTTGTTTTCACCTTAGATTAGATTTTCAGGTTCTATAACTTCATATCAGTGGAATCATTTTGGTATGTACTCTTATGATTAAGGCTCCTTTTACTTAATAAACCGTTTTAAAAATTCACCCATGTTGTTACAGGTATCAATATCTCATTTCTTTTTATGGATGAATGGTGTATTAGTTCATTTTCCATTGCTGTCACAAAATACCTAAGACTGGGTATGTAAAGAGCTAAAAGTACAAACAAGGTGGTGCTCACTTTGTGAGAGGCTACCAGGCTGCATCACATCATGATGGATAACTTCATGGTGGGTGCATGTGCCAGAGGGAGAGATCATGTGATGAGATAGGAAGCCAAATTGAGAGGAGGGCCACTCCTGTGGCTTTCTATAAATCCCAGCTCTTAAAGTTTCCAACAGTTCTCATTTGGGGGACACACTCAAACAATATCCTAACAATAGCAAATGGTACTCCATTAAATAGTCTGTTCATTTTCCTGTTGATGGATATCTGGCCTGTTTCCAAGTTTTATGAGTAATGCTGCTATGACTAGTGAACATCTAGATCTCTGTTACACCAGCTATTCCTAGCATAAGCATTCATATCTATTCTTGATTTTATTTAAATTTGACTGAAGTGACCATATCTGGTTTGTAAATTTCTGAACAAAAGAAACAGAGTTTCCTTAATAAGTATCACCTGCAAAGCTAGAGTTGACTGAATGGACTGATCTGGTTGGAAATATTCCACCTACTCAGGTGAAGAACTCTCAGTTTTATGCTGTCTAAAGAGATGAAGCCCAAAGTCCTTTGAGAATGCAAAAAATATGTGGTTCACAAAGCAAATAAAATAATAAGTCAGGGAATCAAACAATGGTTTTGGTCCAGTTTATACACTTGGCACCCTGATGAACAGACTTTAAAAGCAGGGTATATTTAAAGCCTTACATATATGAATCCCTATACTTTATTCATGTTTAAAAGTCATTCTAGCGGCAGGAGTTGTGGCTCAGTGGTAGAATGCTTGCCTAGCATGTGTGAGGTTCTGGGTTCAATCCTCAGCACCACATAAAAATAAAAGAAATAAAATAAAGGTATTGTGTTCATCTACAACTAAAAAAAAAATTGAAAAAAAACCCTGTCATTCTAGAGCTGACAAACTGTGTGGTTCTTATGTCATTACTTCTCTTAGAAAAATATATTTGTCCTTGTCCCTGGTTTTTACCTCTTCTGTACTCACAGATTTGGTTTAAAGTTCTCATCTACATTTTTATTCCAAAATATTTTGAATCAAATGTAAAACATCTTTGAACATCTAATATGTTTCTTATGACATTTTAAGTGTTTAATTGCACCATTTATGAATATGTATTCTCTTTCCATTTTATTTATATATGTGTGTGTATCTATCTATCTATATACTACTATACCATATATATACTATACTATGTATACTACCATTATATATATAATATAAATATATATTATATGCTATATAATATATATTTAACATATATTTATATTATAAATACTTTATATAATATATAATCCAAATGTATAATATAAAATTATATGTGTGTGTGTGTGTGTATATATATATATATATATATATAATTTACCTGGATAGGTGTGTGTGTATGTGTGTGTGTGTGTGTGTGTGTGTGTTTACAGCTAGGCACATTAGGGAAAGATTGGGAAGTGTGGCCCACCTGCATGGGCAAACATGCAGCCATTTTCTAATTATGTTGATTTTCCCTGACCCTCTGATTACAGCAGTATGCATGTACTCAGCATTGTATAATTGATATTCAGCACTTTTCCTTTCTAACACCTTTCACAATTAAACAATGGCTGGGTATTCACTTAATCATGGTTATCACCATGGCCACAATGTAAGATCCACACAGATGAAGTCATTTCTTTCTGGTTTATCATTGAATCCTCGGGACCATGCACAGGGCCAAGTACAGAGCATGAGGTAAGTACATATTTTTTGATTAATGAATAAAATTGGATTTTTCTTTTTGTTTATTTGATTGTTTGATTTTTGGTGCTGGGCATTGGACTCAGAATGATTATTTCTTAATGACTACACAGATCAATAAATCAGAGAGCACAGCAATACAGTGACTTCTGATCAGTCCATCTTTGGAGATGTTTCTAGACAAAGTACTGAATTAATAGAGCATGGAGGAGCAATAAATAAATTGCCTGTGTGTGAACTATTGGACAAGAACCACCGTGGGGGCTGCTCATAGTGTGAATACATTACTGCAAGGCCTTCCTGTAGGGAGAGAGTAGGTGTTACAAAATAGTAATCAGACAAATTTGGGTCAGTCACTGGCCTACCCCACAACTGCATGAGTGAACTCACCTGGATTCCTCAACTCCTCCAGCCTGGATTTGCTCATCTGTGAAGTGGAGTAAGAGCAGCCCCTGCATCACGCAGTGCACTGAGGCTTCCAAGAAGCAAAATGTTATGGGACATAAACATGTGGCTGGGGCTTATAATTATTTGGAAAATGATTCCAGAGATTGGGAAGAGATATTATGTAAGAAAGGGTCTGAAAACTTTTAGTTTAGATACAAGTGCTCTCTTATTTACAGGAACACATCCCAAATTCCAGTGTATTCCTGAAACCACAGTTAATATGGAATTCTCTATATAGTATGTTAATAAGCTTTTGGCTATAAGCCCTGCAGCATGACCATATAGTACCAGAGTTAATCTGTCCTTATATGTTCAATACCCTGGTGCCTCCTTTTCATCAGTGCTCTTTAACTTTGGAGTCTATTAGGTAAAATAAAAGTTACTTAAACATGAGCACTGCAGTAAATGACAATTGGTTTGGTAACCAAGATAACTACTATGTGATTAATAGGCAAATAGTACATATAGTATGGAAGCCCTATTCTACATTTGATTTAGTAGGCATTTTCCCCAATGAATTTTTGTTGTAATTATCTGACACATAGTCAAGGTACTATATTCTTTTATCTTTATTATTACTTTTAATGGTTTCAAATGAAATTTACAGTTTGGTGTGTGAGTGTATGAGTATGAGTGTGTGTGTGTGTGTGTGTGTGTGTGTGTGTTTTAAGGAGAGAGAGTGAGAGAGAGAGAGAGAATTTTTTTTTTTTTTGTAGATGGACACAACACAATGCCTTTATTTTTTTTATGTGGTGCTGAGAATCGAACCCGGGTCCCGCCCGTGCTAAACGGGTGCTCTACCGCTGAGCCACAATCCCAGCCCGTGTGTGTGTGTGTGTGTGTGTGTGTGTGTGTGTTTTAAGGATTAGTGTAAAGGAAGTGCTTCAGAGAGATTCCCAGATATATTATTTAAATTAAAATCATGATAGAACAGTGAAACATTGTTCAAATAAACTTCTAGAGAATATGAAATTAACATCCATGTATGTGGTGGTGTCCAATCAACTGTGGTCTTCCTTTTACTTTCTTTTCTATTTAATTGACATTTGCCTTTTCTCCTTGATAGCTTAAAGTCACAGTGTGGCTTTGAATGAACTAGTTTTCCTATTAGTTACTATATATCCTTGCAAACAGTCTTCTGAATGGATGATTGGATAAATAATTCTGCACAAGGCAGAACTAAAGAGAGAAAAATAAATGTTAGAAAGTAGTATCATTCCTAAGTAGTCAAATATATGTATATAAGTCTCACATACCAGCAAAGAAGGCTGCAGGGGTCCCCATGGGGGTGATTTGGTACCACTTTCCCATGCAGTTTGTGAAGAGTAAAAGTATATATAAAGGGAGGTGACTTGAACTTTGAAAAAGGGCTCATCATTTATGTTGAGATGTGTGGTCCGAGGGACACAGGATGTCCTTGTGCTCCTATGAGTGGTACTCATGGCAGCCCCTGTCCTGCAACTGAGGATACAAAGTGGGTGGCTGTGCTCTCTAGCCATTGCAGTACATGAAGGAACAAATCAGGAAGTCCGAAAGAGCCTTCAAGTGTAAAGGATGGTGCCAGGCAGCCAATATAAAAGTATGCGAATTACAGAAAAAAAAACTAGAGGGTAATTTTTTTTAACACTTTTTTTTAGTTGTAGGTGGACACAATACCTTTATTTTATGTTTTGGTGCTGAGGATCGAACCCAGTGCCTCACACATGCTAGGTGAGTGCTCTACCTCTGAGCCACAACCCCAGCCCAAGAGGTTGACATGATTGACACTTAAGACAATAACTATCCTAACTTAAAGTTATTAGTAACATGACAGGTGCATCTGAGTTGTCCAGTGCATAAAGAATGAAGCTGCATTTTGACAGAAGAAATGATTGGAGCCCATGTTGTTCTACTGTGTGGCCACATCAATAATAACAAACTTTATATCAATTCTCTTCATGTTTTAACTCTTTATAATTAAATCTTTTATGTAAGGAATCTCAGAGAATATCAGAGTATTCATTACTTTGTTTTGTTGTAATTTCCTTAATTTTTCAGAATAACAACTAAATTCAATGGTATGTTCTAAGCCCATATGTTCTCGTTTCGTCTTGGTTTGGAAACTGTATTTGTCCTGTGACTTCTGTTTGTCATTGGTAATGTTACTGCATTATTCTCTTTACTACTATACATTAATTTAAATTTTCCGTCCTTGCTTGTTTAAAATAACATGTCTTCAACAAAGATGCTAACACCAAAATGAAGATTCCACTTTGGTGTGGTAATCTGATCATCCTAAAGTTCAGAGAGACTCTGAGGAGGCATTGTTTATTGTGTTTCAATTCTTGCATTAGTTATTTACTCCTGAATAATAAATTATCACAAAACTTAACTACTTAAATCAACAAGCACTTATTGTCTCAGTTCTGTGGCTCAAGAGCCTGGGCATGGCTCAGGTGCTGCCTCTGACTGAGTACCTCATGAGATTATGGTCCAGCTGTTGGCACTGCAAACATCTCACAGCTCAACAGGGCTGAACAACCTGTGTTCACTCATGTGTTTGTTGGCAGGTGTCAGAAGACCACTTTCAAGATCCCATAGGCCTCTCCATAGGACGCCTTACAACCTAGCAGCTGGCCACCCCTAAGGCCAACACCCCAAGGGAGAGGAAGTGAAAAAACACAAGACAGAGGCCTAGATCTTTTTACAATGGAATCCCAGAAGAAGTGACATTCATTACTTCTGCTCAATTCAATATTTTAAAAGTGTGTCAGTTTAGCTCACAATCAAGAGGAGGGGATTACACAAAATTGTGAGTCCATGAAGGCAGGATTCCTTGGGAGCCATCTTGGAGGCTGCCTATTAAAATTCCCATGAATGTTTAAAATTGATCTCAAATTTTATTGCAAATTTAATCTAGGTTTTAGAAGGAACATGGAATAACCTGAAGGGGGATACAACATCCCTAGAAGCAGACAAATTTTCAAGATAAGTAAAATTGATCAGGGTGGCTATAATAGAAATAGGATAAAAATTATATTTTAGGCTTTTTTTTTTTTAAATCCAGAAGGAGCTTGGCTCTAGTTTTTAACCTACATCTATATTTACAGTAGCTATGAAAAATTCATTATTCAATAACTCTGAAATTGTGTATTTTTAATCATTTCTATGGATTTTGCTTAACAAAGCACATATAGTTTAGTTTAAAAGGCAATATGGAAGACTGGGCTTCTTTGGGTTATTATTATTTAAATTTAGGTAATCAATTAGGAAAGAGAACAGCATAAATTCTGTTGAAACTTTCCCCACGTTGTTTTGTTGTAATTTCCTACCACTATCTTTGTGCAAGCAATTTCAGAGGAAATTTTAAAGTTCTAAGCTTGTAGACCTAAGCCCAAAACTTGATTGTGACAATTGTGAGTTATACGACCTTGAACAGCAAGACAGTTTCTGCAAAAATCAGGATTCATTTATTATGGTGCATGCTCAGGACTGAAAAAATGAACATTAGCAAAACAACTGAGTTTGGCCCAAGTGGATGAAATCATCTTAACTATAAAATATATCTGCAAAATCAGGTTTCCTGATTATGAACAACAAAAGGTAACTCCAGAGCAACACAAGAAATTGAATGATATGGCATTAAAAAACTCACAAGATCAACAGGAAGACTAGAGCTTAGGCAGGAAAAAGACAGGGACTAGGAACACTGAGGTTTTGGCATCATAGTTGCAGTACCTCTTGTCCATGGGACAGCCTACTTGGGCAATGCTTGCAGAAGGGTGCAGCTGTGGTTGTTAGTATTGCCCTGCTGTGCTGCTTGCTGAACATTTGAACCCCCAACAGTATGAATTCTGTGGCTTCTGTGATTTTTCTTGCTTCAAGAGCATCCAGTTGACAGAGCTTTGCTTCCAAGGATCTGGGAGAACTGGATTTTCTTTGCTTCACACAGCTTTGGGATTAACAAGCCCAGGGGGGAGATTCATATATCACACAGCCACAGGAAACAAAATTTAATTTATCTCATGGAAAAGTGGGATGTAACTGTGGAGAACATTTTGAATTAAATTCTGGTAGCATATTCTAGTTAATGTTGTTTATATGCCTGAAAACAGAAGTATTGATGGAGGGACATAGCTGACACAAACCAAGAAAAATGGTCAAGGAATAGGAATTCTGCACTGTTTGTCCTGCTGTGTATAGAAGAGGGCCCTGATGAGAGGCCTGATGAAGTCTCAAAGTCTTAAATTTCCTTTAAGAGGTCACTGGTTAGAAAAACACTCAAAACATCCCTTCCACTTGTCTTTGTGCCCAACAGGCATAGCCAAAATTCTAGGTCAAATGTATACCCTGGAGGGAGGCAATGGAATTGTTTGAGAGTCTTTGTGTTTGACAGTTGTTCTCCTTATATGTTCCCCCTTATATATATTTTCTTCAATTTTCTTTTCTGCCATTACTTTTACATTCAGTCAACCATGGTCCAAAATTTTTAAGTGGGAAAATTCTAGAAATAAGCAATTCATCATTAGATTATGCATCATTCTGAGTAGCATGATGAAATCTCCCATTATCATGCTCCATCCTGCCTGGAATGTAATCATTCCTTTGTCCAAAGTATCCACACTGTATATGTTACCTGCCCATTAGTGACTTAATAGCAGTCTTGGTTAAGATTGACTGCTGAGATATTGCAGTGTTTTGTTTAAGTAACATTTAGGCAGCAGCCTAATTCTTTAATATAATGCTCACATCATTCTCCTCACATCACCTCAACATTTACATAACTTTATCACATCATCATCAAGTATTGTATCATCTCACAATGATGAGAAGAAGGATGACTATTGTACAGTTAGATACTTTGGGAGACATTCATATAACCTTTATTACAGCATATTGTTAAAATTACCTCTTTTATTATTAATTATTGATATTAATCTCTTGTTGTGCCTAGTAAACAATTTTTTTCAAAGGTGTGTATGAATAGGAAAAAAACATATCTATATAGGATTTGGTACTATCTGTAGTTTCAGGCATCCACTGGGGTCTTGTAACATATTTTACTTCCCATTGTAAATTGTTAAATTGTATTTTCTTAGGTGGAGTGAATTATTTAGATCTCCAAATCTGGCTAAATCTAGGAACTGGAGGTATTTGGACTTAAAAAACAACAAAGAAGATATGGTTATGTTTATTCAATAATGTCTCTTAAAAGTGATACAAATTTCCTTATAATAAAAATTGCAGTCATTTGCATGCCAATTGAGTAAATGCTAGTTTTTTCAAACTCAGGTTTATGCTCTGGTCCTATCTTCAATCCTCCCTTCCTCACCTCTACACATCCTCAACATCATCAACATCATCATCATCATCATCATCATCATCCACCCCCTCCAGACACCAACAGAGTGAATGGGTTTTCTGGACTGACCCCATGATTTAAACTATCACTGTTTGCTATGTTTACTGCTGACTAAAAGATTCAGTCAGTGTCTGTGTCCACAGGTGAAGTGCAGATCCTTGGAGGCTGTGGCACATGGTGCCTAAGCCTGTATATACTCAGGTGTGTGCAGTTTCTGAACCATTGGAGATGCCCAGAAAAGATTTATCCAAAGGATGATGAAAAAATGATGCATGTGAGTATCTGCTTCATAAGCCAGGATCGTTTTCTGACTGACTTCTCTGAGAAGTATGTGGAGTCCTTAGCCACAGGTGACATTCCATGTCCATGGAAACTGAATTTTAGAAATGAGACCTTCCAGACTTTGGGAAGATGACTAACCTTGCTGGGTTTATTTCACTAACTACTGCTGTAGATTTTTCCTGAACTCCCACGAGATGCATGATTTTAACCTAAAAAAATTCTCTTTAGGCCCCTCCCAGTGTTAAAGAAAAACACAAATAAAAAGACAGCTGTCTATCTCTCCATTAACAATGTAACTGTTTGAACAGCTAACCAGTTTGTTAGAGAAACTCTAGACAGACAGAGCCAGATGACCAAGGTAGCTCTCCTCAATTCTTACCTCCCCAGCACCCATTTCCCACAAGGCAGAGAAAATAAGAGGCCTGATGTTATGGTTGCATCCTTCAAACATAAAATCCCGTGAATTGAAGATGGCTATAGAACAGGAAGATAGAGAGAGGACCATGAGGGAAGGGAATGGCAAGAAGCAAAATAAAATTATTTGAAGCAACTCACTTAACCCCTGAAATATAGCCAGGAAACCAAAGGATCTAATAATCACTGCATGATCAAAAATCTTATTTAAAGCTGGTGTGGTAGCTGGGTGTGTTGGCACATGCCTGTAATCCCAGTGGCTTTCGGAAGTTGAGGCAGGAGGATCAGGAGTTCAAAGCTAGCCTCAGAAACTTAGCAATGCCCTAAGCAAATCAGTGAAACTCTGTCTCTAAATGAAACACAAAAAAGGGCTGGGGATGTGACTCAGTGTTGAGCACCCCTAGGTTCAATCCCTGGTAAAAAAAAAAAAAAAAAGCTGGTGTGGTGGCCCATGCCTGAAATTATAGTGGCTTGGGAAACTGAGGCAGGAGGATGGAAAATTCAAAGCCTCAGCAACCTGTGAGGTCTTAAGTAATTTATTGAGACTCTGTCTCTAAATAAAAGATTAAAAAAAATAGAGTTGGGGATGTGGCCCAGTGGTGAAGAGCCCTTGGGTTCAATTCCTGGTACCAAAAAAAAAAAAAAAAAAAAAAAAGGAAAATCTCATTTAAGTATAATAGCATTTATTGTTAATCTCTGTGAAAGTTATTATAATCTTTAGTTTAGTGTATAATTCAGTGCATCAAAGAAAAACAATGTAAGCTTTTACCTTTAGAGCCAAAAGTGAATTTTTCCCAGAGATATATCATTACACTGTGTTTATACCATTTATGTCACCATTATATGTTTTATATATCACATCTATAATGAAAGACTTATGAGTAGAGTGTTTTCTTAATGTCTGCACATCAGAAAGACTTCTGAACTTCATATTCTTCACTTTCATAAAACAATGGCTTCCCACTAATAATAATTTCTAGAATATCATGAATGTGATTTACATGAAATTTATGAGAAGTAAATTATGAGAAGCTAATTAGTGCATTCAACTTTATAACATAAAGGAAAGGGTTTTCCCACACAAGTTTTGTAAGATGTCCTTTAGATATTTTTACTACTTTTTTGCAAAAAAAGAATGCAAATAAGATGACTCATTTGGTTATATGAATGCTTACTTCAAAGTTGTTTGTAAAATCTTAGGAATTAAATTGAGTAAAACTTTATCAGCTGAAAGTATTCTGCATCCACTGGATTATTTCAACTACTTGTAAATTCTGAAATAGAAATTACATAACTAATTAAATCAGAAATTCATTCCCAGATATCATTACAAGGCTGAGTGTAATTTATGTCTACTTTTTGGTATGTCAGATAGAATATCCTATGGGTTAGCTCCTAATCATTATTTGCATAACATTTTATGACTCTCTGGCTATTTAACATGCTCAAAATTGACACATTGGAAAACTAATTCTATTCCTCTGCACACTGTTGAAAGCAAAATATATTTGATTCCTTTTAATTAATATTTTATAAACATAGGGAAAACTGCTGTGCTGTGCTTTCATGGTAAAATCACAGTTTTATATTGTACATGTCTACAAAAAAATGTATTGCTCTTCAGACCAAGTCAGAATGAAATAGATAATCTTAGGTCAGAGTTAATACAACTATTTTGTCCCTGCAACGTGGATGTGTTAAAAAAAGTTGTCCTCCCCACTTGCTCCCTTGGACAAGGTTCCCTGGCCTATCATTCTTCGTTATCAAACAGAACAGGTGTAGATCCTTCTCATTCCTTAGAAACAGGTTTCAGGGCCCTGCCAACCTACAGAATCATGCAAACAATCTGACGACACATTCCTGTGGGAGTAGGGTAGCCCACACTCTTAAACTACTAAAAGACACTAGTACAAAGTCTGCTCCTATAGTCCATGGTTGGGTGGTTTGCTGTGCTCCTGAATGCATCCTCTGGGTTCCCCTATGGTCCAGGCTGTGCATGTAAGTGACTAGTAAACTGGGAAGAGTAGGCTATAAAAACTTAGAATCTTAGAAAAAAAAAAAAGATGGTAGGCTTATGCTCAGAGACAGGAAAGACACTATGCCTGTGTAGCCTCATCCTTGTGTACCTTGTCTTCCACTGTCCTCTGTACCTGGCTTAATGACTCCTCATTATACACACTTCACTGTTCACCTAGGCAATGTCAGCACAGAAGTGAGACTTAATTGCTTTTTTTTGCCCTGAAGAATGAAGAGTACATCTCAAATATTCCTCCAGGGTGGTTGGCAGAGAGCAGAAGCTGCTAACTGATGTCTTGGGCGGCCCAAACTTTACCAGAGGTTGGCCTGAAGACTTGGTCCACCTTTTCTCACCTTTTCTTCTTTGAAGGTGTAACTTCATTTTAAAAAAAATCAATTAGAAACAGTACAATTTCAAAGAGTGCAATGTAAAGAAAAGTCAGAAGAAATAATTTTTTTATTATTAATACAAATGGGACTTAGCCCTGGTTCACAAAGAGTCCCAGAAGCCTCTGGTACTTTATTCTTCACTACATCTGTGCTTGCCATTGTCACCTGTTGTCTTCACTTCTTTTTTGGACTGAGAGGTAAGACTAAGCTGTACAGGACCAATGGACTCCAGACCTGTGGGCCTGTCTGTTTCTTCAGTTGATCTCAGAGTTAGATATTGAAGAGCTGGCAGCCTTCTCAGAATATTCAACTTGTATGTGTGAACATCAGTTGTCCCATCCTCAGTTCATGGCTGTTCTCCTAAGTACTGCTAAGCAATGTCATTAGAATTCTTTCCTAATGCAGTCTCCTAGGTGCCCAGCACAAGACCACCAGATCAAGTGATACATTTCTCTATGCTTCTTGCTTTCTCTACCCAAATACTCATGTGTACACAAATCAGCACAGTTTTCTTTTAAACCCCAATTTATTGCTGTTTTTTAAATATTTTTTTTAGTTATAGGTGGACACAATATATTTATTTATTTTTATGTGGTGCTGAGGAATCGAACCCAGTGCCTCACACATTGCAAGGCAGGTGCTCTACCACTGAGTTATAGCCCCAGCCCCAATTTATTACTATTTTTGAGTAGTGGTTCAAAAAAGCAATGCATAGTTTCATGTTTTTCAAAATATTTGACTCCATTATTAATTATCTAGCAAAGAAGATACCCATTAAGATGGATTGATTACAAGTGATATGTAGAAATATATAGAGAAAACTAAAACTTGTTGACTTTACATTAACTAAAGTTTCTCTCTTTGGGACATTAAAACAAATATAAAGTTATATTTTTTAAAACATATGAGAGATACACACATGCCACAGAAGAGTGAACATTGATTTATAGGTGAGGTACAGATTATTTGGAAAATATATACATATAATCAGAGCTTTATAGAGACTTTTATGGATGTGGTAGGAAAATCACAGAGATTTAGCCATGTGCAGTGGTGCACACCTGTAATCCCAGCAACACCAGAGGCAGATCACAAGTTTGAGGCCAACCTTGGCAATTTAGCAAGACCTTATCTCTAAATATAAAATAATAAAGGCTGGGGGTGTAGTTCAGTGGGAAAGCACCCCTGGGTTCAATCTCCAGTATAAAAAATAATTTAAATGAAAATTATAGAGATTGGATGGTACAGAATGTCTTTTATCTACAGAGGTTCCCCCCCTGCATAAAGAAATTGTCTCTTTAAAACAAAATCTTATAAAATCTCATTCAATTTATCAAATGAAGTAATTAACCAAAACCATATTTAGTCCTGTTTGATGCAAACAGTAGAATGACTGAATTATAAAACATTTTTTTTTCAATTATTTAACTATCCCTAAAGCTCTATTGTTTCTAGTGTCACAATCCATGAAAATTTTTACTTAATAATGAAACACATGATTTTTTTAAATAGGGGTAATGTTGCAACAGATAATTGAGCAAAACAATTTCCAAACCAGTATGTGTCCCCCAAGCAGCATTATTAATCTACTCTTTAACTTTAGCACAATGGTGTCTGTCATTATAGGAGATTGACAAAATAATTAATGGATGCAAACATGACAGGTGGATTTGAAGCCTAGCAGCATTTGTAACATCTTGACATTTTTATCTATGACTTCAAAAATAGCTGTTCACAAGTCCAGTAGTCTGCAAGTCAGATCAAGTTAGTCATTGATCTGCGAGGAAGAAACCAGTCAGGTGAATAACAGCTACCTATATCACAAGGTTTTGCAACATCTTCATTTTTTGCATGGTTGCATTTTCCTATTATTTTCTCTAGTATCCAACACTCACAAAGCTCTGAATACTACATTTAACATTTTTCATTTCTAAGGTTGACTTCACTTCATTCTTACAAAAGTGGTCTTTTCTCCCATATACTCCCTTAGGAAGGTGGTACTGGACCGAGGTGGGCAGTTCTGGGATGGCCTCAGAGCATCCCTCCTCCTGTGTAAGTCTCTCCTGAGTATGGGCAGGACAAAGACAAAACAGCAAAAGTGATGAGGCAGCACTTCAAGATTTAGTTCAATCTGTACCGTGTGCGCAACATACTGTGGTGCTTGAGGGGTGGATTCAGCTGTACTTTTTGGGAGAGGGCTACCGGGTATTGTGCCTAGGGGCACTTTACCATACTCAGCCCTTTTTAATTTTTTATTTTAACACAGGTCTTGCTATATATTGCAGAGGCTGGTCTCAAATTTGTAATCCTCCTGATTCAGACTCCCAAGTCACTGGAATTACAGGCTTGTAGCACTGTGCTCAGCTCAGCTGCACTTCTAAAGATGTCAGTGGTCAGCAGATCCTGCAATTCTGAAGACTTTTGAAGAGCATATCTTTGTGTCCTGAGGCTTCCTCTCTGTCTCTTTAGGGTTGGTTTCTTTGAGTCTGTTTTCTAGCTTGCAAAATTATATTGTTTTCTTTTATATTTTACCATAGTTTCTCAAGTATATATCTTCCTTAAATTCCATTTATGCTCATTTCAAGATTTGGTAAGAGAAAGAGGAAAATGTCACATTCTGTTAAACTGAACTAAATGGTCTTGATATTTGTTCTCCTTCTCTCTGTTCATGTGTAGATTGAATAACTTGGATACACTCCCAAGAGAAATGCAAGACCAAACATGGACACTCCTTACTAGGACTCTGTGAGAATAGCAAAATGTCCAAGTAATGTATTTCTAAATTTCTTACTGAATTTTACTATATCCCTTATGTCCAAATTACCTGTTGAAATTCTACCTTCAGAAATTACCACTTTTGACCTTATCTACAAGTTTTTGGTGCCTTGGATGATCCTTTATTCAGATGAGTTCTTTCAAAGGGAGATAATCTCTGGAGTTTTCAACACAGGTTAAAAACAAGATGGCACCAAATTTTCATTTCTGGAATCCAGTTTTATTTCAAAGAAGAAATTCTGTGACCTTTATTTTTTAAATTAAATTATCAACAGAAGCCTCTTTGTAGTTATTTCTTTAAAATGTATGTATCATTAGAATTTTATTTTGGCTTTAATTCTAGCATTCTGTAAATTTTCTCCAAACTCTGATATGAAGTGGGAAAAGTCCAAATAGCATAGTTTTATTCTTATGTGGGTGTGAGTGTGACAGGGACCTTCTGTAGCAGGAAGGAGAGAGTCCAACTGCACATCTTGCAAGCAGACAACTTCTTTCTGTTCTAGAGCATACATCACGTTGTCAAAAGCTATAAAATTTGTAATTATCTCTCACAGTTATTACATAGACAATTATTTATGATACATATCTTCATACTAGAGATCAGAAATCTTTCCTTAGGCAGAATGTAAATGAAAAAAAAATGCTTTTTATTCTAAAGGAAGGAAGCTCACATCTCTGGCTTTCTCTGACAATATACAATTTGAAAGTAGTTCATTTTTTCCCTTCTTATTGTTACTTTCACCTAGGTATTTAGGCAGATTGATCTAAGGTGTTGCTTTGGGGTATGGGGGCCCTTTGGCTATACCCATCCACAGGCCGCACTTACTGCTCTGGAGGTCTCTTTATCAGGAGTCAGGGAGGCCCATGACAGGCTGCCATGGAATCCCTCTATGCACTGAACTAGTGATAAAGACAATGGTTTACTTGAGCTTTTTAGAAAATAATAAAGCCCCAATGAATTTCATACTTGGAAGAACTCATCCTTAGGGAAGTGATGTGAAATTTCACTGCAGGACTGGGAATGGTCCTTTTCTCTCCTAATAATATTATTTCATGGGCCTGGTGCAGGGCTTTATTTGCAGCCCTGATTTTTCTTTCTCTGAGCCCTTAGACATAATCTGACATTCTTTTCTCTCTCTCTTCTGGGGACCTCTGACCCTGGCATCTCTCATAACTCAGATTTTTTGTGCCAGAGTCTATGATGACAGAAGTCAAATAAAACCTAGATGCAAGATGAATATTTGTATTCTTAAAAAGTGTTTTAAAATTTAATATTGTTTACTTTCCTCTTCTTTATTCCTCAATAAAAAGATTCAAGTCTTCATTTTCTTACATAAAATAAATATTTGTTAAATACAAAAACTTGTTTTTGCTTATAGGTTTATTAATTGCTTATATCTGTTTGTTTCCAAAAATGATTCATGGTGGTTTTACAGCAAGAGACACATAAATATGAGTGAGTCAATAAAAGGATGATTAAAGTAATCAAAGCCCATTAATAAAAAGATAACTATTTTACCAGAAACATAGATTAATTTTAAATAGTACATTTAAGAAGAAAAAGTGAATTATAAATTTCTTCTAAAATGAAAAAAGATTACTGTTAGATATTATTTGTTTCACTAATACGAAGTCATAAACATCTTAAATTTTTTTTTAGAAAACTTTCCTTAATCAGTGACAGAATTGTGTTCCCATCTCTCATAATTATCAAACTTAAGATAAATAAGCCTGCTGTGTTTTCATCATTTTTCTCATTTGTTCTTCTGTATTTTATTTTCTAATATACTATTTCCAGATGAATTTTTGAAGTTGCAAACATTTTATGGGGTAAAATGATTTTTAAAAGCATGGTATTTTATAGCATGATCATCCATCATGCACAAGAAACTGGATTTAGTCAAAACTAAATATTCAACCAGGAAACATTTACTACTTTATAAACTTTTCATAAACAATATGTCACTTATTTCCTCATTTTGATAGCCCTTGAATGAATAATTCATGGATCCTTCAGCTTGTCAATTTGAAAGTATTTTTCTGTTTTGTTTTTCTTTGAATGACAATCAGATTTATTTATCACTGTCTTTCCTATACACCTGAGTAAGAAGTTACATTTTTAAAAATTTTTTTTCCCCTCTCTTTGGCCTTTACTTCCCTGAGTTGGTGATGCCAGACATCAACTCAGAGCCTTATACATACTGCTAGGCAAGTGCTCTACCACTGAGATACAGCCCCAAAGAATCCCAGGCTTTGCTTTAACTTCTTTGCCTGGAAACATGTAGTTGCAGATGGTTATCTTCTTCTTATCTTCTTTTTCACTTCTTGATGTGGTTTCTGAGTGTTGGAAATTTTATATGCAGTGTATGTCTATTTTATTCCTGGTAAATGCGATCCATTTTAATTAACTTGTTAATATTAATTTTTAAGATAATAAAATTAATTAAATAGTTATCTCTATCTTCTAGATTCCAGATAAGTCTTAAAGTTCTTCAAATACAGTGGGAATAAGAACCAAATTGGGTAAATGCTTTAAGTGAAGATTCCTGGGATGGGTCCCACAGAGATTCTCCTTCAGAATTTAGAGTTGAGACTAGGGAATCCTATCTCCAACCTAAACCAGTTGAATTGATATGCATATTAGCAGGAGGAAAACTCCAGAGACTAGTGCAGCTTTCTCATCTCCTACAGAATGACTCACTCTTTCCCTGCTGAGTGACAGATGGTGGCAGTTACTAGATACCAGCAGTGTGCTCTTGAGGGCAGGTTGCATTTGAACAAGATGACTCTGACCACTTTCTCTTTGCCCTCTCTTCTTGTCTCATCTGCATGGCTAGACTGTCAAAGGCTCCCCAGAGGCCACTGGACTCCTGTTCACACAGTTTCTTCTAATTGAAATTTGACTTGGTTTTCCCTTAGCCAAGCATTTACTAAGTTCAGCCTGTTTTTTAGCCTTTGCTCATATTATTTATAAACCAGTGATTTGCTCTAATTTCCTAAAATTTGCATGAAATACTTGGCTATGTCTTGTCATCTCTGCATAGAGTTACCATTCTACTTGACCAGTGCAAGGGGCTGCCTAATAATTACCTATTTGCTGCCAGCACCCATCTTCAGTAACTCTTAGGTAAGATTACTTTTGCATATGCCATCCTGGAGCCCACTTATCTTATGGGAAGAGGCATTAGGAAAGAGAAAAGTTTTGTTGAGTCCATGAAGGATTACACAGCCATCTGTGCCACAGATCTTACTGAGATTATTCTGTGCTCATGATTGATTTATGGACTGTAATACTATTTGACAACTGCCTAGCATCTGATATAAATCATTCTCTCATTTTTAACCTAAGTGCTGTTGATTCAATCAAGCAAATACATTGTACATTTATCATGTATTTAAGTGGTGACCATTTTCACCAAATGTCTGCTTGGAAAACATCAGGCAACATATCTATGAAACTAAAACGATGCTTGTACTTTTAAATATCCCCTCTCTATCAGTAAAGCAATATTGATGACTTATTCCCATGGCAGGCCCTACCCTGCAGGTGCACAGATGAGAGATGAGCTGCCAAAGGGCACAGTAAACAAATGCAGCAATTCAGCTTGTCACCAACACCTGTTTCTAAGCCATGGGATCATGAATATTGCAATTAAGAGTCCACCTATGACAACAACTGACTGAACAGTGGCTATCTCCCGAAAAAGTAGTTTCCAATGGAGGAAGTTGAAAGCTACTCTGTGATAAAAAAAAAAAAAAAGCAGATCAAGATAATGCAAGTATAGCTTTACATTCTTCAAGTTTTTAAAGCACCAACCAAATTAGCCAAAGTTTTAGGTTCCTGTCTTAATGGTCAGCTTCCCATCTACTGGTGTAGGATTTCAGGTCAAATGCCAGGCTCAGAACTTATTGTGAATACTTTTATACACTCCTACCTTCCTCACCTCTTTCTGAGAACCCATGTTGATTTCCTGTGCTATTATCATTTACTCCTCCAACAGAATCCTGCTAATGGGAGTTATCACATTAGCTGAGTTCCTTTTTTTTCTTTCTATATATGGAAGCTGGAATACTCTTTTCAAGACACAAATATAATAATTTTATCCTCCTGCTCTTCTTCCTTTTAGACACACACACACACACACACACACACACACACACACACACAAACACTCACAGTTCAACCAGATCTCACTGATCCCGGAATAATAACAGATACATACCCACAGTCTTTACTCCTCAAGACTATGCCTGGACTCTGACTGACTCTTGTTCATCATCGGCTTTCTTACCATAGCTACTCAGCCTCTCTCCACACCTTCTTCAGTCTCTGCACATGGTGCTCCCTCCCCACCCCATGACCCAGTTATGTGTACTTGTCTTTCAGTTCATGACCCACCCAGTGCCCTTTCCTCAGGGAATCTCTTCTTGCCTCCACTACTATGTTAGCTTTTCATTGCTGTGACCAGAATACCTGATAATGACAATGTAGAAGAGAAAAGATTTATTTTGGCTCTTGATTTCAGAGATTTAGTCCATGGTTTTTTACTGATGAGGTTACAGCCCTCAGGATCCAATCATTTCCTAAAACCCCATCTCTGAACCTTGCTGTGTTGGGGACCATGCTTTCAACATGTGAGCTTTCTGAGGGGCATTCCAGATCCAAACCATAACAACTGCCCATATCAATTCCTCAGCAGATTGCTTTTAGAGAACTAAATTTTCACTGCAGATTACTTATTTCATATCTAATCATTTGTTCATTACTGTTTATTTAATCACATATCTCCTACATTATTCTTAATCTTCATTAAAAGAGATTAATCTGTTTTCCCAACTTATGAGATTCTCGATATTTATTACATAGCCTCTAGTCTAGTATGTGTTCAGAATATATTTTGGGAGAATGAATGGCCTTATGAGTGATATCAATATTGTATACTGTTATTAAAATAATGACTTTTGGATAAGTATAGATAGTTTTGAATGTGATTATATACCCAGTCTAACTGTCCTATAGGACAATTTTGAGCTTGCAAAAATCCAGGGACTTATTATTTTTTTTTTTCCTGAGAGTCCTATTTAAAGAAGTGCTTAAATAATACATTTCTTCCAATCAAGAATTGCTAGGGAAATAGGGGAAAAAAGATTGGCAATGACCTTTGCATGTATTAATTTTGAGACTAATACAAATATGAGGATTAGGTCTTAGACATAATGAAGATGTTATATATCCAGACAATAGAGAAATGATACATCCAATGAAAATTTGAGTGAGGAGGTTAAAGAACTTGGAAGGAAGACCTGGTTTATTGATTGCTTCATTTGCAGTAGCTGGGCGGAAAAGGATACTATTCAAAGGTGACAAATCTAATAATAAATGTATAAGCTTCTGTAGCAGTTCATAAGGAAAGAAGAACATTTTTTAATTAAAGCAGATATTAAAAAACTTGGAAGGAGGGGAGAAAGAGCATAAATACTAATTTTAAAGTTTTTCTCTTTTATAGATAATTTATTTCTACCCATAATGCACCACATTTATATTTTTTAAACTTTAAAAATATTGCAAAATCCCAAAACTAAAGGCCAATCACATCAAAAAATTAATAAAGCAAAGTTCTTAAAGTATTTTTAGCAAGCAGATCCCCAAAGTAGATTAAAGATGGAATACATGGTGACTAAGTAAAGTTTCAAGAGCTAGTATGTAAGGATTGCTTGAGGATTACTCAAGGAAAGCAAGAATAAACTTTATCATCTTATGACTGAATTAAAAAAACATTCTGAGGTATGATTATATATCACAGAGTTCACACAGGAATTACTTTTTAGGGAATTAATGGAATTGTGGAGCTGACATCACAATCTTGTTTCAGATAATTTCTATCACCCAGAGAAATCACTTACATCTACCTGCAGATCAAGCTCTGTTCCAATCAAATATTGATCTGTTTTCTGTCATTATAAATCTGCCTTTTCTGAAAATTTCATGTATATAGAAAAATATAATATGGAGGCTTTTGTGTTTGGCTTCCTGTTACTTAACAATGTTTTTGAGTTTCATTCATAGTACGTATCACTACTCCCTTTAAAAACTTATTATGACTTGTTTTGGTCAGCTTTTTTACCACTGTGACCAAAATACCTGACAAGAACAATTTTACTAAAGGAAAAGTTTATTTGGGAACTCATGGTTTCAGAGATCCTGGTCATAGATGGCCAGCTCCATTGCTCTGGACCTGAAATGAAGCAGAACATCACAGTGAAAGGGAGCTCAGAACAGGACACCAGGAAGCAGAGAGAACTCAACAAGAACAAACTATTAACCCCAAAGGTGCTTCCTTCAGCCACACCCTACCTGCCTAAAGTTCCCACCCAGGTAATCCCTATCAATAAATTAATGTACTGATTAGATTAAGACTCTCGAAATCTGATCATTAGTGTTAGTATTATTTGGGGGAAGAGTGCTCCTCTGTCTGCATACACTGCATTTTGTTCAGTGATTCACCAGATGAACATTTGGATAATTTTAAGAAATTGGCTATTATAATTCTACTATAAATATTTGCTTACAAATATGTGGGTTTTTCTTTCTTTTGAATATATACCTAGATCATATGTTTAATGTTTGAAAAACTTGTCAAATTGTTTTCTAGAACCTCTCTACTATTTTATATTCCTGTCAGCAATTATAGAATGCCAGGAGTTTCTCCCCAAATTCACCAACAAATTATTAACTATTTTTAAAAATATTTTTTAGTTGTTGATGGACTTTTATTTTATTTATTTGTATGTGGTGCTGATAATCAAACCCAGTGCATCATGCGTGCTAGGCAAGCGCGCTACCACTGAGGCACAACCCCAGCCCCTTAACTGTTTTTTGATTGTATACATTCTAGTGAGTATGTAATGGTTTCTTAAATATGGTTTCACTTCCATTTTTTTCTGATGATTAATGTTTTTGAGCATCTTTTTTTATGGTTGCTAACTATTTATTTATTTTTCAAATATGTTATGTCCCATATAACCTTACTCTTCATTTAATAATTTCATTTTCATATTGAATTTTAAGAGTTTTATATGTATTCTGGACATAAGTTCACCATTATATATATATATATATATATATATATATAGCAAGGAATTTTTTTTCCTTTTAAAGATTCTATCTTATTTACCTTTGTTCACTGTCAGCTTCGATCCATAAAGGATGATGACAGAGTAATCAACTAACTACAGAAAGTATTGAATGTCACCATGAAAACTAAAAGAGGCAAAGCAGAAATACTCAGAATTCACTAATAAAAGTAGAAAAATTCTTCCTAAAACAAAACATTCCCAAATAATCAAACAGTTGATTTTTGCATTCAAATTGGCCAAGATGTGCATGCATAATCCTTGCTTTAGTATTAAATGAAGCTTAATCCCAGTAGCTCAGGAGGCTGAGGCAAGAGAATTTTTTTAGTTCTAAGCCAGCCTTCAGCAACTTAGGGAAGCCCTAAATAACATTGTAAAACTCTGTCTCAAAATAAAACACAAAAAGGGCTGGGGATGTGGCTCAGGGGTTAAGTGCCCTGGGTTCAATCCCTGGTACCAAAAAAAAAAAAAAAATCCATACACCGTAGCCACTGACCTACTACAGTACTACAGGGGCCAGGCAAATAGGCCACATTGAAAAATAGTCATAATCGAAACTCTCTTGACAATATATTCAGGACAATCCTACCAAAAACCCAAGAAAAAATTTTCCAGATTCTAATAACATAATTTTATAGCAAGCAATTTTTAATCAATGTATTGCTCATCTTTCTTTTTTATTAATAGTATATTGAAGGACAAACATTTCATTTTAATGGAATATAGTTTATCCGTAGTTTTTAAGTTCATGCTTATTGTGCTTAAGAACTCTTGGCCCAACCAAACCAAAGTCATGAAGATTTTGCCCTGTGTTTTCTTGTAGATGTTTTATAGTTAAGATTTTACTTATAGGTAGGTTTATCATATATTTTTGCATATGATATTAAGTAAAAATTTTTCATCATATCTTTTTCATATGGATATTCAATGCTTTCATATGGATATTCAATGTGGCATATATACACAATGGAATATTACTCAGCATTAAAAGAGAATAAAATCATGGCATTTGCAGGTAAATGTAGTACAATTTTTAAATGACTATCTTTCCCTGTTCAAATGCTTTGATAACTCTATAAAAAATAAATTGTTCATGAAAGTATAATTTATTTCTGGACTCTCAGTTCTGTTTGATTAATCTGTGTGCTATTCTGGGCCTATTTTACATTAATGTGATTGCTGTGATTTCAAAATAAGGAAGCCAAGAATGAAAAAAAAATCAGATAGTGTCAGTTATTCAGATTTAGTCTTTTTTAAAAAATAGTTTTGGCTATTCTGTGTCTTTTGTAAGTCATTTAAGGATGACCTTGCTAATTTAAAAAAAAAAAGTCCATTGGGATTTGATAGGGAATGATTCTATAAACTGGCGAGAATTTACCTCTTAACAATATTAAATCTTTCCAGCCAAGATGGAATATTCCTTCCATTTACTTGAATCTCCTTTAATTTCCCTCAGCAATATTTTATAGGTTTTGACATCTTTTATTAATGAGTCTTTTATTACATTAGTTCAATTTTTGATGCCATTGTGAATGAATCTTTTTACTTCATTTCTTTTTCAGACTATTGCTAATATGTAGAAGTACATATTGTTTATATTAACTTTATATCTTCATTGTAATTCTTCTGTAAGTTTCTATGTGGTTATCAACATGCAGAGCCATGTCACCTGCCAATAATGACAGCTTTATTTCTTCCTTCTAATGATGCTATGCCTATGTACTAAGAGTATGAAATACTCTCTGTTTTACATTAGGAAGCTTTTCTAGGGAGGGAAGCAACTCCCAAGCAGGTTTGAAAATAGCTTGTGCCATTGGCTGGTTTGTGGTTTTTATGGTGGTTTGAAGCTGAGGCCATGAGGGGGACATCTACATTTGGTGCAGAGGTGATGCAAGAGGAAGAGGGAGGGTGAGGCTAATATTGGTCACCAGCAAACATAAAAATATTAAATGTGGCATATATTACACAACGGAATATTATTCAGCATTAAAAGATAATAAAATCATGGTATTTGCAGGTAAATGGATTGAGTTAGAGAAGATAATGCTAAGTGAAGTTAGCCAATTCGAAAAAAATGTTTTCTTTGATATAAGGAGGCTGATTCATAGTGGGATAGGGAGAGGGAGCATGGGAGGAATAGACAAACTCTAGATAGGGCAGAGGGGCTGGAAGAGAAGGGAGGGGGCATGGGGTTTTTAATGATGGTGGATTGTGATGATCATTATTACTCAAAGTAAATATATAAAGACATGAATTGATATGAATATACTTTGTATACAACCAGAGATATGAATAATCATGCTCTATATGTGTAATAAGAATTGTAATGCATTCTGCTGTCATATATAAATAAAAACAAGAAGAAAAATATATATTAAGTCAGACTCTCTTACATCTACTTTTTCTTATTTCTTACAGGGAAAATTGAGGTATTGGTTTTAGACCTTTCTTCTTTTCTAACACAGACATTTACATTGACAACGTTTTGTCCAAGCATTGCAATAGCTACGTGCCATATTTTTTAAAATTTTTATTCAACTGAAGATATTTTCTAATTTCTCTTGTTTCTTTTTTTGACCCAGTGGTCATTAAGGAGTAACTTGTCTACTTCCATGTATTTCTAGATTTCCAAAAGTTCCTTCTATTGTTGTTTTTTAATTCTTTTGGAGTCAGAACACATACAACTATTTGTTTTCATACTCTTCCTTATTTTGATCCTGTCTTTCTGTTAACCATCATTTTTTGGTAAATCCACTTCAGTGCACCATCCTTTTGCTAATTTTTACTGTAATTTTTGTTATTTTCTTAGTAGTTGATTTAAAAACTATAATTTGTTTCTTTTTAAGCTCCATTTTATTTATTTATTTATTATTAATTTTATTTGTTCTTTTTAGTTATACATGACAGTAGAGTTGAAAATTTGCTTATTTTTCACAATCTACTTCAGATTAGTGCTAATATATTTCCCATAAAATGTAGAAATTCTTCTCTAACACAGGCATCTTCACTATCCCATCTTTGTGTTACTGTCGTCACATATACTATGCTAATGTAAGGCATAAGCCCAATAATACAGTGTCATAATGATCTCTTATAGAATCTTATTCCTTTTTAAAGCATGAAAAAGAAGAAATTAGAAAGCATAGATATTTACGGAATATTTTATATTATCCAACATATATACCATTTCCATTTTGTGTTATTTCTTTCTATTAATTTGAATTGCCATATGTTATAATTTTTTTCCATCCTAAATGGCTTCATTTAATAATTATTACATGTCATCTCTTCTGGAAAGGGATTTTTTCACTCTTTATTTATTTTACATTAATTTTTGAAAGATAGTTTTCTTTTTTTTTAGGGGGGATAGAAGTTTTGGCTGGCCGTATCCCCCAACCCCCAATGCTTTACCATGCAATTCCAGTATCTTCTGATTTGCATTATTTCCAATGAGAATTCCATCATAAATCACATTGATGCTTTACTGGCTCTGACCAGTCATCTCTTCTTTCACGTTGCTTTCAAGATTTTCTCTTTATACTCTCAACAGTTTGACTATGATATATCTGGGTATGGATCTATCTTGTTGTATTTATTCTACCTGTGGATTATTGAGAATCTTGTCAAGTTTTTGACCATTATATCTGAAAATGTATCTTTTTGCCCCCTTATGCTTTTCTGTTCTTCTGTGAATAGGAGATTCTATTACCAGTATTTTGGTAAATTTGGTGGTTTAACATGGCTTCATCTCCATTCAATTTTTGTCTGTCAATCCTCTGTTTTTCAGATATGCTAATCATTATTGGATCTATCTCCTAGTTCCCTGTTTTCCTTTTGCCATCTTTAGTTGATGTTGAGTGCATTTGATGATTTCACTTATTTAACTCCAGAACTTCTCTTATTATTATTTTTTAATCCATCCTGTCTTTACTGAGAATTTCTATTTATTGAGTAGAGAATGTTGGCTTGCTTTACTTTAGTTATTTAAACATTGCTTTCTTTAGTGATTGAACATATTTATAACACTTGTTTTAAGTTTATCCTCTAAGTATAATGTCTGGGAAAACTGAGGGACAGCTTCTGTTGTTTTCTTTTTTTTCCATCTAATTTCATTTAAACTTAAGCCATGATTCCCAGTTTGCATGTCTCATAATTTTGGTTGAAAACTAGACATTTGGGTAATATATCAATGAGAGAATTTTATTTTCCCCTAAGGGTGGTTGTAATTGGTTTGTTTGTTTGTGTCTCTGTGTATTTTCTTGCTATGCATTCTGTCTGGGCTTGAGGCATGTAGGAACTGATGTTTCTCCTAAATTTTTATATTCCTATTTTAATTTTGAATCCTGGCTTCCTTGAAGCTATCTTATATTTTCATTGCTCCATGATTAGTTCATGTTTAATTAGAGGTTCATGCAAACACCTCAAACCAGTAGGTATTTGTCATCTACCAATGTATCTGCATGTGGAATAAGAGCACATCTAAAGTTCAGGCCATTTTTATGTCTTTTATTGCTTTGACTTTCTCCCATCTCTTTTTTGCCTATCTACAGTCTCAGAATTGGCTAGGCAATTTTGGCTAGCTTGGGCCCTTTCTTATGTCTGCTAGTTAGCTGCAAGTCCTCACAGTCAATCCCACCATGTCAGTATAAACCTCAAAAGCACAAAAGCAACAGTTTCTATTGTTATTGCCAAGAATTCAGCATTTTTCAAGCACAATAAGTTTCATGCATTTGATTGATTCATAAAAGACCTAAGGTATTATTTTTGTCAAATTTGTCCAATTTTGGCAGCTTTTGCAGAAGTGGCCAGACTTATTCCATGGTAATAGGGAATACTGATAGAGTTTAATTTTAAAAAATGAAAAAAAAAGGTTCCAAATTGGGATAATTACAGAATCACAATGGAAAATTAAGATAGGTATGTTTCTTTGTTATAAGAGCTCCTATCACCCTTAACACATAAACTGATTTTCCAATTAGTTTGACTATGGATTTGTTAATCTTATTATTATCATTGGCAATGTCTTTCAAGAAACACATTTTGAGCCACACTGTTTATTTTTAACTTCTAGTGGCAGAAAAGAAATCTAGAAGAAAAAACCAAAAGCATCCCTCTAGATCATATCATCTCAGGAATCTTGAAGAGCTATAATTAGCCAAGTTAATAAAAAGATGAGCCTGGTAAAATACAGAGGCATGTGATGATTTAAAAAATAGCTGAAGGAATCAGGAAAATGAAATAAGGTGATTCCCTCCTCTCACTATTCTCTAGAACTTCAATAACTTTTACTTGTTTTATCTCAATTAACAGTTGAAATCTTTGAACTTCTCCTTCATCAACTTTTCCATTTTATTTCAAACTTTTCAGCTTTCCATTTCAAAGTTCTGTGTTTAGAGTATAGTCCTCATTTTTGGAAATAACAAATGCAACTTAATTTATAAAATTATAAATTAGGCTATAATTCCCTATATCAGTTAATTTCCTGTCTTTCTCATAATTGGGTTTTAAACTTTTATTTTTTTCATCTCAATGAAATTTGGTACTTCCAAGATATCAAATTGATTATATTTATTATCTGACTATTTTATTTTATAGCCCAGTGCTGATCTAACAGTGTTATTATTTTCTCATTTACTTCCTACATATATATGTCAGTATTCTTCTTGAAATTAAGGAAGTTAATTCAGTTTATATGTAAATATGTACAGATCATAACTATATAGTGATAAATAAATACAAATTTTAAGCCAGAAAGATCATGATTTTTTTTTTTTAACTCATCTGAGAAGTATCTTCATTTTGAATGTGAGTGTTGTATTTCCATAGGATGTTAAGGGTGGGCACTGGACTAGGTTTATCTAATTCTGAAAGAAAAAAGGGGAAACATCATGTAACAAATAAGTTGTTCTAAAATTTTAATTATTATACAGTTTTGCTTTTCATATGGACAAATAATATCGAGAACCAAATACAAACCAAAAATTCACAAAAATACCAGCATTTTAAACATAATACCTTTGTGCTAAGACTAACAATGAAAGTCATTTTTTCCTGTCTGGAACAACCTAAGAGTCACACATGAAGCTTGTTTCAACTCAGTCCTGAGACTGAGACTGATGAGGCTTATAGGACAGAGACACGCTTATCATCCACAACAATTTGACTCCTTGTCAGTAAGTTGAAAATTCTGCCTTGTCAAATTGCTACACATTCAAAGTAAGCAAGCTTCAAATCCACATAAGCAAGCTTTAAATCCATATCTCCAGCAAAATATACCTCTCAGATTCCAAAGGTGACAATGTCTGGGCATATGACTTTGTGTCAGAAATGTTCAAACTTGTATTGAAATTAATAATAAACCTTTCTAAGTTCATAGAAATATCAGTTGTTTTGGTAGAAATTACATTTGTATCAATGTTGGCAATTTCTCTGAGGATCCATTATCAGTGTCAGATAAAGGATTAAAGCTCTTAGGGTATTATATTTAGAGTGACTAAAAGTTTTACTTCCTCGAATGAAATAAATACAATAATTCTTCAAGAATTGTACTTGAGTTTTTAACAAAGAAACTTCCAGAATTTTAAAAGTACATAACAGTTTCATTCATTTCATTCAAGCTGGCTCATGCAAAGCAGAGAAGACGAAACTGCTGACTGTACACACTAAAAATGTAAGGCTAGATGACACCTGTTACTCAATTCCTGTCATAAGCCTGTGTAAGAAGAAAGCTAAAAAGTAAATAAATAAAGACAACAAAATGATAAAATATTTTGTGAACCAGGAAGGTCATTTATTCTTTTTAGTCTATCTGTTTATTATAAACAATACCCAATGTTACTTTACATTGACACCCTTATTAAGTAACATTGATCTTATTAGATTCTTATCTTTGAATACTCTTTTAGTGACCATCCTGGAGGGATCATGTTACCTGCATACCTTTTGTAAGATTAGCAGCCACTAACTTTTCATTATCATTCTTAGCTTACTTCAACTCAGGAAAGGCTCTGTATAAATCCTCAAGTTTCTAACACATTTCCCATTGTTCTAACTTTATTTTTTTTTCATATTCTCAGCAACAGTAAATAAAATGTGGGATCCAGAATGAAGGTGGGGGGGATAAGTTGGTAAAATGTAATAAACGTAGTTTAGTTTACATATTGTATAAATGCTAATGTCTTAGTTCTGACAAACATGCCTAGTTATAAACCAAGTTAACTCAATTAGAAGCTGGGTTAAGGTCATGTTGGAATTCTGTATTGTGTTTGCAAGTTTTCTTCCAATCTAAAAATTTCTTAAGCAAAATATTTTTAAAAAATTTAAGAATACAATGTAAACAATTTCTATCAGTTCTGTTTCTGCTTCTGAAGACTATAATACAAAGGCTTGACTTTTTAGTTCTCATTTTCTTTCTTTTCATAATGAAAAAAATGACATAATAAGTTCAGGGATGCAGTGAGTGGATTGGAAGAATAATTTCTAATATTCTATAGCACAGTAGGGTATTTAGTTGAAAATTAATTTAATATTTTAAAATAGGTAAGTGGAGACAATTTTGAGTGTTTGCAATACTACAAAGAGATGATAAATGACTGAGGTTATATATGTGCCAATTAGCCTGATGTGAAAAATGCTTATTGGATGCATACATTGAAATATCACACCATTTCCCATAAATGTATACAATAATTAATTTGTTAATTAAAAAATATTTTAAATAACAAAAAAGGTAGACTGTTCAGAACATACTTATCAAGATTTGAAGGCCATTAACATTTTGCCATAATTGCCTCTTCTAATTTTTGTTTGTGTAAAAATATACTAATGAAAATTATAGACATCAATATTAACATGATATTTTATTCCTGGATATTTTAGCTAATATCTTTTAAACAGCATTTTTTAAGATACCTAAAATACTACTGAAAAAAAACCCCACTAAAATTAACAGTATTTCCTATAATATTCCCAGACTATCTCCAGAATGTCACTTTATAACTAGTTTATTCAGACTAAGGTAATCAAAGATCATAGGCTGCATATATTGCCTCTATCTCATATGTCAGTTTAATAGAGAAAGGCATGGAGGTCTGAATTTCAAAATGTCCTCCTTCTACCCTATGTTATCATGTTTAGCTAATCCTTCTCCTCAAATGTGGGCTGGAATTGTGAATGTGGTGAGCTATCACTTTCAGGATTCAGTTAAGTGTGTGTGACAAATGTTAAGGGATTTTCCGAATATAATTAAGGTCCCAATTTAATTCTGACTTAATCACAAGGTATATTATTCTGGTTGTGCCAGACTTAATCAACTTGACGAAGGACATTTATGAAAAAAACTACAGCTATCATCATATTTAATAGTGGGAAGATTTTCTGCTATGGTCAGGGATAAGGCAAGATAATGCCTCTGACCACTCCTATTTGGCATCATACTGAAGTCCTAGCCAATGCAAGAAGACAAGAAAAAGAAACAAAAAAGTTTCCTCATTGGGAAGGAAGAAACAAAACTGAATCTGTTTGCAGATGGTGTTATATGTATGTAGAAAATAAGAAAGAATTGAGAAAAAGTCTTCTGTGCCTAACATGATCACTTTCCATCAGTAAAGTACAGATTAAAGTAAACAACAACAACAACAAAATCTATTAGAATGGCAAGAATCCAGAATACTGACCCCGCCAAATGCTGGGGAGGATGTGGAGCAATAGGAACTCTCATCTATTGCTATTTGGAATGCAGTCATATTGGAAGACCATTTCACAATTTCTTAAAATACTTTTTTTTTTTTTTTTTTTGCCAGCAGTCACACTCCTTGGTGTTTATCCAAAGGAAAGGAAAATGGGCCCATTATTCATGACTAACAAAGCTTGGACATTAACAAAATGTCCTTCAGTAGGTGAATGGATATATAAGCTATTTACAACCAGAAAATTAAATATTATTGTGCAGTAAACTCAAGTGAATTCTCAATCCTGGAAAAGACACGTAGAAATCTTAAATCTTCGAGAAATCTTGAAGGAAGACAATTTGAAGTCAATATTTCAGGTAATCTTATTCCAACTCCATGACATTCTAGAAAAGGCAAAACTATGGAGGTGGCAAATGTTAATTGACATCATAGAGTTATAAAGAAAGGAAGGATGAGTGGGAAGAGCAACTAATTATAAGGTAAATTTTGAAAACAGCAAGAGACCATTAACTTCACACTATTATAATTATTTTTTAATTATAATTATTTTTTTAATAACACTTTCTTGTTTATGAGCCTTTAAATTATATCTAATAATATTTTAGTACAATCTGTTAGGGATCAAATGTCAACTCAAATATAAGCTATGTTGTTAAGTGATGTTTCACAATTACTAATCAATATGACTTCTGAAGGCTACTTTAATTTTTAAAAGTGAATATAATTTTATACAAATTATGATTTTTCTTCTGAATTAATTTATCATTGTAATGTATACACAATTAAGACACATTTTATTTATTTGGGGCACTTATCTAAAAATGCTATAATAGTTCACAGAATACGGTGCATGTATTCAAAAGGTATTATGCTATATTGATGGGACTTACTGACTTGACTGCAATTAGAATGGAAGGAGGCCAGGATGATTCTTAAGTTCTCAGAAGATGACTAGATGGTGCAACCTTAATTTTGAGTTAGAAAATACAATAGGAATACTATCAATTCAAATCGGAATACATATATTGCATTTAAAGGCATATTACAGCATTCAAGTAAATGTCTCTGGCAGTTGAGTCAGAATATGTATGCACACATTTGGTGATAGAGCCAGGCTAGAGATGAAGACAAAGGAGTCACCATTTTATTAAGTGAAGTCACAAAGATTACTCAGGGATAAGTGTAAACTGAGAATAGGACCAAGATACAAATCCTCAAATTAGGGTGCATCAATTTATTTTTTCCCATATGTTATTGGTGCATTATAATTATACATAATGATGGGATTCATTGTTATGTATTTGTACAAGCATACAAGATAGCATATAATTTGTCAATATTGTTTGCCAGTATTTCCCCTTTCTCTTCCCTCATCCTTCCCTCTAGTTTCTTCCCTATATTCTACTGATCTCCCTTTGATTTCCATGACCCACACTTGCTTTTCATTTTTCCTCTCTAGCTTCCATACATGAATATACAACCCTTGACTTTCTGAATACCTTCACTAATCTCTTCTATTTTCATATAATTCACCCACAACTTTTTCCCTTATTTTGGTCTAGCTTCTACATATGAGTGAAAAAAATTTCAACCTTGACTTTCTTGGTTTTTCACTTAGTGGGATGCTCTCCAGTTCCATCCATTTATCAGCAAATGTCATAATTTCATTCTTCTTTATTGATGAATGAAATTCTATTGTGTATACATACCAGATTTATCTACTTGTCTGTTGATCTGGCTGTATCCTAGTAGTATTCTTATTTTAGATATTTTGGATGTATACCAAGTAGTGGGACCACTGGGTTCTATGGTGGTTCCATTCCTAATTTGTTGATAAATCTCCATACTGCTTTCCAGAATGATTGTACTCATTGACAGTCCACTAACAATGTATCACTGTACATTTTACCCTATATCTTTGCCAGAATTTATAATTATTTGTATTCTTAATAATTGTAATTCTGACTGGAGTAAGATGAAATTTCCACACAGTTTTAATTTGCACTTCCATGATTGTTAAAGATGTTGAACATTTTAAAATGTATTTGTTTGCTTTTTTTATTTCTTAATTTGGAAAGTACCTTTTTAGTTCTTCTGCCCATTATTAATTGTATTATTTTATTATTTATGGGGTTTTACTGTTGTTGTTAAGCTTTTTTTTTTTTTTTGAATACTTTAAATATTCTAGATTTCCCTGTCTGAGGAGTAAGGGGCAGAGATATTCTACCATTCTGTAGGCTTTCTTTGCATGCTCTTAATTATTTCCTTTATTGTACAAAAGATTTTTAATTTGAGGCAATCTTATTTGTTTATTTTTGGTTTTATTGTTTGCACTTTAGTTGTTAAGAATGTTGATACCTGTGCCAATATATCGGACTGTTGAGTTTACATCCTTCCTCTGATCTGCCATCTTGAATGTATAAACTGCATCCATTTAAGGATAAGACCCTGAAGGCAACAAAGAAGAAGTGGGAAATGCAAGCAATATCTTAATACTAGAATCAGAGAACTTTTGGTGAATAGTGAGAATAAAAGTTAGCTTGCAGAAAATTAAAAGGAGAATTGTAGGAAGACAAACTAGGACAAAGACCATTTTTCATAGCACAGAGGAAAAGCCTTCTGTAATAGTTTATAAGAAAATGGGGTCAAGAGAGTGTTTGTTTTTAGAAGAGTGACATTTAAATGAATTTAAAAGCTGATGAGGAGAAGTCAGTTAAATGGGAAAAGTGAAAATTTTCACCCCAAAGTAGGTTAATTCATGGGAGGTTTGAAAAGTAGACAGATTTGGCTTTTCTAAAGGAGTGTCTCAACTGAATTAGAAGGAAAGGCAATCAAGAATTCTTGTGATGCAGAAACAATTTAGGGGAATGTGACATCTCAATCTGGATCCTTTGTCTCCAAGGACTTTGCAATATTGAATATGCCTTTGTAGAATATTCCCTTGTAGAATATACACTCCCACCTTACATCAACCAAACAAATTTCAAATCCAAGGATTAAAGAAAATGAGTTCAGTCACAGCTCTGGCAGATATATTCTTCATGCAAGAGAACAATTTCTATAAACTGAACAATTTTATAAAACAAACAGCAGTCAGACTTTATTACTTTGAAAAATATTTACAAGTAAATCTTTCCAAAGAGGTCAATAATGCTATCAGGAGGGCCACTGTGGTTTAACAAACATCAATTACTTTCTTCTTTTGTATCTTAGGTATATGATTATATTTGTATATTATATTTGTTTAGAAACATTTTTTCTTAATGCATTTCTCTGTTCCTTCTGCAGTGTCCATTTGAAAACACAGTATGCTGATGAACAGCATAGTTAATTTCCTGGTGATAGAATGAATATACAAAATTATTATGGCTAGGTTGTATATGACAACATGACTGTGAACCATGAACTCTGCAGCAACCAGTTCAGGGGGTGAACTGTAATCAGCCTCAAGTATTCAGTATGTGGTCAATCAATCCCAACTTTCTTATGTCTCTGTTTTCAGCTCAAGGTCAACCAAAAAGAGCCAAGAATGGTTCCCAAACTTATTACAAAAGATGTTTCTAGTTAGCCTAATTAGTTCTGATAAGATCGTGTCCAGTCTACCATGCCAGGAACCTCTAATTCTGGCATTCTTGAAACCATCTCTGTTTTTCACTTTTACAAAGCCTTTTAACTGCACTGCTAGCTTTTAAATCCCTGCCAAGCATAAATAATTTTTATTTGATTCTTGTACAATTAAAAACTCCAAATTTTTAGCCTCTGTTTGTTTTCATTGTGGGGGTCTTTATGTATTTCCATTCTAGTAAGCAATTGTAGAAATGTCATTATCCCAAGAGTTAAGCTATAAAGCATAATTTCTCATAGAGAAAATGCTACCATTATTCCATTAGATCACATTTAGCACCTTTGTATTTACAAAGGGCTTGACAGCACTTGAGTTTCTAAACATTATTTTACATGGAAACATATCATTGATATATATTTGAATATTTCAAATTCAGGCTTATTGGAATTTGATCAGTTTCATATAAGTAGCATGTTTGGGTTTAAAACTTCCTCATTTTGTGACTTAAAATTTGGTGTTTCTTAAATTGAGTATGTTTACCAGGGAATATGAATGTTTATGTAGCAAAGATCTAGGGTATTATGGTTGCTCTTATGAACATTTGCTAACAAGTAGACAATAAAGAGATTATTTTGAACAAATAATTATTACTCTCACCACAAACTCAAGAAGATACTAGGCAGAATCACTTCAATATTGCAATGAGTTTGCCAGGCAGTAAAGTGTGACAAAAATGTCCCTCTAAGACTACTCTCACTGCAGACAGCCATAAGTTCCCAGGGCTATTCTCACTTCAGGATAGTTGGCCACAAGTTAAAGGGTTTTATAATTCTTTATAATGACTCACAGAATTCAGGAAAGAATTAATCTTATATCTCTACTGTAGCAAAAGGATAGAAATTATAACCAACCAAAGTAAGAAGTGTAGAGAGAAGTCTGGAAGAGTTCCAAAAGTGAAATTTCTCTTGTTTTTGGAAATGTATTACCCTCTTGACATCCACACATAGTAGTGCCATGCATAGTAAGCATGGTGAGTACCAGTAAGCTCACCAAAACTGCAGAGTCCAGAGTTTTTTATGGGGCTTTTATTAAGTAGGTATGATTGATTTCTATCATTGCCCAGGCAATTGAATTCAAACTCCAGCCCTGTCTGCAATAAATGGAGCTTAGGCTGATATCTCTAAACACAATGTCCCAATCCTCTAAACACATAGATCTTTCTCACTTGAGCAGCCCTGATCTTAAGGCCATAAGTGTGGCTAGTCCCACATTAAAATATCTCATTAGGCTGGGCACGGTGGCGTTAATCTCAGCAACTCAGGAAGCTGAGGCTGGAGGATCACAAGTTCAAAGCCAGCCTCAACAAATTAGCGAGCAATTTAGCAATTAAGCAACTCAACAAGACCCTGTCTCTAAATAAAATTTAAAAAGAACTGGATATGTGGCTCAGTGGTTAAGGATTCCAGCACTGAGAAACCAGCCTCTACCTCAGAGCAAAGCCTGTCCAAGGAAGGGGGCATGACCCTTGTCCTTGGAAAAACACACAGAGCACTCCTAGGCACATATCCACCCTGCTAAGTTGTTTATCTACAAATAACAGGAGAGATCTGTGAAGCCAGGTGTCCCTGACTCAGTCAGGTGAGGACCCATAGCAACCCCCTAGCAACCACCAATCAGCATGAGACAGGAAAATACCTTGGATGCCAGATGATCCTCCCAGTAGTTTATGGTGGTTGATAACATGTTGGGAAACCTTGTAGCTCAGCACGTACACCCCTCGTGGGTTAAACCAATCGGTTCAAACAAATCCCCCTCTAGTACTAACCAATCACCTTTACCCATCTTGTTCCCACCAGTGAATGTGCTAATCATGTTTTAGAGTTGTTTTATGATTTTCCCGCGGTGTGTGATGATTTGCTAAGAGATGCTATGATGTATGTGAAGTCCCTGCCTTCCCCAAAGAATGTATAAAACTGCTGCAAACCCTGGGCTCAGGGCCTCTCAGCGTCACCAGTTGCTGTGTGTCCACAGAGGACCGAGCTAGCTCTCAATAAACGCCTCTTTGCTGCTTACATCGGTCTCTGGTGGTCTTTTGGGGGGTCCCGAATTCGAGCATAACAGCATCAAAAAAAATAAAAAAATATCATTAGCAGAAACTATGAATAAAAAAATATTCTTATCACTTGGATAATTCCAGTATTTAGAAGTTACTCCATAGGACCTGGGACAAAAGACAGGACTTTATTTAGTTGAGGCTAAATTCCTGTATATAATAAACATGATAAATGTATTACCTCAGTTTTTTCTAACAGAGATAAATTTCTGTCATGTTAATTTTTTTTGTCATGCCAAAATAGCTGGAAATATTCTAGTGAAAATAGATTTAGTAGGATTAGATTACTGAGATGGTCAGTCTTGTATCGACTGACTGGATTGAGAGATGCCTAGAAAATTGGTAATCAAATTTCTGGGTGTGTCATTCAGATGTTTCCAGAAACAATGGCTACGTGGGTCAGTGAACCGAGTGGGCAACACTTGTCCAGAAAGTGAGCAGCATCATCCAACTGAATGGGGGCTTGAATGGAACAAAAAGCATGCACACACATGCTGCCTTCTCTTTGACTGGGTGAGTTTTTTTTGCTACTGCCATTGAGCTTCAGACTCCAGATTCTTCAGGTTTTGAAGACAGACTTGCCCCAGAAACCCTCAGAGAGCTTTTAGGCCTTCGGCTTTGAGCCAGGATGACATCATTGGTCCCTCTTGTTCTAAGACTTCCAGTTTTTTGGATTGAGTTTCTCTGGTTTCCCTGGCTCTCCACTCTACAGACAACCATTGGAGGAGAGTCAGTCTCTGAACATGGGATAATCTAATGTGTCCATTCTAATAATTACATATACATTATGTATATGCAATTATATATATACATGTATATATGTATATATAGTTATATACATATATACATGTATATATGTATATACATATATGTAATTATATAATATACATAATATATAATTACATATACATTATGTAATTATTTTTTTTATTGGTTGTTCAAAACATTACAAAGCTCTTGACATATCATGTTTCATACATTTGCTTCAGGTGGGTTTTGAACTCCCAATTTTACCCCAAATACAGATTGCAGAATCACGTCGGTTACACATCTACATTTTTACATAATGCCCTATTAGTAACTGTTGTATTCTGCTACCTTTCCTATCCTCTACTATCTCCCCACCCCTCCCCTCCCATCTTCTCTCTCTACCCCATCTACTGTAATTCATTTCTCTCCTTGTTTATTTTCCCATTCCCCTCACAACCTCTTATATGTAATTTTGTATAACAATGAGGATCTCCCTCCATTACCATGCAATTTCCCTTTTCTCTCCCTTTCCCTCCCACCTCATGTATCTGTTTAATGTTAATCTTTTCTTCCTGCTCTTCCTCCCTGCTTTGTTCTTAGTTGCTCTCATTATATCAAAGAAGACATTTGGTATTTGTTTTTTAGGGATTGGCTAGCTTCACTAAGCATAATCTGCTCTAGTGCCATCCATTTCCCTGCAAATTCCATGATTTTGTCATTTTTTAGTGCTGTATAATACTCCATTGTGTATAAATGCCACATTTTTCTTATCCATTCATCTATTGAAGGGCATCTGGGTTGGTTCCACAGTCTAGCGATTATATTATGTAATTATAAGAAGGGATACATTAGACCATATGCATATTAGATATATATTTTTAAATTATATATATTATATGTACTTTAATTATAGATTATTTATATATATATCAGGGAATTTTGCATAGTATGTAAAATTTTGATTTCAGTACTCATCAAGTCAGCAAATAGTTTGGCTAGCTATATGAAGTTCCAAGTTCAAGATTCTAAATCATTGTGAGTAGATATCTTAGACTGGGTAGACTTTGGATTCCAGTCTCTGGAGGAGAAAAATGTCAGGGAACTTGTCCATCTTATAAAATTCCCTCTCAGTGAGACTGCTTACCCTTAATGTACTGTTTCTTTCACTAAATACATTAAGGAACTATTGAATTTAGACATTATCATTCTGAACTTTTGTTTACCTGATTGCAGACAGGATGCCTTTAACACCACGATGTAAATTAAATAATGTTAAAAATTCACAACATTTTGGTTTCAATTATTTTGAAATAAATGGGTGAAATTTATTTTGTTTTATATAACTATTTGTATAACTATTAAATCATCATTGATGGGAAGTGTCTGACATTCATGAGATCATTATAAAACATTTCTTATATCCAATTTTAGGCCAATGGCATGTTTTGTCATTCAGAAATTCACAGACCCACTGATGAGCCAATTTTCCATGAATCACCAATGTGTGCTACAGCTTCAGGGACTCCTCTGCCTAGGCATTCTTTGTGTGAAGGACAAACAGCCAGCATATCTGCTTGTTCTGAAGAAATGGAAGCTCTTATGAAGTGTCATGAAGCCCTTAATGCTACAAATTCTCAAGTCAAAGTATCACCCTGAATATGTCAAATCTCATATTCCCTATAAAAAGATAAGAATGTCTTATGACCAACCTGAATGCATAAATTACAAAAGACATAATTGACACAAATTCTTTGCTTGACCAAACTTGATCCTTCTATAGGCCCAACTGTGCACTTCCTTATAAAATCCAGTTTTTACCAAGAACCCTGCTAAGTTAGTTTAGTAAGACTCCCCCCATCCTTAATATTTGATCACTTTCAATATCTACTCAATTATTCACTCTATCTTTGATATCTGATCACACTGTCTTATTTGCAGCAGGAATTCTGTTAGGTTGGTTCAGCTGAATAAACTGTAGACAATGTATTTTTCAGGAGTTTTCTATATACTGATCCCTCTTTTTCTTTGCCCAGAGTTCCTCATTTGTCCCTGTTGTATATGGGACATAGCCCAGATTGATAATGGGATCTCTATTCCCTTATTACAATAGTCCTGAATAAAATTTGCTCTTACTATTTTAGCTTCTGGCTCTGGGTTTTGTTTCTGTTTTTAGTTATATAGAGATATGAAGTAAGTGAAATTATATTTAGACTATGTTATTATTAATGTAGTGAATAAAAATAAAATAGATAATAAAATGGTCAAGCAATCAAATAATGGGCTGTGGTGAGCCGTTCCTATAGACCGTGGCCGCTATTAGAAGATGGCGCCGGCTTCCACTGTGGCCTGTGATAAACAACTCCTTTTATGGAGAATTGGCACGCAATCCCTTACCACCCTATGAGAAAGATCCACGTGGCAGCTTGGGATTGGTATGCGGGAGGCTTTATTAGGCTGTGCTTGGGCGCTTGGCGGGGGGTCGCTAGAAGATGATACTTGAATCAAGGCCTGAATAAACTGCTGAAAGAAGAATCCTGTGTTGTGTTTTCCCTTGCTGGCGAGGGGTCGCGACAGTTGGTGGCCCGGACGGGGACTTATATTCCTCGAACCCAGGATCCAGAACTTTCAGCAGTCAGGGTGGTGCACTGGTAAGTTCCCAGGTAAAGTGGGAATCCGCAAGCTAATAGCGGGACGCTCCTCGGTAAAGAAAGAGAGAGCGGAAAAAGGGACGCTCCCCTGTAAAAGGAAGAGAGCGGGGATTTTTGTACTTTCATTTTCTTTATAGCTCTAAAAACATTATGGGCGCTACTTCTTCAAGCCCAATTTTGTTGGCCCTAGATGGGTTGCTACGTTCAAAAGGACTTAAGGTAAAGCAGAGTACTTTGCAAATGTTTTTGAGAGAAGCTGATATAGCGGCTCCTTGGTTTGCCTTTTCAGGAAGTCTTACGATTCCTAGCTGGGACAAATTAGGGAAAGATCTAGATTTCGCTCTTGAGCAAGGCACCTTAGAGGGTGGTGTTATACCACTTTGGAAGTTAGTTAGAGGATGTATAACAGATGGTCAATGCCAGGAAGCTGTGAGTGAGGGTCAAGCTATTCTTGAGCAACTGCATGAGGAAAAATCTGAAGGATCATGTAGTGAAGTGGCAGAGAGTATTAAGAGTAAGAGTAGTGAGAAGGCAAAAGAGCTTGAAAATAAAAACAGGAGAAGACTCTATCCAGACTTGACCGAATTAAAACCGCCTGAGAACACAAGCGACTCAGAGAGTTCTGAGGACCTTGATATATTGTTACAACAACTACGTAAGATAAAAATGAAAAAGAAGAAAAAGGAGACACAAGGCGCGCATGCCTACTGTAAGAAGGGGGAGGGATCTAATATTGGTCAACAGAATTCTGAGGAGGAGGAGGTTGAAAATTTAGAAGAAGATATGGTGCCGGTTGCCCCACCCCCGTATGTGGGGGGTAGCCAAGGTTCCGGGAGATCTTTTCATGCGCAAGTTTGGAGGACAGTTAATACAGATATGGGACTTGCATACCCTGTATTTCAGGACAATAACAGGGGAAGATATCATGAGCCTTTAGACTTTAAGATAGTTAAAACCTTGGCAGAATCTGTCCGCACTTATGGCATAGATGCCGCTTTCACTCTCACTCAGGTGGAGGGACTTACTAGATTTTGCATGACTCCTTCAGATTGGGCTAGTCTAGTCCGCGCTTGTGTTTTCCCTAGAGGGGACCAAGATCGGTCCTTCAATCTCTCTTGCATCAATCTCACAGGAGTTTTTTGCTTCAGTTATTCCAAAGGTGATTGCATCCACTTAAAACTTAAGAACTTGACTAACTGGGAGGACCCACTGCAGTACAGTCGGGTCTCGTTGGGAGTTTTGTATGCAGCGCTTTCACAGATTGCCTCAGGGGCGTCGCAGGGCTCAGGAACCCCGACAAATAAATCTGAGTTTAATATAACCACTTTGGCCATTACTTCCCAGGTGTTAATTCTGTTGTCTCCTTCTAATCAGACCTCTAATGCCACTCATTTTAAGGCTTCTCCTTATTGCACCCCTGAGTATGGCTTCCCTCCAACATTCACACCTTGCCAAGATCATTCTTGGGAGAAACATCAGGTTGCTAAAGGTTTCTCTCTTTCTCCCTCTCTTAAAAGATACTTGTATAATTCTTCCAACAATAATTCCTCTATAGGAGCAGGTTGGTCTTGGTTTCAATGGTTGATTTCCAATGAAAAGGGGGCCACAGCTGATATTTCCGCTTTGGCTCAATTACGAGGAGTCCAAAATTGGCTGTTTAATGTTTCTGATAGTACCCAAGACTTGGAGCGAGGTAGGAGGCTTAAAATTTTTGCAAATAATTCACAATTATCTAATGCTACATTACCCTCCGCAGCAGTCTGTCTCCAATCTCCGTTCCTGTTTCTTTTGGCTAATGTTACATTACAGGGGATGCTTAATTGTTCTAATGTTACTTGCTACTTGTCTGAGTGTTGGAATGGCTCCTGGACTACGGCAGTGGTTATGAAAATTCCAACCTTTGTCCCGATCCCAGTTACTGCAGATCCAGAATCCTTTCCTATTGTTGAATTGATTAGAACCCATAGAGATTTTGGAATTACGGCAGCTATAGTGACAGCTGTGGCGGTATCTGCTGTTGCAGCGGTTACAGCTGGAGTAGCCATGGCCAGCCAGGTACAAACTGCTGCCACTATTAATCAGGTTATTCAACAAACATCCACTATACTTGAATCTCAAAGTAGAATTAATCAACACATTTTATCTGGGATTCTGGCTGCTAATCAAAGGATAGATCTGCTTCAAGCTCAAGTTGAGGAACTGTTTGATCTAGTACATTTGGGTTGTATTGATCAACGTGCACATTTATGTATAACCTCTGTCAGATTTAATGAAATGTCTCCCGCATCATCAGGGAGTATCTATCCGGAACCTGGTCCATGGAAGCAGAAAACTTGATCCAGTCTCAACTAACTCAGATTGCTGTTTTGAATAGTACCCGTGTCGAACCAGTGACTTTGGGTCAATTCACCAGTTGGCTATCCTCTGCCTTTTCCTTCTTTAAGGAATGGGTGGGAGTGGGCATTTTTGGGGCAATGTGTTGCTTCGGTGTTGTGCTTTGTTTGTGGCTTCTCTGTCGCCTTAAAACTCGCCATGCGCAAGAGAAGGCTATGATCGTACAGGCTCTTGCGGCCTTAGAAAATGGCATTTCTCCACAAATCTGGCTTGCACATCTTAAACAGTGATTTTCTGGGCATGGCCATTGCACCCCAGGTTAGTTTCACATTGCACTGGGATTGGCATGTCCTCTTCCTTATTCTCTCCCAGTGCTGAATAGCCCTTGCACTCTACAGGTCTTGTTACCATTGCACGCAGATGGGTTTCAGGACTGGTCTTTCTTCTCGGCTACAGACTCTTTACCTTCCTCTGGGGCTTAGGGATTGTGTTGCCAACTTAAATTTTGTCATCATTACCAGGCTACCTGTGTTATCCTACTTCTCACCGTCGTCACGATGCAGGATGCGAGGCAAGGCACTGCACTTGAGTGATCCCTCAACGGACCTCAAGGAAAGCATGTCCTATTGCATGCGGGTTTGAAGTCCACGCCCCGCCCTATGAAAAAAGGCGTCGGCTGATATGGGACCAGGTCTAGGGAAGGGCCCTCCTTAGGACTGAACCATACATTGCAGCCACTTCTGCACAGTGGGATAGGACCTCTACTTTCGCCTGCATTGTTTTATAAAACAGAAGGGGGAACTGTGGTGAGCCGTTCCTATAGACCGTGGCCGCCATTAGAAGATGGCGCCGGCTTCCACTGTGGCCTGTGATAAACAACTCCTTTTATGGAGAATTGGCACGCAATCCCTTACCACCCTATGAGAAAGATCCACGTGGCAGCTTGGGATTGGTATGCGGGAGGCTTTATTAGGTTGTGCTTGGGCGCTTGGCGGGGGGTCGCTAGAAGATGATACTTGAATCAAGGCCTGAATAAACTGCTGAAAGAAGAATCCTGTGTTGTGTTTTCCCTTGCTGGCGAGGGGTCGCGACAATGGGCCCCAATTAAGGCCTTGTTCAAATGTAGAGAGCACATCAGGAGACTAATCAGTAGAAACATTAATAGATCCCATCAAGGCCTAGTTCATATGTAAAGACCAGGAGGCTTACCTGTTGTAATATTTCAGTCAATTCCTTTGTCACAGAGTGGCTAGGAAAATGGAAGATAAAGGTAAACCTAATGGGAGTTATAGCAAGGATTCAAGCAAAGGTAAAGGACATAACCAATAATTCAATACCTGTTGAACATAGATTTTAACTGATGGCTTTGGTACTTTTTCAATAACTGTTTAACAGAGATTTTGGTCAATGCTCATGGCTCAAAACCATAAAAGCCCCTAAGCTAGCATATCAAAATGGATTTTCCTGCTATCAGGTTCTCCCCCTATGCCCACATTGTGGGAGTTCTCCTCACTTAAATAAATCCTATTTCATTTACTCTCTCCTTCTGTTATTGCCCATGGATTTTATCCTTTAAATTTGCAAAACAAAAACCCAGAAGGAAATTGGCAAAGCAGGGCATATAATTTCAGCTCAAAACTCAGGTGTCAGCAGTTTCACATTAACATTTAAATCATATTGTGTGATATGTTAATTTTGAAGTTACCTTTTCTAAAGTCACATTGCATAAGAAGCTTTTATTTATTCACATACATCTTTACATAAGACCTTCATCTTTTTTTCAGTCATGTTTTGCTTTGTAGTAGTGGGACTTGAACCCAGAGCCTTAAGTATTCTATGCAAGTGCTCTAATGATTAAATCACAAATCTATTTTTAAAAATTGTATTTTGACACAGGGTGTTGTTTTGGTCAATGGACTTGTCTTAAACTTATGATCCCCCTACCTCAGATTCCTGAGTAGCTGGTATTATAGGCATGTGCCACAAGGGCCATGTTTTCAATCACTCAAAGGTTTTTCAAACTTCTTCATCTTTGCTTCCAACTAAGAATTTGGAGTGGTATTATGGCTATGAATGACATTTTGATGATGCTGGCACTAACTTATATCCTAAATCACAAGTTCTCATATACAATCTAAGATTTAATTCACCTCCTTAACTACTATTACTTTTTTAAGTGATTTGATTATAAAATATTTATTTACAAAATTGCAATTGAGAGGTTCTACCTCTAAAAGCAATTATAAAATCTACATCAAATATATTTACCTCCAAATCCATTTACACATTTTTTAGGGTTTATCTATAGGCATTCAAAAATAGTGTGTTATTATTTAATCAGACTTATTTGAATACCAGGAGCTCCATTGCCTCAAAATCCTTCTCTTGGGATACTTTGCTTCTTAACAAATATATAGCACTTATTATTTGGTAAGCAGGCATGATTTTAGGATTCTACTGCTCTGAACTCTCTTAATAAACTAGAATTCTGATCTATATCTATTCTTTAATGAGAGATTACCTCCCCACACACCCCTGCAAACATCTGGCATTCCATTCCTGCTGTAAAGAGTTGCATGTTTGAAAGAATCAGAAATAATAGTTTCTATGAAAACAAACAAACTAAAAACCTAATATGCTTTATTCTAAAACATTCCTTGTTGAGACTCAAAAATGATGATGAAATGAATTCCCATTGCCTTCTTGGCATCTCCATCTTTAAGAAAGGAAATAAGCAACTAAATTTCACTTCCTTCTGTAGGAATAATGAAAGTGTTAGGTAGTAGCAAACAATGAGCAGTGAAATACATGGAAAGGTCATAAAATGTTCTTTAAATTACTTTAGGGTCCGTCTTTAAACTAATTCCAAAGTAGTCGAGGAAGCCAAGGGTGGCAGTTAATTTGTGGAAAATAAGCAAAAGCAAAAAGAGCTAATTGGGAAAAATTGTCAAGAGAAAGGAATTAATGGGACTTAACTCTTTTTTTTTTTTTTTTAGGGAGTAGAAATTAGAAGTTTATTAAAGGACAGCAGAAAAGACTTCTCCCGGAGGAAGAAGGGGACCCAAGAGGTGGAATCCATGGAAGTGTGGTTGTCTCTCCATTTTATAGTTTCTTTCAGTGATGGAATGTAGGTGGGAAGGCTGGAGGGGTGGGACACAGGTGGGCCAAAGAAGTAGTCTGAGCAGGAAGGACTTCATTAACACTTCTTTGGGATGGACTTTGGCCTAGGGCCTTATCGGGACTTCATTAACATTCTATGAGTTGTCCTGTGTTTTCCCTGAGTCATTCTCCACATGGCCTCCATTTTAGATTTCACTCGATATTAGACCCGATTTACCTAACTACACTGACTACCTAACTTTAAATCTGGCTTCATTCCCGCCTCTAATTTGGGAACTCCTTACTGCTGTAAGGAAGGGGGGCGAAGAAGATCTTTCTGGCTTCTTCAGGCTGAAAAGGGACGATGTGGGGCAAGCAGTTTGGAGTCCCCCTTTAAAAATCGGGTCTATTGAGTGGTCCATGATAGAAGTCTGATTGAGAAGTAATAGGCTGGAGGGCCATTTGAGTGATGGATGGTCTATAAGAGAAACAAGAATTCATTAGTATTGGAACCATATTGATGCAACAATAAATGCCATAGCACAGGAATATGCCAATGAGTATGATGGCAAAGGCAAAGACTAACAATGTTTTCCACCAGGAAGTACCAAGAACTAGGAGCTAAGATATTGTTTCCATGACAAAGTTGCTGAGAACATGGCTTCTATCTGAGCATGTAAATCTTTAAGGACATTTTTCACATTGCCAGAATTGTCAGGGATGTAAACACAACATTTAACTTTTAGGGTTACAGACGTTCTTTCCCTTAAGATATAGTTTAATAATTTAATGTCATCTGATCTTGCAAATCCTTTTACTAGTATGACCTCTGTGTCTAATAGAGAAATCTTTAATTCTGTTACTTAGGGCTGGATAACCATACTAGCAAACACTAAGCCTAACTGTGTAGGTTAGAAATAAAGGCCTTAAACTAAAAACTACTTTGGCAGTTCCTTTTGATAGTTATCAGGCATTCCTGTCTGAGAATCTCTTTTGCAGCCTCCAGTTTACTATTATTATCATTTAAAATGCCCAGAAATAGCTGTGTTTTGGCTTTGACTGTCTTTGCTAAGTGTTTAAGATGAAGCAAGTCAAACTGACTTTTGTTTCTATCTATTGTCAACAGTCAGCTGAGTTTCCCTGGGAGTCCTCGGGGAACTTCACAGCAGCTTCTCAGTTCTGCTAGTGCCATTGCGCTAGGATGGGTCCAGGCTTTGCTTGACCATGTGGCTTCCCTTGGAAGCATCAGGGATGTCTCCCTTTTCTGATGACCCTCCTCTTCACAGCAAATGCACTGATTGGCTTTCTGTCCTCCATTGTTTTCATTAATCTCCCTGATTGGGAGGTTATGTGGCCCAGAGTTGCAAAGCTCTTTGGAGAAGTCCCCTATTCCCTGATTCAGACTGACTCAGAGGGCAAGAGCCAAATATTGGTTTTCTTGGCCCTTTTAATTTAACTAATTTTAAAACTTAATCTTAAACATCCAGCAAATAAGTTTCAACAGCCTTATACTAAGAGTACTGGGCTTTAATATCTATCTCTCTATCCTGTAGGTGATAACATATTATCTTAAATTAACCCAGGTTGTGTGTTCTTAAAGCAGTACCTCTGCAAAACATTAACAGGCAATCTTTAGATCATTTATAAGAAAACTACAAAATAAAATTATCAAGAGTAAAAACATATTTAGTTCATGTAATAGCTACCTTGAATTTTGGCAGAGTTATACATTATAATCCCTTGTTTGAGATCCTGGTAATCGTGACAAAAACCAACTTTTGGACACAACTTTAAATGTACTGAAATCTGGCCTACTTCTTCCATAGTCACTTTCACATGTAGTGAGATGGGACATAGAGCCTTATCTCAAGTAAGGCGGGGCTCTTCATAAATCTTAAGTACTGTAGTTCTGAAACTGATCTTTGCTTTTTAAACATCATTTTACAAAGCCTACATAAATTGTTGCTCAAGTTCACATGAATATTAGCTAACACAATATAATATCACACTTAAAACATGAATTAAAGAATACTTAAACCCTCTTAATTAATCATATAGACTCTTATCCAGAAACACATTTTCCTTCTATTAAATCCATATCTAGAAACTTCTAGTTTCTCTTTTTTATCTGTTAACCTCCTTCTGTTCACATTTTGAAACAATACTTGTAAATTTTTGAATTTAAGCAGATTTAACATTTTATTAGGGCCTTTTTGAACATCTAGAAAAACTTATAAGCTTAATTTTAAAGACATCTTTACTTTCATCTGTTTACCCAATTTAAATTGAACCATTTGAATCACGTGAATCAAAGATATTTGGATCCATTTTTTAATTTTTTATGAGTGCTCCTCATCTGTCAATTGTCATATCACTGCATGATATATGGACATACACACATACAGACATACCGACATACAACATGTAACACAAGTGTAACACAACACAATAGTAAAGGCCTTGTAGCTTTTTCAGGTGAAATCTCATTGCAATGTTTAAAATAACTCCAGTTGATCAAAAATAGAACTTATCAGAAAAACATTAACTTGTCTGTAGGATCAAAATCATGAGCTCAAAAAAATACAGAATCTAGGAAAAAAGCAAAAGTCCTAGAAAAAATTAGTAAATGCCATACAATTTACTCTTTGGTTTAATCTAGTTTGAGTTCCCATAAAAAGACACTTTTACTCTTTTTTTTTTCCTTGGGCCTCAGATCTGTCTCCTACTGAGTGTTCCAGGCTTCTTCTATTTGCATATCAACTTAAGTCCTGGCTTAGGTCTGGAAGGAACTGGGAAAACTGGAATTCTGAGCAGAAACCTCATGCCTAAGGCATTTTAACCATAACTCACAATTTTCAGGTTTGGATGTTGAAAATTATGATACAAGTTTAAGATACAATTTACAAAATTTCAAACCTTTATATTTTCCTACACTAGAAAAACTTGCTCACACAAAACTGAAAATAGGATCTCTACCATCAGAAGAAATTTCTTTAGGATCATTAAGTCACTTCCTTTGTTCTGAAGTTTCTAAAGTAGTATTACGTGACATTAAATCACCTGAAAAAAAATCTTAAAAGAGAACCACACACTACCATGTATATCCAAAATTAAGCTTTAAAATTTAAGACTGTTGCTATTCAATGTTATTTCAATAAGCCAGACCAACATTCCAATTCAACATTTTTTTCCTAAATCTTACACACTGAGGGGAACAGATACCATATCATAATTTACTATCCTTGCCCAAGCTAATGCACTGGTACACCTAGTGAAATCTTCTCAGGCTACCCAGTTCAAAATAAAACTAAATGATTGGGAGTTACTTGCCAACTTGGAAGTAGAATTCTTTTAATTTTTTTATCCTAAGTATTTAAGTTCTCTGGCATGAACTATCTGAAATCACAAACTAAACAATTACCTAACCCCAACTTTTAACTGCAAGATTATGCAATGCTTCAAACTCATTTAGGTACCAGATTGTTACAATAAAAAATACACATTTAGCCAAGATCATCCCCAAGAAACAATCTATAATAACCTTTAAAACAGACGAGATAAGAAAAAAATCTCTCCAGGTTTTGAACTTCCATTTAATTATGACTCCTATCAGTGGCACCTTAGATTTCCCATGAGTGGACCAGATGTTTTCACATAGGGGCAACTATAGGTGTAAAATCAAGGGTTGTAAGGGTCCCGCGAAACGTCAGAGAAAGAGACCACCAAGTGACCACTCATGCAATTGGCAGAAGGGGATTTATTGAACCAGCATGCTGGTTGCAAAAGAGAATCGTGTGCTCTTTTGTTGTCTTTGCTCTGTAGACTAAAGGAGCCGCCTAAGTGTTAAGTGTTAAGGGATATCTACTGGTTGTAAGGTAGCAGATTACCGGAGGAGTTGATTCTAAAAATGCCTCTCTAGTAGCTTAAAGAGAACACAGCTCATTTTAAACATTGGGGCGGTAAAACAGACTAGTGAAATTTACCTATGCATCTTAGAGAACCTGGGCAGATTTTACTAATTATCTCATGCCTTTCTCTCAGTCCTACAACCTGAATTGCTAACATTTCTGACCTGCGAAGGAAGGGGAGCATCCAGGAGGAATGGATGCGAGGTTGGGAGTGTTGCATAGCCCATATGGAGGCAAATGTGATTGGGGCTTTCCCTCAGTGCCATTCATCTACTGATCACCCTAGATACCCCTGAGGGCCTTCGGAAGGGGGCTCAAGAGAAAGGAACCTTAGGAATCATCTGAGTGTAGCCCAGACCGGAATTCCGCAGTTGTTCCAAACTCCTTCCTCCACCTCCACGCATCCGAGGCAGATTGGGATTCAGGACACTGTGTACTCACGCCAATTGCTCTCCGGGCCCAGACAGAAAAGTTGGAAGCGGCTTTGACAGAACCCAACATGCCTGCTCTGTATTGAACAGGTGATTGAGAGCTGCCTGGGCCGGGAAACCTCTCACCTGAGTCTTGAAGAGTGGTGGCTGCACTAATTGCGTTTAAGTAGCCGTCGGGTGCCCACCTTACCTCCAGAAAGAAAGAGAGAGAAAGATGCACCTCAAACAGACATGGGGTGCGTGCACTTACCTTGGTGTAGAATCTCGGTCTGGGACCTCCAATATGTTACCGCTGTTGACCGGTGATGAGTCCTTGCTTCCCCAATGTTGAAGAATAACACCAAAGAAGCACGCCGAGGCAAGGTCAGAGTAGAAATTAGAAGTTTATTAAAGGACAGCAGAAAAGACTTCTCCCGGAGGAAGAAGGGGACCCAAGAGGTGGAATCCCGGGACTTAACTCTTGACAGGATCCACTAAGGTTGATATGAAGCTAAGAATTATGTATATAAATGTCTCCATTTATCTGGGAAGAAAGATTGCTTTAGTAGTGCAGGCACACTAAGGTAACTTCTGACCAGCTATTGACCCCAGTGCCCGCATTAGCATGGGGTTGACTTGTAGATGAAACCCCCCTAAATAGGATGGCCACTGACAGTTCTGGAGAGAACCAACTAAGGTCAAAAACTCTACCACCTGATGTGAAGGAGGAGTTGAACACCTGATTGGCAAAGAGTACAGATGGTGGTCCCCAGTTCTCGTGGTAAACATCCAACAGTAGTAAAATTTGGGGACGGCATTGTCTCCTTCGTCATTCTGTGCTTGGAAATGACTTATTCTCTCTTGAGTGATTTTTCCTTAAGCCTCACTTTGCTTTTACTTTTACTTGAACCTGTAAAAAAAGTTCTTTTTCATGACTTTTGGTGACTTTAAATTTTCTTTCATTGGAACACAAGAACCAAGGTTTGGAGTTTCAGATCCCTGTTTTCCTGTGACAAGAGGAAAATTTGGGAGAATACAGTTCATGTTTTAAATTTTATGTCTCTTTTCCCAGCCTTCTAAAAGGGTATGAAGTCTTCTATACTGCCTTCTTACCTAGGAAGTTCATGTCCTTGTCTGTGGTATTATTGTTCTGAAGGAATCTCCCCTCTTGGCTTTTTCTTGTTTTCTTTTGGTACTGAGGACTGAATTAGGGAATGCTCAATCTCTGGGCCACATCCCCAGCCCTTTTTTACATTTCATTTAGAGGCAGGGTCTCACTGAGTTGCTTAGGACCTTGCTAAATTGCCGAGGCAAGCTTTGAACTTGAGATCCTTCTGCTTCAGCTTCACAAGCTGTTGGGAAAAGAGTGCACCACAGTGCCCAGCTCCTTTCTGGCTTTTATTTTCTGAAAACTTGTGCTATTTAAGATATTTATGCAAAGGGTGAGAGAAAGAGGCCCATTACTTTCAGTGTGCAGAGGGGAAATAAAAGGCTTATTGTGAACTATAGACACCGTGCTGTGATGCAGAGCACTAGAAATTATTCCCTCTATTCATGATTGGGTACCCTTGGCCCAGCCTCCCTATATCTCTCTCCCCTTACCCTTTCTACCTTCCAGTAATCACCATTTCATGTTCAGGTGCACCTGTTTTTAGCATTTACATGTAAGAGAAAACATGTAGTGTTTGTCCTTCTATTCTATGTTTTATGAGTAACCATAAGTAAAGAGATTCAAGACTCCAAACACAAAGTAATGATAAAGGAGTGGGAACATTAATTACTCTGATTTGTTTAGCATACCTTGTATACTTGTATTGAAATAGCACATGGTACCTCATAAATACATACAAATCTTACAGGTTAATTGAAAAATTAAAATAAAGTTTAAGGAGATAAAAATGTTAACTACCCTGACTTGGTTATTATATATTGTATACATGTATTCAACTGTTACATAGTACCCCATAGCAATTGATTAAAAAAGAGGGTGATCTTGGGGGACTGAAACTGAACTTTGGGTCCCAAGAAAAGTGGGGTCCAACCCTATTCCTAGGAGCACATGGGGAAGTGAGAAGACCTATGAGGTAAATGGCCAGAAGTTAGGAGAAAACTTATCAACATTCCATTCATGTGCTTTTGTTTTGTCAGTCATCTTCTGTGTCATAAATTACCCCAAAACCTAGTGGCTTAAAGCATCAGCTCTTACTTAGCAACAGATAACTAAAACAAGAGTGAAATCTTGGAGTATTATTTATTAGGAACCATGAATGTCACAATTTACTATTGAAAAACCAGCCTCTACCTCAGAGCAAAGCCTGTCCAAGGAAGGGACATGACCTTTGTCCTTGGAAAGACCCACAGAGCACTCCTAGGCACATTCCCACCCTGCTAAGTTGCTTATCTACAAATAACAGGAGAGATCTGCTGGGCCAGGTGTCCCTGACTCAGTCAGGCTAGGTGGGGATCCATAGCAACCCCCTAGCAGCCACCAATCAGCATGAGACAGGGAAATACCTGGGATGCCAGAAGACCCTCCCAGTAGTTTATGGTGGTTGATAATGTGTTGGGAAACCATGTAGTTCAACAGGAACACCCCTCTTGGCTTAAACCAATCAGTTCAAACGAATCCCCCTCTTGTAGTAACCAATCACTCCTACCCAACTTGTTCCCACCAGTGAATGTGCTAATCATGTTTTAGAGTTGTTATTTGATTTTCCTGTGGTGTGTGATGATTTGCTAAGAGATGCTATGATGTATGTGGGGTTCCCTGCATTGTCCAAAGAATGTATAAAATTGCTGCAAACCCTGGGCTCAGGGCCTCTCAGCGTCACCAGTTGCTATGTGTGTGCGCGCGCGGAGGACCGAGCTAGTTTGCAATAAACAGCTCTTTGCTGTTTACATCAATCTGGGTCTCTGGTGGTCTTTTGGGGGTCCAGAATTCCAGCATAACACCATATCTTGGAAAGAAAGCTCCTTGCCTTCCAGGGACCCTGAAGATTTGGATAAGGAAGTGTCAGCTGTTGGTGGAGATAAGGAAAAAAATATGTCCTTCTTTTCCAGGTCATATGAGCCTTCTGGATTTCCATACTGCCCTAGGAACAGAACCACCCTTCCACACCACTGCCTACCATCATCAACAAAGGCAAAACCACAAAAGACTGAGAATGAATTTTTTATTAGGCAGTTATGTACAACAGTAGCTCAATAGTGTGGCAGTCACTTCTGAGCTTCTAGGTTAGCCTGGAAGGGGTCAGTAGGATGCTCCAACACTTGGCTCATGGGTGTGTAGATGTCACATGCTTTTCTCAGCCATCTTAATACTATTGTCCTGATGCTGCAGAGTTCTTTTGGAAAACTACCGTGATAATGAGGCAGAGGGTAACTTTTGGATTCCAAGAATCTTCCCAGCTCTGTGTTAAACTATGGCCCTGACTTTCCTCATTTAGTCCTCTTAGCACCCATGAGGAGTCCTACATTGTCTTTGCTTTATCAGAAAGGAAACTAAGGTTGATTACAGGTTTTAATGTCCACTCCCAGGGGTTGTTCTCTTGCTTGATTCATTTCATGCCCACAGAAATTCATTAAAGCAGTACTTTGTCATCATAATGTAACGGTGATCCACTTTATGAGTTGAATGTAACCCTTGTTGCTCTGCAACTGTAACTTATTTATTTATTTGGGGGTACTGGGGATTGAACTCAGGGGCACTCTATCACTGAGCCAGATTCCTAGCCCTATTATGTATTTTATTTAGAGATAGAGTCTCACTGATTTTCCTAGCTTTTGCTGAGGCTGGCTTTGAACTCATGATCCTCCGGTCTCAGCCTCCAGAGAAACTGGGACTACAGGTGTGCCCCACCATGCTCAGCATGCAATTTATTTTTAATAATGGATTTGTTTCTCTTCCTCCCAGGGGAAACCTTTCTTTCCCATTTTAGGGTCCTTGAGTACATACCCACCATAGGAATGAAGTAATCCAGACTTTGGGGATGGTACCAGAAGATCTCAGGAATGACTCTCTCCCAAATTAACAAGTGAATTGCAACTCCAGACAGAGAACACTTGGAATGTAGCCTTTGAATCACCTCTTTAAAAGCCCCCTGTTCTGCTAATGGGCAGAATCATAGCCTTTTGGACCAGAGTCTCCTGTGTTTTTCTTTTGCTAGCAAAGCAATAAACCTTTGTTTTTCTTTTTCTCAAACGATATCCTAGTTATTGAATTGGCATCAGGGACAAGGACTGAGCTTTTGGCAAAAACTCTACTCTTGTGAATAGTAAGAAAATTCAATAAATTGAGTTATGGGATATGGGTATTTGAGAGATAGTATCAGTATGAATGATAATATTTTGAAAAAATTTCATCATAGCTTACAAAAGCAGAGCCTAATGAAGTGTTTCAAAACAGAAGAGACTTAAGATGATGGTAGCTTATTTATTACAGGTAGTTTTCAAATGTAAAACCTCTGATAAGAAACCATAACAGGAAAAGAACAACTGGGATAAGGAAATTTGGATGGTTCTGGGGGATGCAAAACAAGAAAAATAGAGCCAATCTCCTCAAAATATTTTAGACCTCATGTTTATAAAAATTCCAATCAAGCATATTTCTTGAAGACAGAAAATGCTACATGTCATCTAACAAAATGGATGAACATGAGCTTTATAAAGGATAAAATCTTGTCATGTAAGTTTTATAATAATGAGATACACGTATCAGGCCATGCATTTATCTAGGTAGCAAACAAAAATTTGGAGTAGGTCTTGGACCCCTTTATTTTTGCATGATCTCATAGGAAAGTCTGGGGTCATACAGGGTTGAGAACCACTGACCTTGAAAATGCAAGATCCAAAGTAATCATTTTAAATAACAAATCATAACCAGCAATGCTATTCTGCATTGCCTGACATCCTAAGAATATTAGAAATACCACCAGATTTCCCAAAGTATAGGAAAACTCATAACTGTTTTATATGAACCATTTTGGTATTTTCTCTGATGTTAAGACATAAAAAAGAAAGTGAGGGTATTGACAAATTTCTGGGGACTTCTCATTTTAGAGACAAAATAAAAAGCTTTTGAAATCAAAAACTTGCTCCTCATCCTTCAGGCCAATCCAATAATGAAGACAAGGTCTTGAGAAAAAGGAAAAAGAAGGTTTGTTGCTTTGCTAGCAAAGGAGAAACACAGGGGACTTCTATCCCAAAGGCTGTGATTCTACCCATCAGCAGGAACAGGGGCTTTTCATAGAGGTGATTCAGAGAAAATGAGATTAGGGAGGAGAGATAGAATTTTAATAGGATAAAAAATATACAAATTCATTACCTGCAGGGAGATAATCACAAAGTCATTACTGGCCCAACATAATTGAGACACCTATGCCTATGGAAAGGTGAAGGGGACAATGAGGAATGTAGACAATTTAGAGGTGGGAAAGACTAGTAAATTATTTTTTAATGTCATCCAGTGGGTTTGAAGAAAAATACAAGGGGCCTTGGACAAAGTTCACCCTGCCCAAGGAACAGAAAATGCATTGTACATGACTCATTTTTTGGACTATTCAGTGGAACTGAAATAAGAACATGGCCTATGACAAAAGTGTCCTTTTTTTTTTTAATCAGGTAAAAGAACAAATTTTTGTGAATAACTAGGTGTCTTCTGGAGATTCACAGTTTGCAGGTGAAGAAGACATCATGATGGTTTTAATTTATTTTTATTATATTTAGGATCTGATTTTATGATGGCAAATTTTAAAAAAAGTTGTTAGAGGAGATTTATTACTTGATTAAGATAGGACAAAGAGTATCTGATTAAAGTAACATTTAATCAAAGTAACAACAAAACATCTACAAATAAACATGGAAAATAACATGATTGTAACAAATCTTTGCTCTTTCATAAGCTAGGAGACTTTGCTTTCTTAAATAATGAAAGAGATAATAAAGAAACTATAAGATAGAGAAAATTATTTCAGCAAGTCACAAAATTTTTGGTGTATAGTCATATTATCCAGAAAATAGAGATGTGTTTGTCAGATTCCTATGCAATGGTTAGTCAGTTAAATTCTAATTTAGGTACTGTTGAAGTCTTTCCAGATGGAATTAAGGTTACTAATCATCAGCTGACTGTAAAATAGGGAGATTATCCTGAAGTTGTCTAATGTTGTCTAGTGGTCCCAACATAATCTCTCCTTAAATGTAGACAAAAAGAAGAAGGAGGAGGAGAAGGAGGAGGAGGAGGAGGAGGAGGAGGAGGAGGAGGAGGAGGAGGAGGAGGAGAAGGAAGAGGAGAAGGAGAAGTAGTAGTAGTGGTGGTGGTGGTGGAGAAGAAAGCTATAGAGATGAGGTAGAAGTGAAAATCAAAGACAACTGAAAATGGAGAATTTGATAAGCCCTGCAGATTTTGAAGATGGAGGAGTTTGCCATGAGCTAGGGAATGTGGGTGGCTTAGGGGAGCTCAAAACAACCACCTAATTATTGCTGAAAGCTTGGTCCTTGTCCTTTTCCCTAATGCCAATTCAATAACTACGATATGGTTTTGAGATAAAAGGAAAACAAAGGTTTATTGCTTTGCTAGGAAAGGAGAATTCTGTCCCAAAGGCTATGATTCTGCCCATCAGTAGGAAGAGGAGGCTTTTAAAGAGGTGATTCAAAGGCTACATTCCAAGTGTCCTCTGTCTGGAGTTGTAATTCTCTTGTTAATTTGGGAGAGAGTCATTCCTGAGATCTTCTGGTACCATCCCCAAAGTCTGGATTACTTCATTCCTATGGTGGGTGTGTACTCAAGGACCCCAAAATCTGCCTAAAATGGGAAAGAAAGGTAATCCTGTTTCCCCAAGATTAGGGAGGAGAAGAGACTAGGAGGAGCAGGGACAGAGGAAAAGAAAGAAACATGTCCATTTATAAAAATAAGTTGCAGTAGCAGAGCAGCAAGGGTTATATTCAAAGCATAAAGTGAACCACTGTTACATAATGACTTGCAGATATAAAATAGTGTTCAATTCTGCAATCACAAGGAACTGATTCTGAGCAACAGTCAATCACCATCAAGGATACACATGAAAGCTAATAATTCCCCAGGCTCTCCAGAAAGGAATGCAGCCCCACCAACAACTTGATCTGAGCCTGGTGGAAGCAGAGAACTAAGGAATCCATGTTGTTCCTGGACTTCTCACCTACAGCACTGTGAGATGATGAGCAGTGTTTGTGGCTTTAAGCATTTGAATTTCTGGTAATTTGTTATACTAGTAATAAAAAACTAGTATACCATTCACATTATAGGCAAAGGCAATAAACAGTAAAGAGTCTGATTCAAAGGCTACATTCCAAGTGTTCTCTGAACAAACTGCTAAGAGGCTATTATTTTTCATAGTTTTTCCAACTATGGGAAATAAACCAAGGCAAATAAATTCCAAGTTTTGTGTTTCATATTGAGTTCTGTGTTTTATATTTTGTGTTTCAGATTTTGTATTTCATATTCCATAAAATAACTGGTTCTTTATAAAAGTACATAATGTTAGGTCTGATATCAGGGAAATCTGTGAGATCAGAATTAATTTCATAGTAACACTATGATGTTATTAAGAAGAAATGTAATTCATTGTTGCTCTTTTCAAATGAATAAAAGTTTACATTTTTCTTAGTTAATTTCCGACAGACATAGAGCCCACACAAATAAAAGTTATTTGGAATCTCTTAAATGTATAGAATGCACAGGAATCTGCAGTCTAATGATCTAAGAAATGATACAAAAGTAGAAAAATGAAGTCCTACTTTACCAATAATTATATGAAATGTAAATGGATTAACATGCAGAAATGGGTATAATGTATTATAAATCATTATCTAACTGAACTATCTATAATAGATTTTCTTTAGGGCCACAGACAAAAACAGGTTGAAAATAAAATGAAAAATCATGTTCAATGCAGAGTTGCCAAAAGAAAAGTAAAGTAGCTATGATAGTATCAGACTTTAATATAAATATGTTACTTTAGAAAAATAACATTTCATAATGACAAAAGGGACAATCCATTAAGAAGGTGCAGCAATTATAAATCATAGCCACTGAACAACAGAGCCCGTAACACATGAAACAAAAATTGGCAAAATTGAAAGGAGAATCAATTTTGTAATAAATTTTGGAGACATGAATGCCCACATTCAATACTTTATAGAACAACTGGATAACAAAAGAACAAGAAAATAGAAGGTGTGATTGAACCTACATACCAAAGTAGACCTAACTGATACCTTTATAAGCCCATCCAACCACAACAGAATTTACATTATTTTGAAGCACATACAGAACATTCTTGAGGATAGACCATCTATCAGGACACAAAACAAGTGTAAAATAACTGAAATCATACCAACTGTGTTCCTTGATCTCAATGGAATGAAAATACAAATCAAAGCAGGAGATTTGGAAAAATTTTAAATATGTGTAAAGTAAACAACATACTCCTGAGCAATAAATGGACAGAGAAGAAATCACATATAAAATTAGGAAAACATTTAAAATAAATAAAATAAATAAAATAAAATCTCTATATTCTACATTTGTGGGACATAGTGAAATCATTGTGTACAGAGAAAAATTACAGCTACAAACATGAATTTTTAAATACAATACAGATCTCAAGTCAAAAACTTAATATTTCACCTTAAGAAACTAGAATGAGAAAACTAATCCCAAAGCTAACAGAAAAAAAACGTGTATAGCCAGTCATGGTGGCACATACTTGTAATCCCAATGCCTAGAAAGGCTAAGGCAGGAGAATCACGAGCTCAAAGCTAGAGTCAGCAATTAGTGGAGACTTAATCAACTTAGCAAGACCTTGTGTCAAAATGAAAAATAAAAAGGGGATGTGGCTCCATGATTAAGTGCCCCTGCGCCCTTGTGTTCAATCTGTGGTACAAAAAAAAAAAAAAAAAAAAAAGATATACAGGTGTTATAGATTGCATAGAGGGAACTCTCTCTGTTTCCTGATTGTCATGTTCTGAGTTACTTTTCTCTGCCACACCCTTCCACCATGATGTTCTACCTCATCTCAAGTCAAGAGCTATGAAGACTGCCAACCATGGACTGAACCTCTGAAACCACGAGGCAAAATAAACATTTTCTCCTTTCAGTTGTTTTTGTCAGGTTTTTTGGTCATAGTGACACAAAGCTAACAAGTTAGGGCTAAAGATGTAACTTAGTGGTTTAGCACTTGTCTAACATGAATGAGGTCCTGAGGTTTGATACCCAGTACCACACACAAAAAACGTTTTCAGATGGGGATATAGCTTAGTGGTAGAGCACTTGCTTAGCATGTGTGAGGTTCTGGGTTCAACTGAAACAAAAACAAAAACAAAAACAAGGATATATTAAGTTTTAGAGTAATGAAAAATTGAAAAAAGGAAAACTAAGTTTAAAAACCTAATGAAACCAAAATCTGGTTCTTTGAAAATCTTAACATAATTGGCAAAACATTAGCTACACTGTCAAAACAAAATAAAGACTCAAATTTTTAAAACTAAGAATGAGAGAGGGGACATCTGTACTGACTTACAGAATATAAACTATTATAAGGACTACTACAAATAAAGGTAAGCCAATGAACTAGATAACGCTAAGAGCCAAGTGTATGATGCATGGCATTTTTGGTTGAAAGGTGATGCCAGCTAGCCATTGAGATGATATGATTATGTTAAGATTTGCATTCATATGGATATTGGACTCCTGCTGTTCACCTTGGCCTGCTACGGGACTCCTGGAGAGTTCCCATTGGTTGGGGAAGTACAGTAGGAGGGAGTTCCAGGGAAGGAACTCTCTCTGGCGGTTCGGGAGGAGGCCGCGTGTGTGGATCAGAAATCTTCCTGGGCGCGTACCGGACATTGGTGGCAGTTTCAAAAAATAAAGTTTGTTCCTGCTTGAGTGGCTCGTGATTTTGTGCCCAGCCAGACTGCGGCATTTGGCGGCCCGTACGGGGAACGCCTGAAGCTTGGAGGTGAGTAAAATTGCTCGCCCCTGAGGGAAGGAAACAAAATGGGTGACCATTTCAAAAAACAATGTGTTCTCCTTTTGATTTATCTTGTTTTTGTTTCAAGCTGCCTATCCCTAGAATTTTCTCAGGCAAACTGGGAAAAATGGTTGACTCAAGGTTTGAAGTTGTTCGGCCCTGAGAAAGAGAAAATTGATACAACTATTCTTTGTTCGGTTTTTGTTTCATTCTGTTTCGGTTTTGTTTTATGCTATCTTATTGGGTTGCATTACCTTTATAGTAGATTAGAAACTAGTAAAAAACAAACCAAAAGACTGTTAAGTAAATTGTTAGAGGTCCAGACTATGGTAGAAAACATGTTAGGTCAAGCAAAAGAGAAGGTCTCTCGAGCTAGTCAGACAGAGGAAGATTTGAAGAAAGAAAGCTTAGAGGAAAAACAACCATCAGGCGGGGAATTACAACAGGAGGCTGCTACTAACTCTGTTCTATCACCAGAGGGTGTAATTCAACCAACAGCTCCATCTACAGCTGAGCGGCCCTCAACTCCCGTAGTTGATGGATGGAATCCTGAGGCAGGACCCCAAAGATTAGCATGCCCTGTACTTGAGCAGACAGGAGGGCAACAAATTCACCGTGCTTTAGATTTCAAAACAGTGAAGCAATTAAAGGAGGCTGTAACAACCTACAGGCCACAAGCACCCTTCACTGTGAGCATGGTTGAATCCATTACCAACTTAGACATGATGCCAACAGATTGGGCTAACATGTGTTGATCTGTGCTAAATGGAGGACAATATTTGTTATGGAAGGTTGCCAATGAGGAATTTTGCATGGAGACAGCTAGGCAAAATGCAGCAGCCAGTTACCCTCAAAGAAATCTAGATATGTTATTAGGAAAAGGACTTTATGAGGGTCAACGGCAACAAATTGAATATGATCCTGGCGTATACGCACAAATTGCTGTAGATGCAGTTAGGGCATGGAAAACTTTACAGGGGCATGGAGATTTACAAGGACAATTATGTAAGGTAATACAAGGAACTAATGAACCTTATGCTGAATTTGTAGATAGGCTTATTCAAACAGCTTCTAGAATATTTGGAGATACAGAACAGGCAATGCCATTTATAAAACAACTGGTTTATGACCAAGCAAATCGTTGCTGCAGAGAGGTCATCAGACCATGGAAATATGAAGATTTAAACACATATATTAAATTATGTAGAGACATTAATGAACAAGGGCAAGTCTTAGCAGCAGTACAACAGGCTTTAGATGCCAGGCCAAAAACATGCTATAATTGTGATCAAACAGGACATTTTAAAAGGAGTTGCCCCATAGGAGGAGGGTTTAACAAGGCTAGGTATCAAAGGAATAGAATACCGGGTATTTGCCCATGATGCCGTAGAGGCTAATGAATGCCATTCTCAAACCACCATAGAGGGTATTCCGTTATCAAAAAACAGACAAGGACAAAGTGTTTACCCATGATATCGTGGAGAAAGGCATCAGGCTCCATTGCCAAAAAACAGACTGGAGGGCCCAATGCTCCGGGGCCCAAAACCACAAATATACGGGGCAATGGAGGAACCCAGCAGCACCATCAAGGTAGTGCCCAGGACGCATTATCAATTAAATCCCTCATCAGACAAACTAGAGGGAGTGCAGGGTTGGACATCTGTGCCTCTGCCAGAGCAGTACTAACTCCAGAGATGGGAGTTCAAATCATTCTCACAGGAGTAAAAGGACCTCTTCCCCAAGGAACAGTAGGCTTATTATTGGGACGCAGTTCTTCAACACTAAAAGGACTTATGATAAGTCCTGGGGTAATTGATCCCGATTATGAGGGTGAAATAAAAATTATAGCTAGTTCTCCAAGAGGTATATCAATAATTTCACCAGGAGATAGAATAGCACAGTTATTAATAATACCCAGCCTGCATGATAAATTTTCCAGTCGTACTGTAGAAAGAGGTTCCAAGGGATTAGGCTCCACAGGTGTAGATTGGGCTATGCTGTCTTTAAATTTAGATTCTCACCCCATGCTAAAACTAAATATTCAAGGACATGACTTTAATGGGGTACTGGACACAGGGGCTGACCTTAGCATCATATCTCGTCAAGAATGGCCAAAACACTGGCCATTACAACAAGCCACTCAAATGCTTTGAGGCCTAGGAGTGGCAACTAATCCCCATAGAAGTGCAATGGTATTAGATTGGAAGGATCCTGAAGGATGTGAAGGAACTATACAGCCCTATGTATTGGATCATCTTCCTATAAATTTATGGGGACGAGATGTCCTAGATCAATTAGGTTTGACATTAACAAATAACATCAATCCTAATGCGCCCACTACTAGGGCTAGACAAGGCTTTAAGAAAGAAGAAAGATTAAGAGAACAAGAACAAGGTATGACAGCACCAATTCAAATAGATCAAGAAACAAATAGACATGGATTGGGTTTTCAGGAAGGGCCACTGAGACAATCAAAATTACTTGGAAATCAGAAAGACCAGTGTGGGTTCCTCAGTGGCCCCTGACTAAAGAAAAGATACAAATAGCCCATGACCTGGTCAAACAACAATTAGCGGAGGGACATATACAACCTTCCGTATCTCCCCATAATACTCCCATTTTTGTCATTAAAAAGAAATCTGGTAAATGGAGATTATTGCAAGATTTAAGAGCCATTAATAATGAGATGGTTATTATGGGACCTGCTCAATCAGGGATTCCCCAATTGTCTGCTTTACCAAAAACCTGGTATGTTTTAGCTATAGATATTAAAGATTGTTTTTTTTTCAATTCCAATTCATCCCGAGGATAGTCCACATTTTGCATTTACTATCCCTGCACTAAATCATGAAGGTCCTGATCAGAGATATGAATGGAAAATACTCCCTCAAGGGATGGCTAATAGTCCAACTATGTGTCAAATTTATGTTAACAAAGCAATCCAGCCACTTAGAAATCAAAATCCTGAACTACAAATATTTCACTATATGGATGATGTGTTATTGGCACATAAAGATAAAAACACATTGCTAGAATGTTATGCCACACTTACAAATTTATTAAAAAATTATAATCTAGAGATAGCAACATATAAAGTACAATTAAATCTTCCAATTAATTATTTAGGAGTTCTATTATCCTCAACCATGGTCCATCCACCAAAAATTCAAATAGGAGTAGATCAACTCAAATCACTTAACGACTTTCAAAAGTTACTGGGAGACATAAATTGGATAAGGCCTTATCTAGGCATACCAACAGGAGAGTTGGGACCTTTATTTGATATTCTAAAAGGTCCATCAGATCCAAATTCACCCCACATGTTGACACCTGAAGCAAGAAAGGCATTAAAAATCATTGAAACATATATGGAAAATATGCATTTGGATAGAATTGATATAAGTTTGCCTTTATTATTTATTGTACTGCCAACAAAAAATATTCCTACAGGAGAATTTTGGCAAGAAGATCCATTATTATAGATACATTTATCTTATTCTCCTAACACTATTATTACTAGGTATCCTGAGGCTGTAGGACAATTAATACTCAAAGGAATAAAAACAGCCAAGGGAGTGTTTGGGATTTCTCCCAATAAAATTATTACTCCATATACTATGGATCAAATTGATGAGTTAGCTAATGAGTTAAATACTTGGGCAATAATCATGTGTAAATCTAATGTTTCATTTGATAATCACTTGCCATCTAATCCTTTGTTGTCTTTTTGGTCTAAGCATCCTGTAGTTTTTCCAAAGATGACAAGAAAAACCCCTATCATGAATGCTCCAAATATATTCACTGATGGGTCAAATAATGTTACAGCAGCAGTAGTTACCCCTGATAAAACTTTTACATTTTTAGTACCCAAACAATCAGCTCAAAAGGTAGAGCTTAATGCAGTATTACAAGGTTTTATGATGTTTAAAGATTCTGTATTTAATTTATTTTCTTATAGTCAGTATGTAGTTAATGCTATAGTATCCCTTGAAGATGCTGGTAGGATTTCCCCTTCTTCTACTGTTTTCTCTTTGTTTTCCACTATACAAAGTCTAATCTGGGACAGAAAAGATCCATTCTTTATAGGACATATCAGGGCACATACAGGATTGCCTGGAGCCCTTAGTTTGGGCAATGAATTAGCAGATAAATCTACACATGACATATATATTTTCTCCACAATAGAAGAAGCTATAAATTTTCATAAAAGGTTCCATGTCAATGCTAATACTTTACAAAAGCGTTTTAAAATAACTAAAGAACAAGCCCGACATATAATAAAACAATGTCAAAATTGTGTGACATTTTTCCACAAGTTAATCTTGGAGTCAATCCTAGAGGACTGAAACCTAACCATATTTGGCAGATGGACATGACACAGTTGCCAGAATTTGGAAAATTAAAATATTTACATGTTACAGTTGATACTTCTTCTGGATTTTTGATGGGCTCCCTTATTCACATAACAGGAATTCCATACAATCCACAAGGACAAGGCATAGTTGAAAGAGCTCATCAAACTATTAAAATGTACTTATTAAAACAAAATGAGGGAATTGGAAAGGGGTATATATCCCCCAAAGATAAACTTAAAATAACCCTTCTTACTCTAAACTTTTTAAATTTGGATTCATCAGGGCTTAGTGCTGCGGAAAGACATTTGTATCCAAAAAATGTACGTAAGCCTAAGGTACTTTGGAAGGATATTCTAACAGGACAATGGAAAGGTCCTGACCCAGTGATAGTCTGGAGTCGGGGCTCTGTTTGTGTTTTTCCACAGGAAGAACAGCAGCCGATTTGGATTCCAGAGAGACTAACTAAAACAATTTCTACAGACCAAAAGGAAGATGATTTGACTCAAATCCATAACAGCTGATATACAGAACTCCAGCATCGCTATTCTTACATCTGCGACAGTGATTAACCAGGATGCTTTTTTCAATATCTATTTTATTATTGCTTTTTCCCACATCATAAAGTTCTATTTTATTTTTGAGCTCATACAGACCTAGGTTAATGTTTTTCTGATCAGTTTTATTTTTTGACTGTGGAGTTTTTAAACATTGCAATGGAGATTTCACCTAGGTAAAGCTACAAGGCCTTTACTATTGTCTTATGTGTTGTATGTTACGTGTGCACACTTCTGTTTTGTGTTGTATGTCTGTATGTGCTTATGTCCATATATCATATATGAGGAGCGCTCATGCACATGGATCCAAATTTTTTTTTATTATTCACATGATTTTAATAGTTTAATTTAATTTGGGTAAACAGCTGTTGAGGATTGTTTTAATATATGAACAAATAGAAGGTTAACAGATCTGTTTGTTTACTTTCACCTTTCCTTTTCATTATATTTAATAATTCTGTTCAGGATAATGTAATTTGTTCTAAAAATTGTTTTCTTAGTACCTGTTGAAATGTTACATATTTTTTTTAGCATCATTGTCAGAATTCCTATTTTCATCCCAGTGCCGGTGAAGACAAAGATGAAACCAAACTACAACTTCTTTGAGAGTTATCGCAACAAACTGTATAAACTGATACATCAATGATTTATAACTCAACAAGTAATGCTCAATCAATGAGTCGATTTATTTTGGGAGAATATGGACATATTGATAGATTCCTCTGCTTTGAACTGCTTACAGAACTTGCCTGGACTATGTATCACTTGTATGCTTTGTGATCTATCTGTTGATGCAGCGAATTATGGTAGTGCTAGCGTATCTTTGCTGATGTGTCACCAGTGATGCAATTTTTCCTAGGAGCCGTCAATTGACTTGGTGTCGTGGCATTTCTGTATCCTCCTCCCTTCTACTAGTGGTGGTCTAATTTTGGGGGCCAACAGAGGTGAGACAAAGAACCTCACCCCCCCACCGGCACCAAGGCCAAATTTGGGGACCAACAGAGGTGAGGCAAAGAACCTCACCCCCCCACTGGTGCACAGGCCTATCCACAAGTATGGCTATATGCTGGACCGGTAGTCAGTGACGGGTATGATCCAATTGCAGTGGTATCAACCTAAGACAGGAGGCTGACGCCTAGAAGTCAGTTTTCCGATGAAGGGTAAGAACCATATGTTGAATTGGACAAACCTAACAGGCACGGTCCCTAGCCAGATTGCTTGTTACTTAAACAGAAGGGGGGAGATGCTAAGAGACAAGTATATGATGCATGGCATTTTTGGTCTAAAGGCGATGCCAGCTAGCCATTGAGATGATATGATTATGTTAAGATTTGCATTTATATGGATATTGGACTCCTGCTGTTCACCTCGGGCCTGCTACGGGACTCCTGGAGAGTTCCCATTGGTTGGGGAAGTACAGTAGTAGGGAGTTCCGGGAGAGGAACTCTCTCTGGCGGTTCGGGAGGAGGCTGCGTGTGTGGATCGGAAATCTTCCTGGGCGCGTACCGGACATTGGCGGCAGTTTCAAAAAAATAAAGTTTGTTCCTGCTTGAGTGGTTCGTGATTTTGTGCCCAGCCAGACTGCGGCAAGATAACCCAGACGAAATTGAGAAATTTCTGAAAATACATAAACTACTAAAACTAAGGAAGAAGTACAAAACTTGAGTAGACATATAATGAAAAACATTGAAGTCACAAACTAAAACATTTGATAAAAGACCCAAACCTAATGATTACACTTATGACAACAAGAATTAACAACAATCCTCAATCTCTTCCAAATAGTAGAAGAGAAGGGACTACTTCCTAAGATTCATTATGTAGTTTTTTGGGAAGTGGGGGGAGTACCAAGGATTGTACTCAGAGGCACTCCACCACTGAGCCACATCCCCAGCCCTGTTTTTTATTTTATTTAGAGACAGGGTCGCACTGAGTTGCTTAGTGCCTTGCAACTGAAGCTGGCTTTGAACTTGTGATTCTCCTGTCATAGCCTCCTAAGCTGCTGTGATTACAGGCGGGTGCCACTGTGCTCGGCCTCTTTATGTACTTTTTAAAAAAAATTTTTGAATTTTTAAAATTTGTTCTAATTAGTTATATATGACAACAGAATGCATTTGGAAGGGAAGAATGGAGGAACTTTATATACTTTTGATGTCGTCAAAAGTTAAAATAAGATGTATCATGTCCATTCCCATTCAAATTTGCAGTGATAATTTCTGATCTCCAGCTATGGTTCAAACAGCATTTTTAGACTTTCATATAAATTCAAAGGAAATTTTAATATTTCAAACTTCACTGAACAGCAATTGAGGAGCTTACACCTTACCTCAAATGGAAAGTGATTAATCTCTGATGTTATGACAAGATAAAATGTGAATATCAAAAGAAGAAACTAATAGAATTCTGTAAATGATTTCTAGGGGATCAATATGCTCACTTATAATATCATACACTAATATATAGATATTAATGTTTTGTAGGATCTACCTGTGTAAAAAAAAAGTCTTTTCCAGAGTTAAAATGTGTAAAATCTCATTATAGAGCAACATTTACGGATGAACATTTCCAGTCAATTTAATAATACAGAATATTCATTTTAGATCCCACTTCAGCAAACCATTATTTCCCCTTCTTCCCAAATAAAGAAAAAGTTCAATCTTATCATTCAATCTTAGCAGATCAACACACAAAATATTTTCACTCAGTTTCCAATGTTTCGAAATTAATCCAGAACTATATGGGAATTTGTTTTCTACTTTGTCTTATGTGTATCTGCATAATATCCTATTTCTTTTCACCTTAAATCAAAAAGCCGTTGACCTTCTGGCTTTTAATAATAAATGTTTATCAATTAAAACATATCTGTTTTATTATAATCATCTGAGTACATTTAGCACAAACATTAGCTACTGAAAAATGGGACATCTGCCTTGGGTTATGTACATATGTACATTGCATTCTTGTTGGTGACTTTTCCTGAAAAATTCTCTCAGTAGCCAGAGTTTTTGAAGAAATATCTAGTTCTTATCAAGGAATTTAGTAGAAAGAGAACTTGCCTGGAGCCTGAGGACAATTGTGGAAATGTTACAGCTCATGGGATTCGAGAGGAGAAAGATTCAATTTAAGAACACTAAAAGGAAATTTAGTTACAGCCTCAACTTTGAGACTTGATCTTTATTACAGAAATAAAATTACTTTCATTAGCCTTCCTGGGCTTCACCAGTCTTCAGGAAATTTAAATGCCAGTGGTGTGGAGGTTAATGTCTGTCACAATCTGTAGTTTCTGCTATTTATGCATTCAAAGTATGTTTATCTTAAAATCAAAGGGTTTGTGGTTAGTAAAAATTTAATAAGGATTATATTACTGTCTCATTAGATGCTTATAGCAGACATCTATGTAAACTTATGAGGTCTAAGGTTTATTTAGGAGGTGAATTTTTTCAGTACAGGAATAATAAACTTTGCTATGACATAATTTGCACTTAAAAACCCATCATAACCTGATGAGAACAAACATTTTTTTTTTTTAACTGCTGTTAATTAAACATGGATAAGCTATTTCCCATGAGACTAATACTGGGAACCAAATTTGATTCTTAAATCTGGCCCAATTATTGCTTGTAAACAAAAATGACCTTTCACAGTATGATAAATTCAGACCCAACAGTATTTGTTAACTATCCATTCCTTGGTGACTGTTTTCACCTGCCTTATTTAATTTAAACTCTGGAGCATTCCTATTAAGTAATGGTGTTATTCAAATTTAAGAAAAAAACACAATCTCATTGTTCCTATCTTATGAAGGAGAAAATTGAGTCATATAGAATTTAAGAATTTGTTTAAAACTGTACTATTACAAAGTAGTAGAAACTGGTTTTGAACACAAATATTCAGCATTGGAAGTTCATGATCTTTAACTATATTATCCTGATGCTTATATATTTATAGAAATGTTTACAAGAGCAAAACTGAAGAATGGCCTCCTAATTCCTGTCAACAGGGGAAATTTAAATAAATTATGTAAATTTAAATGAATTATGGGAAATTTAAATAAATTATGCCTATAGAACAGCAAACCATCTATGTAAATATACATATATATATATAATACATAGTCATGTACATGGAAGTGTGGCATGTTTGTGTGTGTGCCTGAAAATGTGCAGGATAGGGTCAACTCAGCTAACCTGAATTGCTCAAACCCTGTATCTTTCAAAGAAAAGTTTTCTCTCTTGTTTCCTGGAAGAAAATCTTTAACCCCTTGGAATATCTTGCCTAGGAAGAATGTATTTGTTTATTAGGAAGTTGGGCCATTCAAGAATAGTCTATATTAACAATATGGTTTCCCTAAGGACTTTGTGCTAAATGTCTCAGGATTTGGAGACTGAGTAACTAAGTTCAGCCATGAAGGCACTCCAAGCATATGTGAAAGACATCCAGTTAAAAACCCAGACAACAAGGCTTTCCAGCTTGACAATACACTACCGTCTCCTTATTCTGTGTAGTCTCCTCTTACCGGTGGGGGGTATATTCCAAGACCTTAGTGGATGCCTGAAGCGACAGATAATACTGAACCTTATCTATACTATGATTTTTGCTATACATACATAACTATGATTAAGTTTAACATACAAATCTGACCCAGCAAGAGAATAGCAATAACTAATAATAAGATGAAGCAATTATAAAAATATGCTGCAATTAAAAATTATGTGAATGTGATCTTTCCTTCAATTGCCATAGGGCAGGTAGCACAGGTAGTATGGATATACTGGACAAAGGGATGATTCATATTCTTGGCGACACCAAGAAATATGGTGTGAAATTATTCATGCCACTCCTAATAGCAATTTAGAACTATGAACAGATTCTGTCTGGGATTTGCCATTATTATTGTGACTAAAATCACAGGCAGCAAAACTACACATGAAAGGTACTACTGTAGTTCATACCTATTTTTCTACTTTATTGTTGGGAGAATTGAACACCATCTCTAAGATGCAACAGGAAGAGGACACTACAAACTTGCTTTTTAGCAATAGGTCTGACCTCCCTATTTTTTCTTTTACCTTTGCTGATTTTATCTTTTATCCTATCACTGTAATGAATAGTAACACAATGTTTAACAGCTTTGCTATGTTCTAGAAAATTATTAAACCTGAGGATGCTTTGGGGAACATCCAACAATAGTGTGTGTGCATATTTACATGATATATGAAAGCACAGGAATGTGGCTGCAAAAATGCACACAAAACACAAGACAAGGTTCTTCAACCTTTGGAAAGCAGGATGGTAGTAAGGCAGAGGGTAAAGGTCCCCTTTTAATTTTGGAATGTTCATGTTTTAATGTTCAAATATTTATAAGATTCAAGCATGGATTGTGTAATTAAAAAGAACAAAATATGCTTAAAATTATTGTGCAGCAGGGCTTATTTAAATTATTTATTTTAAAACATATGGAACCGAGAAACTATCTTGGAAGTCTTTTTCAGAGATAGAAATACTTTTTGGTCACAGTGCAAATGTGTTTGCCAGTTTTTTGTTATTATAACAAATCCTTAAGATACATCACCTTAAAAAGAGGAAAGGTTCATTATGTCTCATGGTTTCAGTCTTTTCTTTGTAGTTCCTATTGCTTTTAGCCCTTGGTGAGACCAGAACATCACAGCTGGGAGTGCATGGTGGACCCAATCTGCTTACCTCATAGCTGAGAAGGAAAGAAAGAAAAAGAAAAAGAGAGGCACCTCATAATGCTCTTTGAGGGAACACCTTCAACACCTCTAAAACCTCCTACTAGGCCCCACCTCTTAAAGGTTCTGCCCCCTTTCAATAGCACCAAGTTGGGGATCAGGTCCTTAACACACAGTTATGTGGGAGACATTCCAGATCCAAATTATAGCAGCAGATGTTCAGTAAGCAAGGTACTTGTGTGGAGCTCACTAATGTTTAGAAGCAGCCATGCTCTTTTGAAGTGGGTAATTATTTGGCTTCTTTGTCCTGGAAAATGTTTTTAGTTGCCATACAATGACAATCTAGGTGATATTAAGTGATTAAGTTGTCTCTCAGTAATTTTTTTTTTTTTTTATTCCAGGGTTTGAATTCAGGAGGACCACTGAGCCACACCCCCAGCCCTATTTTGTATTTTGTTTAGAGAAAGAGTTGCTTAGTGCCTCGCTTTTGCTGAGGCTGGCTTTGAGGGATCCTCTTGAGATTTCAACAGCTGCAGAGTGCAAGAGACAACTGGAAATGCAACTGGGCTAAAGCACACAACTCTGAGGGGCTGCTTTGTGGCTTCTCTCAAAAAGGACAAAATATGGCAAACAAGACATTTGTTAGCCCCCAAAGTATACCCTATATTCTTATTTGTGCAATAGCTTGTTTTCAGTTTTGGTAATCAAATTATACAGACCTGCACACAAAGTTCTGATTTGCCATGATTCTAGCATGGAGTCAGGAATGATTTTTCCCTTGTTTGCTCAAATCAGTTTTTTGGTTTTTTTAAATAAGAAAAAGTCATTATGTCTATGTTTTCTTACATTTATCTCTATTTACATGAAGGGTGGGCTTGAACAAAGGAATGAAATATTACCAAATAATCTTGAAAACAGAAATATTTAGAGAAATACCATATAACCTTCTCTTTCAAAGGAAGCATTGCAGGACAGGCTGAGTAAGCTGTCTGCAGGGCATGCCAAACAAAGTTAGCTGCAGGATGACCAGGCCACTCAAACCCTTTGTCTGGTTCTTTTTTTTTTTTTTTTTCTATGGAGGGAATCTTTATTGGTACATTATAATTATACACAAGATAATTATGTATAATTATATTATATATCTTATTATACATAATTCATACATAATGGGATTCATTGTTAAATATTTGTACATGCACACACTATAACAATATAATTTTTTCTATTTCCTTCTTTTTTTTTTTAATTTTTTTTTTATTGGTTGTTAAAAACATTATAAAGCTCTTGACATATCTTTGTCTGGTTCTTTATCAACTATTTGCTTCAAGCCCAAACGCCCAAGCCCCCGCCCCCCACAGCTGAGCGCTTCACGCCCTGCTCAAGGCTGAACACTCAACCCCCTGCTCAAGGCAGAACACTTAACCCCCTCTTGTGCCAACAAAGCAGCTTCAGACCCAGAGACTCCATTAGATTTGGACTATAAAAACTCCCTCCTGCCGGGCCCCTCTCTCTCTTGCTTTCTCTGTCTCTCTCTTGCGCTCTCTCTCTCTCTCTCTCTCCTTCTTTTTCTCTCTTTTCTCCTCTGTTGCACTGCTGCAATAAAGACTCTTGGTCTTGAGTGTTGTGGTCACTTTCCTTTCAAGCGTTATTTTTATTATTTGCCAAAGAAATTGCATACTGATCTTTCCTTACACCAACACTGTTTTTCATCTACTTATGCATAACAAGAGTCTTTTAGTGGCATAGTTAATGACAATGCTTCTTGTGTTTGGTAAACAGGTTGTCATGTTTAATGTGTTAATTCTTTACAATCCTGTAATTAGCCCATTTTGTATTACTATGATAAAATACCCAAGGCAAACTAACTATATAAAGAAAAGAGGTTTATTTTCACTTATAGTTCTGAAGATCCAAGATCAAGGGGTTGAATTTTGTGATGATCTTTCAGCTGACAGCTTGAAGAAGTACAGCCTTCATATAGCAAGAAACAGAGAGTGTGTATTTCTTTTCTGGTCCCTCTCATTCTTCTTGTAAAGCTATCAAAATTCAATCATGGTAGCTCTACTCTGATAACCCTGTGTAATCCTAATCAGCTTTCAAAAACCCTACGTCTGAACACCATAGCAAGATTGTGACCATTCCCTCATTACCTCATAATGAGGCTTACATTTCAACATAGGAATCCTTGGCGGACACCCTCAAGTATTTCCAAGCCATCATAAATGCTAAATTATTTGTAGGTGATAGGCAGCCTTCATGATGGCCCCCAGTGACCCTGTGCCCTGGCATTTGCACTTTTAAATAATTAACTCTTCTGAGTGTAAGTTTATTCTAGTGGATTATCTCTAGCAAATAAAAGAAGGAATAAATAATATCAAGAAAGGCCATAAAATGAGGTCAGAAATGAAGTCATAAAAGGTAACATGACTTTGCCTTTTCTTTCTCCCTCCCTCGCCCTCCCTCCCCACCCCTTCTCTCTCTCCATCAATTTTGAGGGAAGCAAGCCTGCCACATGAAGCAGTACTTTGGAGAACTGTGGAACTGAAGCCTCTTGTTCACAAAATTAAGAGGAATCTTAGAAATGGCTCATCTAGTCTTAATCAAATTTTTAGATTACTGAAACCTGTCTCACTGTGACTGCAACCTCATGAGAGACAGATCCACCATCCTCTGGCTAAGACACTTCCAAACTCCTAACCCTGAGGAACTGTGTGAACTAATAAAATATTTTTTATAATTTAAAAATGCTACATTTTGGGGCAACTTTCTCTGCAGAAATAGCTGATACAAACATTTGTGATAAAAGGCACATGGATTAATGGATGATCATAATAACAAATGAGTCATGATGTTTAGCTTGACTGGTGGATAATCTGACTTTTTAAAGTATTTTTTTTTAATCTTTCTACTCCATTAAATAATTTACATTTTCATTTTTGGAGGAAACTTTTTTTCTTAAGATCTCTAAGAATTCTCAGTACAAATGCTATTAAAATAAAAGTAGTATGAATCAATTTTTAGGTGTTATTTTTTAAAAAACAAGTGTTTCTTGCACCGTAGAAAAATGTGATTTCTAGCCAAGGAACACATCACTAACATATGCTTCTGAGTAATCTGACACAAGAGCCGAGCTGTGTTATGGACAAACCATGGCATATGTGAATAATCCAAGCATACATTAATCACTTTCAAATAGGAAGAAGAGAAATGAAATAAAATTAAAAGTTTTTCCTTCTTCTTACTCTTTTTTTTTTAAATTAGCTTTTCTAGTGTTGAAAAATGTGAAAATGGGGATTTTAAAGTAAAAAAAAATCCCATAATCCTGGTGTGTTGAACCTGACAGAAGCCAAAATGCATGTATGTGATAATATCATACTCATTTCTTTATGCAGCTTATACCATAAATGATAACTTAGTAAGTGGGGACTACAGCATGAATGTAAAATAGGATATTACCAACATATATATTTATATTACATATATTGAGCCCCAGAAGAACCACTCCATTTTCTTAAAATTTTGCCTTAATTATTTTTTGTCTTGACTGTGACATACACGCCCAGTTGTTTCTTTTCAGTGCAATGTTAGCAAATTTACAATCAAATTGTTGCCATAATGGTGGCATATTTTTATTCCTAATGCAGTCACCCAAATCACACTGAAGACATCACTGGAAAAAGTAATGTTTCATTGAATCCTAAATTGAGTGTTAAATTAAATTTTATCACTAAAATTCTAAAAATTTTCACTCATATCCATGTAAATAATTGTTGTTATAGAAATAAAATATAGCAGCAATTTAATGGGGAGAGCTCTGTATTAAAGATAAAAAGGCAAAACACTAAATCTGAACAAATAAAAATAATGGAATTTCAATATGATTCTCTTCCTACCTCTTATTAAACTTACCACCTTAAATAAGAATATTTCTCTACTTTTTGTTGAGAGGAACTACAGATTCCTGTGTTATTTCTTCCACAAAGATTTATGTCAACCAAGAAAAATAGCATCAGACTTGGAAAGTGTTAAGCAATACATAAACTTAACACTTTATTTAAGGTATTTACTTATCCATTTGAACATAAGGAAAGTTATATACTTTTGGAGAAATTATTTTTTAATGCAAATACATGCAACTACACATTTTCCTGTAAATCTCAGTATTTTGACATTAACTTTGAATTGTTAAAGGACAATATTATTTTTTCTGCAAATTTTTTTGGTTTACCTAAATTTCAGCAGATGACAAGTTCTGAAAATATCACAAGCATTTTTTTTGAATATGTATTATCCAACTGGCATTGCGTTTAATATTTTTCACTTAGTATTTATTTAGATATGATATTGACAATGCAATAATGGCAAGAATTAATATTTCTTCAAATCATCCAAACGTATAATGTTATTCTGTAACCCGTGACTTTTCCTCTGAGCTGCATTGCTCCAAACCTACTTATTTCAACTTAATTTTCTTTCATCCCTGTTAGCCCCCTTTTAAATAATTTGTCTCCTCTCCCTTTCAACTATTTAATTTCTACAATTTTATTGGACTTGAGCCTTTATTTTCTAGTATCCTTAAATTATTTCCTACAAAAATTTCATCATATAATCCTTTTTAGTATCAGCCTTATTGTACTCTTCATGAGGAGATACTGAATGAGCCTCTAAGAGCCCTGTTCTCTGGAGATCATTCTACAAACTGAACAGCAATTCTGCATTCCCTTTAGTGCATTGTTTCTAAAGGGAAACAATGGAGAACTCAGTGAGTTCTCCAAAAAATAGCAATAATTAGTCCTTAGAATATTAAGCAAGTCACACTATGGATTTAGAGACCTATGGCAATATAATCTCTCCTTGACCTCTCTCTTTTTTTCCCCATTTCTATTTTGTCTTTTGTAATCATTTCAGTTTTCAGTTACTATAATGAAATATACCTGAGGCTGGGTGGCTCATAAAGAAGAAAGGCTTATTTATCTTACAGTTTGGAAGGCTGAGAGTCCAGATAGCATGGCTCTGGTGCCTGCTCCTCTAGTTGCATTACCTCCCAGCAAATGGCATCATGTTGGGAACACATGCAAAAGAGAGAGATCACATATTGAGGCAGAAAGACAGCGAAAGGGGGGTCCAGTCTTGCTCCTTTTATAACAAGAACTAACAAGGGCTCCACAAAAATGACATCAATTCTTTCCAAAAGTGGCACCTTCAATTATCTAATTACTTCCATTGGGTCCTATTTGTGAAACTTCCACACCACCACACTGAGGATCCACTCTTCCTTGGCAAATACAAACCATATCCAAACCCTTATCTTTGCAGTGTGATTCTCTATCATTTTCTCTTTTCTGCCCAGCATTTGGATCTATGTCTATATTCTCCACCTCAGTTTTTTAGTTCATTTATTCTCCTTAATTTCCAATTCATTCTAATCACCTTCTCTGATGGCTGTCTTTACTTTAAACTAAAATTCCCCTTAAATGTGTCTCCAGGTTTCAGTCAATATGCTAGAAGTCAAATAAGCTGTGGTTGAGCATGTTTCTGGAGAATGTCTTACACTAATGGATAAAATTCAGGATCCACTAAGAATAAATTGAGGTAGCACTCTAGCATTATTCAGTGCTGCTGGCACATCACGTTCTAATACATTTCACCAATCAGAAATTCAATTTTACTTCAAACCATGATTTCTTGTCTGATTTATTTCTCAGCTTCCAAATCTGAGCAGGATTAGGTGTTTTTCTTGGTGCTGTTCATGGTCGATGCTGAAGTGGTAAGTGTGGCTCTCAGTGACACCCCACAAGCTGATTCAGCTAGAAAGGAAGACTGGCCTGAGGTGGAGGGAGCACAATTGAAACTTTCTGTGTCTTTTTGGGCAATCAAAGGCTGATTTCCCCTCAACTAGACTTCTGATTTAGAAGAAAGAGCTGACTTCCTCCAGGAAAGTAGCATCATTCTGATAAAGAACCTAATGGGTTAAAAGGATTAATGACACTCATTTGCTCCAGACATGCAGGCAGAATTAGCACACCCCTCTGTAAATCCAAAGAACTGAGCCATGAGGAAAACTTATTTGGCAAGCTTGATTCTTCTTTTCTGAGCTCTTGATCAGTGTCTGGAATGTTTAACAAACACCATGAACCAACTTTTGCATTCTAATTTTTGACTCTTTCGCCCTCTGCAAATACACAAACCTTGTTTTGTTTCTAAACAATTAAAGTAATTGATTAAAAAAAAAAAAGAAAAAGGAAAGCTTAAACCTACATTAGTGCCTTTTATTTTTAATATATAAAAAATAAAAATATACTTTTAATTGAGCTATAAATAGATTCATTATTCTTAAAAATTTACTTTTTTACTTTTTATTGCTTTTTAGTGCTTGATGGCATCTATAAAATTGGAAAATAAATTCTGAGTTCAGGTTAGTTCAGTGAAAACATACTTAATAGATGTCTTTGTGGAGCAGGTACTAATAATGAGAGCCCTGGTACCCTGAGGTGAGGAGGACGTGGTCCCTGTCCTCAAAGGGTTTATAGTCTTTTCACATCTTTGCAGACCTCTCAACGAATTCTTGAGAAGAGGGCTCAGCCTTTAGTGTGAAATAAGAGTCACTACTTTTCCTCCCTCATTAAGAACATCCTAGCTTTCATTTTTTTCCTTGATATAAGAATTTTCAAAGTTTGGTAAGCAAGCAACCGTAAAATTTTTTTTGACAGACTGTTAAATTTCTTCCTATTTATTTGGCATCTTTGTTAGAATAAATACAGTCTGTACTCACATAGCATTTTATTTAGTTGCCAATGGACCTTTATTGTATTTATTTATATGCAGTGCTAAGAATCAAACCCAGTGCCTCACACATGCTAGGCAAGTGCTCTATCACTGAGCCACAACCTCAGCCTCTCACATAACATTTTGCCTAAATTTTTCTTAAGAATTTTTTGAGACATTATACCATATACACATTTAAAGTATTTAATTCAGTGGTTTGTGGTTTATTTACAGAGTTGTTCAATCTCACTACAATCTAATTGCAAAGCCTTTCTGTCATGCCTATAATGAAACTCCCATACCTATCAATACTCAATTCGAATTTCTTCTTCAACCATTATCCTAACCACTAATTTACTTTGAGTTTCTATGGATTTGAAATGACTATTCTAGACATTTTACATAAAAAGAAAATATAAAATCTTTTTGACTGGCTTTCTTCACTTAACATACTGTTTTCACAGCTTACCCATGTTGTAGCATGTACCAGCACTTCATTTTTCTTATAAGGGCCAAAATGAATTTCTTTTTTTTTTCTTTCTTTTTTAAAATTATTTCTTTTTTAATTTATTTCTTATATACATGAAAATAGTGGAGTGCATTACATTCATAATTATCCATTCACAGAACAATTTTTTGTGACTCTGTATATAAAGTATGTTTACACCAAATTATGCCATTATACATGAGCTCTCTTATTTTTTTTTGCATACAATTCTTAATATACCTTTATACCACCATTTATCATAACTCTGTTTGTATATAACGTATGTTGACACCAAATTCACATCTTCATACATGTATTTTGTATAATGATGACCCTCTTCTTCCACCATCCTAGCTATTCCCCTTCCCCCTCCCTTGCCCTCCCTCCCTTATTCTCTGTCTAGAGGTAATTTTCCTCCCATGCTCTCCCTTCCTACCCCACTTTGAGTCCCCTCCCTTATATCAGAGAAAACATTCGGCATTTGATTTTTTGGGAATGGCTAACTTCACTTAGCACAATCTGCTCTAATGCCATCCATTTCCCTTCAAATGCCATGATCTTATTTTTTTTTAGTGCTGAGTAGTATTCCATTGTGTATAAATGCCACATTTTTTTTTATCCATTCATCCGCTGAAGGACATCTAGGTTGGCTCCACAGTTTAGCTATTGTGAACTATGCTGCTATAAACATTGATGTGGCTGTGTCCCTGTAGAAATGCTGTTTTTAGGTCTTTTGGGTATAGTCCGAGAAGAGGAATAGCTGGGCCAAAAGGTGGTTCCATTTCCAGCTTTCCAAGGAATCTCCATACTGCTTTCCAAATTGGCTGCACTAATTTACAGTCCCACCAGCAGTGTATGAATGTACCTTTTTCCCTGCATCCTCGTAAACACTTGTTGTTGGTTGTCTTCATAATGTCTGCCATTCTTACTGGGGTGAGATGTTATCTTAGAGTAGTTTTGATTTGCATTTCTCTGATTGCTAGAGATGATGAGCATTTTTTTGTATATTTGTTGATTGATTGTATAACCTCTTCTGAGAAGTGTCTGTTCAGGTCCTTGGCCCATTTATTGATTTGATTATTTGTGGGTTTTTTTTTTTTTTTTTTTTTGGTGCTTATCTTGTGGAGCTCCTTACCCCAGAGATTAGAGCTCTATCTGATGTGTGAGGGGTAAAAATTTGTTCCCAGGATGTAGGCTCCCTGTTCACCTCACAGATTGTTTCTTTTGCTGAGAAAAAAAACTTTTTAGTTTGAATCCATCCCATTTGTTGATTCTTGGTTTTAATTCTTGCACTATAGGAGTCTTATTAAGGAAGTTGGGGCCCAGCCCCACATGATGAAGATTAGGGCCTATTTTTCTTCTATTAGATGCAGAGTTTCTGGTTTAATTCCTAGATCCTTGATCCATTTTGAGTTAACTTTTGTGCATGGTGAGAGATAGAGATTCGATTTCATTTTGTTGCATATGGATTTCCAGCTTTCCCAGCTTCATTTGTTAAAGATGCTATCCTTTCTCCAGTGCATGCTTTTGGCACTTTTGTCGAATATAAGATAGTTGTATATTTGTGGGTTAGTCTCTGTGTCCTCTATTCTGTACCATTGGTCTACCAGCCTGTTTTGGTGCCAGTACCATGTTGTTTTTGTTACTGTTGCTCTGTAGTATAGTTTAAGGTCTGGTATAGCAATACCACCTGTTTCACTCTTCCTGCTTAGAATTGCTTTAGCTATTCTGGGTCTCTTATTTTTCCAGGTGAATTTCATGATTGCTTTTTCTATCTTTATGAGGAATGCCATTGGGATTTTGATGGGAATTGCATTGAATCTGTATAGTGCTTTTGGTAGTATGGTCATTTTAATAATATTCATTCTGTCTATCCATGAGCAAGGTAGATCTTTCCATCATCTAAGGTCTTCTTCTATTTCTCTCTTTAGGGTTCTGTAGTTTTCATTGTATAGATCTTTCACCTCTTTTGTTAAGTTGATTTCCAAGTATTTTTTTTTTGAGGATATTGTGAATGGGTTAGTTTTCCTCAATTCTTTTTCAGAGGATTTGTCACTGATACACAGAAATGCCTTTGATTTATGGGTGTTGATTTTATATCCTTCCACTTTGCTGAATTCACTTCCAAAATGAATTTCATTCTGTATGGTCAAGCTACATTTTCATCAATTGACAATTGTTTGGAATCTTTGTATTTTGGGCTATTATGAATAGTACTATTATAAACATTTGTGTACTAGGTTTTGTATTGTTTCTTTTGGGTATAAATTGAGGAGTGAAGTTTCTAAGTAATTGCTATGTTTTAGATATGAGGTATCCCACAAAAGCTTATGTGAGAGACAATGCAAGAAAGTTTAGAGGTCAAATGATTGGGTTATGAGAATCTTAAATCAATGAGGGAATTAATCCACTAATAGGGATTAACAGGGCAGTAATTGTAGGTAAGACGGGGGTTGGCTGAAGGACGTGGATCACTGGAAGTGTGCCTTTGAGATATATATTTTGTCCCTGGTGAGCTGAGTTTAGTTTTTCTCTGCTTCCTGATTGTCGTGCCATGAGCTGCTTTCCTCTGCCATACACTTCCACCATGATTTCTGCCTGATCTTGGACACAGAGACATGGAGTAGACCTATGAAACCATGAATGACAAATATACTTTTCCTCCTCTGAAATAGTTCTTATCAGGTCTTTCAGTCACAGTGGGGAAAATCTGACTGAAACAGTTATATAGAATTGTTTAACATTTTAAGAAAATGCTGAACTGTTTCCAATGCACTTGCACAATTTTATATTCCCGCCAGCAATATATGAGACTTCTGATTTTTTCACTACCTTGTCAAGACTTGTTCTTGTCTATCTGATAAAACTGAACACTGATGACACTGATTTCAGACCTCTAGCCTTCAGAACTATGAGAAAATAGATTTCTATAGTTTTGAGCTACAAAGTTTATGATACTTTGTTAGAGCAGTTTGGGGAAAATAATTGCGTGACCTCAAGGCTTTTGTGGCACTTATCACACTGACAGCGATTGCCTTGGTGTAGTGCACCACTAATAGGAGATGGACAGATGTGAGTGGTGGGAAGACAAGATTAAGAGAATGATTATATAAAATGGGTCTACTATGCTGATGCCCACAGTCTTTCTTTTCCAAGAATCAGTTTACTTGTAGCCCTGCCTGGCTTAAATGGATATGCCACATTTCTTACCAAACTCCCCATTATCAGCAGGAGAAATGCAGGGCCGAAATAATGTCAGTAAGAAGATGACAAGTTACCCTGAAGGGGGGACTACTGTGACCCTTTCACAGAACAGACTCTGGAATTCAGGAAGATAAGAATAATTCCCCCCACCATAAAATCTGTAAGAACAGGTTCTAATTAGAACAAGTTAGCATGGGCCAAAGTGATCCAGAATGGTCATAGCAGTGGGGAGCTGAAAATCTATGTCATCCTGCTGTCAGTCAAAAGGTAAGAGGTGGATTGGGCAGGATGCTCTGGAAACTTCTCTGAAATCTCCAATAAAACTGGACTGCAAGTTAAGTATGCAGTTCCTCTCTTTTCTGAGAGGATCCACTCTCCTCTAGAGAATGTCTCCTTTCCCCCTTTACCATCTCTTTTAACAAACTCATTCCTGTTCCTCTGAATAACATGTCTGAAATTTTTCTGACTTAATTGCAAGAATTGAGACTTGAAGGGGGCCTTCATACTGCCACAGTTTCCCACAAGTCACCAGCCTTGTAACAGGCATTGTGGTGTGGTGGTGATGGCACAGCAAATTTAGGAACTAGATTTTATGGTTCAAATGGCACCTCTGCCATGGCCTATCTGTCTGATCTTGTGCCAGTTATTTAAATTGTCTGTGATCTAGATCCTCAGTTGTTAAGTGAAAAAAAATCAGCAATACCTACTTCAGAAGGTTGTTATGAGGATTAAATGAACACAACAGTTTTTGACTCCAGCTTTTGAGCTCCAAATTCATGCTACTCAATGTTATTATTAGCCTCTCTGTGGTTCAGTTTCTTCACCTAAAATGGGAGAGATGCCATCATTTGTGGGAACAGGAAGAGTTCTTCAGACAATACTTCACAGACTTATAAACGTTCGAATATTTGCTGTTGTTTTCCTGTAAATTGCTAACACATGGTAGGCACTGAGAAAGTTTTTGTTAAATGAGAAGATGAATTGTATGTAATGTGAACACAATATATTTCAAACTTTATTCTATTTTGTGCTAGTGATTTGTGTGAGTGTGGTGGCTACTAAGGTACATTAGGAAGCCCTGCCCCCAAGTATTAAGAACCAGTGAATTTGGATTTAGCTTCTACAAATTCTAAGCTGTATAACTGTTAGATAAACACATTCCTGGACCTGGTGTTTTCTTCATCTAGAAAATGAGAATATTGCATTATATAATCTTTCAGTTTCCTTTATCCTCATTAAAATATTCAATGATTCTGACTTACAAGAAGTAGGGCCTGGGACTGATTCCTCATTGTAGGCTCAGTATATTTGCAGTATATTTGGATAATATAAAAATGCAATTAAAACTATCATGTTAGGGACTAAACAAAAGGGTTTAGCTAGCAGAAGAAAGAAACCTCAAATTCAAGAGTAAGTTATTAGAGAATAGTCTATCAAAAGAATGAATGAAAATGATGAGTAAAAATGAACAGAACCTCAAAGACGTAAAAATATTTATGTAATAAAAATCCTAGAAAAAGAGGAAAGAGAAAAAAAAATATTTAAAGATATGTGGGTGGGAGCTTCTCAAACTTGTTAAAACAATTAAATAACAACTCCAAGAAGCTTAGCAAATACCAAGTTCCCTCTGACACAATGAAATCCATATTTAGAGAAATTTTAGTCTGTAGAAAGACAAAGAGATTTTGAAAGCAATAATAGAAAAAAAAACTCAATGTACAAGAGAATCTAAACAAAGATTAACAGTTGACCTACCATCACAAAACTTGGAAACCCAAGACTTTGCAATGAAATATTCAAAGTTCTAAATGAAAAAAAAAAATTCTGTCAACATAGAATCCCACATCTAGTAAATAAGTTTCAAATGAAGAATAAATAAATATTCCCCAGATGATTAAAGATCTTTAATGAGACTTCTCAGGTTCTTTCATTTTTCACTGGACATGTTCTGGCTCAGGTTAACATATCAGGATCTCACAAAGAAAAAAGCCCATTTAGCTTGTGAATCCTTCCCATTTTATATTCAGACAGTTGCATAGTTTTTGAGAACTATGCCCAATAAATCTAGTGATTTCAACTTTGTTGTTGATTTCTTTTTGACTAAGGAGCAAACTTTTTTTGTGTGTGTGGTACTGGGGATTGAACTGGGGGTCATTCTTTTATTGAACTACATCCTTTAAAAAAAAACCCTTAAAAAAACTTTTTTAGTTTTTCTTTTTACTGTGAGACAAGGTCTCTTTAAGTTGTGAAGGCTGACCTTGAACTTGCAATCTTCCTTTCTCATCTTCCAGAGTTACTGATTACAGGCATGTTCCATCTGTACCCAGTTAAACTAGGAGCAATTTTAAACAAACATGGCTATTATGCTAAAAGTGTTAAATACAAAAGGAATCTACTGTGTGTCAATAGTGTATTCATAAAGTTGATAAACCTGGGTCATCTTCCTTCTTTCTTTTTCATGGGTTTTCCCTAAGCAGAAGAAACTAGCTTGCAGATCTTATATTTAGTTCCTTCCTTTGGATTTACTGGAATATTGTAAAATTCTTAAGATTAACTGCAGAACATTCCTCAGAGCCATTTAAACAGAAACTGTACATGATTCAAATGCGTAAAGAAAAAGTACAGAAGTATTAGTACTGATAATTGTCCCTTTAAATTCTTCTCACCTCCGTAGAAGACTGGATTCTTAGCCTTTGCAGAGTATGATATTATAAATTTGTATTATAAATGAGTACATTAAAACATTTTCATTTCACCAAGAACTCATGCAATGCAAGCCTTTTGCAAAATTAACAAAACTGTTTTCTGTAGACTACTATAATTATCCCTTTCTGGAACACTATGAGTAATTGAGTTTTGAATTGAAAGCAGTAGAGCAAGTCTGTCAAAATCAATTCAATTGATTTTTATTTATGCAGATACATTGAGTTTCACAATGGTTGAAGTTCTTTTGAAAGAAATCAGATTCCAAATGCCAGCCAAGGTTTGTATTCCAAATCTTGTGCCCCTTCTTTGATACTTCCCACAAATATTATATATTACTAAATTAAAAACCAAAAATTGAAATCAGCAAAAATCAGCATTTTTTTTTTTTTTTTTTTTTTTTTGGTTCTTGGGATTGAACTCATGGGCACGAACTCAGGGGCACTTGGCCACTGAGTCACATTCCCAGCCCTATTTTGTATTTTATTTAGAGACAGGGTTCCACTGAGTTGCTTGGCACCTCACTTTTTCTGAGGCTGGCTTTGAACTCACAATCCTCCTGGCTCTGCCTCCCGAGCCACTGGGAAGACATTCTCCTAATGAGTAGGATGTTTTATTACATGTATGAACTTTTTTATTCTTATAAATATGGACTTAAAGGCAGGATCTATGAGACAAAAGTTATTTTTTAGAAAGAGAAAGTAACTCTTTCTAAATTGGATTTATTGAAACATAAAATACCAAATAATTCTGAGAAAGGGACCAAAATATAGAGTATATATTTGATATAAAATAGAGGATAACTAAAATGTTAGCTTATAAGAGCTCTGGCCTGCAGTTTCTAGAGACCATCCTGCCTCCAAATAGAGGCAAGCAAAAATGAGAAATAAAAAAAGAGATGGATGGTTGGGTGTGGTGACACTTGCCTATAATCCCAGCAGTTTTGGGAGGCTGAGCCAGGAGGATCATGAGTTCAAAGCCAGCCTCAGCAATGGTGAGGTGCTAAGCAACTTGGTGAGACCCTGTCTCTAAATAAAATACAAAACAGGGCCAAAGATGGGATCTGGCTCAGTGTTAAGTGCCTCTGAGTTCAATCCCTGGTGCCCTCCCCCAAAGAAGACAGATGGATGATCGATTGGTGAGTTTGAACCCCTAGATCTCAATGTTCCTTTACTTAAACCTATAGTGTTTGGATTTCTAAGTTAATGTACAGGTTCTTTGCATAAGCTTGAGGGTTTTCATTTTCTTCTGTTCTTTCAAATCAAAAAATTCTGACACATACATAGAATATTTGTGAATTTTATGGCATTCTACACAATAGGCATATATTCAGAGTATTGAAATTCATTATATTAGTGGATACAGTGTGATTTCAGTGAGATAGTATGCCCTTGTGATGTAAAATTTTAATGTGGAAAAAGATAACTATATTAAACAGTCTACATTGTGCATTTTCATGTATTTTAAGGAGAATTAACCATTTGCCAATATTATTATTTAGTATTATTTTGATGCAATAAAATGAGATAGAAAACAACAAATGATTCATAGCCATTGGAAAGAAAAATACCTTCTTATTTAAATAAATAACTCAGGTATCTAGAAAAAAATTCAAGTCAATTAATGAGTTTCATCACTAAAATTAAGATGCCTTTTGCAATATGTGTGTGTGTGTGTGTGTGTGTGTGTGTGTGTGTGTGTAGAATTTAAGTATTACATTATTTTATATTAAATTAGTCTTTTTATTCAATCCCCTGTTGCCCGGTTAATAATAACAACGGTTACAGATTGGTGATGTTTTGTTATTAATGATGTCTTTAGAAACCAAGGAACTATGACCTGTTTCTGATATGCCCTGTAGGAATGGAATAACTTCTGAATATTGAAAAATTATGAACAGTAAGACTGAAAATTATTGATAAAATATCAGCATGAGGACTTTGGGAAGATAATAATGATAAATAGTAAATAGTGAGAGGAATAAGTGGGCACATGCTGATCATTGCTGCTTGAAAATTGACATCTTAAATATCATGTCTCATTTATTACCCTTAGCAGTATTGCCAGAGAGGTGTTATTGTTGTTGTTATGGTTACTATTAACTACCACTTTGCAAATGAGTTAAGTAGGGAGCAGGGCATGTAAGCATCTGCCTGAGTTCATGGAATTTGTGAGCAACAGAACAAAGAATCAGACTAAGTCCAAATGACTCCAAGACAGGCAGAACTGACTGAGGTTGGATCCCTGTCAGCTTTGATTTGCATGCAGGCTCCATTGTGTGACTCCAGTCAAGTTGCTCACCCTCCGTGTCCCTCCCTGTCTATTTTTTCTTTTCTTTTTTTCCCCCCCACTTATGTCATGGGAATAACAACAAAGTATGTAGGTGAGTTAATTCATGTAAAATGCTTTTATCAGTCCCTGGTACAATCTAAAAACTTTAGAAGTGTGGGTTGTGATTATTGTTCTGTTGTACTCCTATAATCTGGTGGGCTACCAAATTGTGGTGTTATTATGATTATTGACAGAAATTGCCATATTTTATTTTTTAAGTTCTGGAAAAAATAAGTAGATACACAGATGAAATTTCTTGGATGTACATTATTCTAGTGTACTGACTTAACACCATATAAATTAAATACAATGATCTGACCTAAAATTATAAGTTATCTATGATGAGATGAGATTACTTTCTAGTAATCTCTTGAATGATTTATATTAATTCTAAATTATTTGAAAAACTTATTTAACTAGACCAAATGATGTTTATGTACCATCTTACATAAAATAATTAGATCAGGGTATCAATTTACTATCACTTGTATGACTAAGATGTTCCACATCCAACTAAGTTATGTATCCAAATGTTTATGATCCTATTTTGCAAATTTATTGCTGTTTTATTCATAACCTCAATATGATTGCAATAAGTTAAAGCCCAATAACACTTTAAAATAATTGTTTCTAAATTTATTGCTGAATGGCATAATTAACTTTTCATTAGAATTGCAATCATTAACATTACAGTTGGCATTGCAATGTTTCATACACTTACTACATATTTTGAAAAATGACACTAGTAGTTTATTTCAGTATTTGCCTTGGGTGACCCAGTTTAAACTTTAAGAAGTTTCCCAAGGGGAAAAATGTTTTCAATTTATAATGGGGCAACCTGGACTCTCTCATGAGCTGGAACATGGAGCTGCTAGGAAGGATGCAGTGTTTTCCAAATAGAAAATGAAGTAACTACTTTGTTGGGGAAATTCATTAAAACAGACACATTCAGTGGTGTATGCCTGCAATTCCAGTGACTCAGGAAACTGAGACAGGAGGATTGCAAGTTTGAGGCCAGCCTTAGCTGTTTAGTGAGATCCTCAACAATTTAGCAAGACCCTGTCTCAAAATAAGAGAATCAAAAAGGGCTGGAGATACACCCCTCAGTGTATAAAGCACCCCTAGGTTCAATCCCTGGTTCAAAACAAAACAAAACAATAAACTAGACATAGAGGCCAATGTAACAGAATAGGACCCAAAAATAAACCCACACATCTGCATACAAAATAACTAGTCAACTAATAAACCCACACATCTGCATACAAAGTAACTAGTCAACTAATTTTCACTAAAGGTACCAAAAACATACTAGTGGAAGCAGAGCCTCTTCAATAAATGGCATTCAGAAAACTGGATATACACATGCAGAAGATTAATACTTGATTTCTGTCTCTTTCACTGTACAAAAAAACTACTGTAAGCAGATCCAAGACCTAAATGTAAGACCTGAAACTCTGAAACTACTTGAGGGAAACAGTTTAAGATATTTGTATAGGCAATGGCTTTTTGTATGTGGTCCCAAAATCATAGAAAGAAAGCAAAAGCAGACAAATGGAATCATATGAAACTAAAAAGCTTCTGCACAGCAAAGGAAACAACAGAGTGAGAAAGTAGCCTCAGAATGGGAGAAAGTATTTGTCAGTCATCCTTCTGATGAAGGATTAGTATCCACAATACATAAGGAATTTAAAAAAAAAAAACAAATAAAAACCAAAAACCAAGTAATGCAAATAAAAATGGGCAAATGATCTGAAAAACGTTTAAAGAAGAAATGCAAACAAATGGCCAAAAATATATGCAAAAACACTCAATATCAGCAGGCATCAAGAAATTCAAATAAAAACTGCCATGAAATACCATTCCACCCCAGTTAGAATGACTAGTATCCAAGAAACAAACACAAATAAATAAATAAATTAGTTCCAATGAGGATGTGGAAAGAAAGGAATTCTCATACACTGTGGGTGGGAGTAATCAGTAGAACTATTATAGCATACATTCTGGAGGTTTCTCGACAAAGTTAAAAGTAGACCTACCACATAATCAAGTGATCTTTGGATTTATAGCCAAAAAAAAAGAAAAGAAAAGAAAAGAAAAAGAAATCAGTATACCTACATGCAGCACTATTCACAATAGAGAAGATATGAAATCATCATAGGTGTCCATCAATAGATGAATGGGTAAACAAAATGTGGTATACACAATGGGATATTACTCAGCCATAAGGAAGAAGAAATCCAGTCATTTGCAGCAAAATATTTAGAATTGGAGACCATGATATTAAGTGAAATAAGCCAGACACAGAAAGACAAGTACTGCTTGTTATGTCCTATATATTGAAGTTTCAAAACTAAAAAAGTGGACTTGAATGTAGAATAGTGATTGCTAGAGGTTAGAAAGAGGATGGAGGAAGGGATAAATAGAGGGAGGATGGATTTGACCAGTGTATGTTGCATATGTGCATTAATATTACAGTGAACACTATTAGCATGTATAATTTATACATATTAACCAAAAATTAAAAAGAAGAGAGAAGACTATGCTAAGTGAAGTTAGCTAATCCCCCAAAAAATAAATGCCAAATGTCTTCTCTGATATAAGGAGGGTGGCTCAAAATGGGGTTGGGAGGGAGAGCAAGGGAGGAAGATTACCTCTAGATAGGGAATAGGGGTGGGAGGGAAAGAGAGGGAGAAGGGTAATAGCATGGATGGTTGAAAGGAGACCCTCATCATTATACAAAATACATGTATGAAGATGTGAATTTGGTGTCAACATATCTTATATATAATCAGAGATATGTTAAATTATTGTATTATGGTGTATTAAGAATTGTAATACAAAATAAATAAATAAATAAATTTTAAAAAAGAGTGACCAAAGTGACAGACTGATCTAATACATATAAAATTCCTTCAAAATTCAAAATACAAAAATATTTTTGCAACGTTTATCCCTTTATAATAACATTACATGTGAATAAATTAAATAATTCAATAAAATGACAGAAATCTTTAGATTGGATGAGAAAGCAAGAATTCAACCATGTGTTGTAAAGACAGACACACTCAAGATTCAATATGCAAATAATTTGAAAGTAAATGGATAGAAATAGGTCTATCATCCAGAGAGCCATAGAAGGGATATGCTGTCTATATAAACATCAGAGAAAATGCAACTCAAAACAAACATTAGAGTACAGAGGAATATTTCATAATGAGAAAGAATCGATATCTTAGGAGTTACAACAATTATAAGTATATATTCACCTAGAAACAGAAAGCAAAAATATATGAAGTGAGAACTGACAGATTTGAGGGAGAAGTAGTTCAATGATAGGTAGGTATCAGTGCTCCATTTCAAAAATTGATAAAACAATTTGACAAATATCAAGAAGGAAATATGAATGGCACTATACATCAACTAGTTCTAGCAGACATCTATAAAATATATTCCACTAAACAAGAGCAGAATGCAAATTCTTTTGAAATACAAAAGAGACTTTCTCAAAGATAGACCATAAGATTGACCAGAAAACAAATCTTGCTGAGTGCAGTGGCTCACACCTATAATCCCAGCAGCTCCAGAAGCTGAAGCAGGAGGATTGAGAGTTCAAAGCTAGCCTAAGCAAAATCAAGGTGCTAAGCAGCTCACTGAGACCCTGTATCTAAATAAAATACAAAATAGGGCTGGGGATGTGACTCAGTGGTTGAGTGCCTCTGAGTTCAATCCCTATTACCACGCCCTGGAAAAAAAAGTCTCAATAAATTGGAGACTGAGATTTTCTCAAAATTAATCACAAACATGAATCCATAGGTATAGGAAACTCAGAAAATGCCAGGAAAGACAAGCACTGCCATTAAGAGCATCAAAATATAAGCTACATATTGGGATGAAATATTTTCAAACACACATTGATAAAGGACTGGTATCCAGAATTTATGCAAAAACTCCTAAATCTCAACAGCTAAAAACAAAAACAAAAGGCCTATTAAAAATAGGCAAAATATTTGAGTAGAGACACCTTACTAATGAAGATGTGCAATAGCAAGTAAGCATGCATAGATGCCCCAAAAGAATTGCAAAATACAATGAGACAACTCAAGAGACTTTAAAATGGCTAAAATTCAAAAGTCGGAGAACGATGGCAAAGATATGGAGAAACAGAAACTCCCATTTGTTTTTGATAGGAGCAAAAATGGGACAGTTACTCTGGAAAGACAGTTTGGCAGTTTTTACACAATTACACATATCCTTACAATATTATCTAACAGTTTGTGCAAATCTCAATGAGATGAAAATTCATGTCCATACAAAATCCTGACACCTAATATTCATAGCTCCTTTGTTCACAATTGCCAAAACGTGGTAGCAAGGATGGTGTCTTTCATTTTGTGACTGGATAAACAAACCCTGGCACATCCATACAAGGGAATAGTGTTAGTAATAAACAGATTGACCTGTCAAGCCACAAAAAAGTCATAAAGAAAGCTCATATCCTATATCTTAGTAAAAGAGGCCCAGTTTGAAAAGGTATTATTTTAACTACATGATAATCTAGAAAAGTCAAAATGATGAGGGATGGCCTATTAATAGGAAAAGAAAGAAGTATACTCAGTTTGAATACTGCATTTCATGTGAAACTTATTTCACGTTATAAGAAACATTAAGAGAACCACAGCTTACATTTAGACTTTTAGAGTTGTGTTGGTTTGTGCTAATTGCCAAAATAATTATAAAATGGAATGAGGAACTGTGTACTTTATTTTAGTTTGCATTCTTTTTCCTGTGCACTCTTAACTCATATGCCATTGATAAAAATTTACATTTGTGGGGCTGGGGATGTGGCTCAAGGGATAGTGCGCTCGCCTGGCATGCACAGGGCGCTGGGTTCAATCCCCAGCACCACATAAAAATAAAATAAAGATGTTGTGTCCACCGAAAACTAAAAAATAAATATTAAAAAATTCTCTCTCTCTTTAAAAAATACTATTAAAAATTTACATTTGTATGAATAAAAGAGAAAAATAGGATCTATGCAGTATCAACAGAAATTCAGGGTGGATCAAGTCAGAAATCAGATTCAAGATCAGTCCTACAGATGCGTACTTCTCATCCTAAATTGAATTTTTTCTCATTTCATATTAAAACATTTTAAAGATGCTCGGGATTTTCTACAACAACTTGCCTTCCTATTCTTCCATTTTCTTTCATACAGAAGTAGTAAATAAATAAGGCACATCAACTTTGGATCTATTCTGTTTGCCCAGACAAAAAAGACCATCTGCATTACTCTTACCTTCTTATTTTATTGAGCCAAAAGTGGACTAAAACATCAAAAAGAAACTTCAGTTGAGGTAAAGGGGCTCTTTTTCCTTGACATTCTTCTTTAAAGAGGCCTTATCCACCTAAAGGGCATGACAGAACTTCATGTTATCATCTGAAATCAGGCAGAAGAAACTCTTTCTAGAGAAAAATATCATTCGTTTTTGAGATGTTCCTGGAAAAAAAGCAGCTGACCGGAGCTTGTATATAGATCTGAAAGTTTACTGTAAGAACAATGACTTGGGTATAACCAGGAACCAGCTTTATCTCTTTGTCACTTTTATCACTGTGTTCCATCAAATCCTCCTTCAGAGGTGCAGTCAGTAGAAGATGGAGCTGTGTATACTTCCAGATTCTATGAATTCTACTATAGTCCTGTAGAAGAGTCTAGTTTATCCAAATTCAAACCTACCTGAACCAGGGCAAGGCAGGGAAGACATATTAACTTGAGCCCCTTTAGCATGCAGTGGTGAGATGGGCTCACTCAGTCACCCTCCTACTGAGGCACTTGGGAGTGAAATGGTGGGTTAACCCACTAGTGACATATCCACGCCTCCCATCCATTTCCAAGGTTAACTTCTTTGGTTTGCAAGCTGGACACGGAGAATAAGGGAGAGGACTAGCATGTCCTTAGTGATGGAAGATACCCCTGGCTTGGTTCTGAATTTTGGTTTCTTCTGTGCTGAGTCCACGTGGTATATGTGTGACTCTGCAAGGGGATATTCAGCTTCACTCTGACCTCTTCCATCATTGCAGTGCTTCTCTCAGCCCAACCAGTATACTTTCATACTCTCTCTGGGTGGATGCTGCCTCTTTCTGCCTGGATAAACTCCCATCCAAATGCCCTCTTCCTTTATCTTAAAACTCCATGTAATTTCCTGTGGGGCCAGAAAAACTGCTGAGATCTTTCTCACTCAGGTGGCTAATTCTTTGCATAACTCCATTACAGAAACATCAAACCACACTATCAACTCTCCTTCTAGAGCAGAAAGCTTCCATCTTCAAAAAATTTCAGGTGGGAAGTAGGTACCACTCCCCATAGTTATCCCTCAGATTCTCAGGATGGAGGCCAAATTCTCACCCCACCTAATATTTTCCCCCAAATTCTCCAGGGGCACTCCTAGGATCTTACATGAAGTTTACATTTCGGCAACCATAGATTTAGTGAGATATTATCTGCCCCCTCCTTCTTCATTACTCTCTCTCCAAGTGACCTTCACAGAACTCCACACACCCCATGCTGACAGGGATTAAAGAATAAAATGAAGCCAAGTACCCTATAACACAGAATTTTCTCTCCATCCTAAAATTTCTGGGTATAGACTGAAGAGAAGGATGAGGTAAGGAGTTCTTAACTTGGAGTGGGGAATTCTTTGTGTTGTTGTTCTAATTTTTTGTTTGTTTGTTTTACAGTGCTAGGGATTGAACCTAGGGCCTTGAGCATGCTAAGCAAGTGCTTTATCACTGAGGTACACCCCAGTCCCAAGGTGGGAATTTCTTGCTAAGTGGTGGAAAATGGATCCCCACACATTGATGGCTTCTTTCAGAATATAAAAAAGCGCAAAGAACATTGGAACACTGATGCTCCAGTGCTAATTTGGGAGCTCAAAAGTGTATACATCTGGTTACACAAAATTTATTTTTTTCTTCAATAATAAATATAATATTTCTATAATGCTGAGTCTTAGGAGAAAACAGAAAGGTAAAATAGAAAAAAAAAACCCACTCACTTGTATTTCCACAATTTACACACAAGCATTTTTCACATGTTCATGCATTTCTACTTAGCTTACAAGATTTTGGAACAATTCAGTCTTCTCCCTGCTTCTGATAAGCCAAAGTATAATGGAGAAGAGATACAATTTTCTGCCCTCATCAGACTAATTTTCACCCAGCAGCCCAAAGAGGGTAATGGTCAAAATAAATAAAACAAAGTATCACCTACTTTTCTATGTTATTAAGTTGAAGTTGGTTCATTTCATCAAGTATTAACCACCAATGGAGTACTGACCCTGTGACCAAGGCTGAGGAACACTACAAACAACTTTGACAGTGCTTCTGTCTTCAAGGATCCCACAGTTTAGATGAGAAGACAGAAACACAAACATACAATAGAGCTCACATGGAAGCATGTTAGACCTGGCTCTCTAGGACAGCTCTCAGAGATAGGCAGAGAACAACATAAATGTGTTCCTTGACAGAACAGTAGGCTCTTCCAAACCCTTGGCTAAGCCTCAATGCAGCCCATGTCTTGTGTTTGGCCTTCTCAGTTCAGTCATTGCAAGAACGAATCACTCCCTACCTTTGACTCCCTTGATATCTGGTCAAGTTCCTTATCCCCACATTTGATATGTAAATCCTTAGCCTCCCTTTAGCACGAATTCCGTGGGCTCAATTTAACAATAATCCTACCTTTGATGTTTCTTAGTGATTTGCCATTCTCTAGACCTCATGATTCTACTTTTGACTATAAACTTTCAATTGTTATAAGTGTATTCAGAATCAAGTTCAATCAAGTTCAATCTTTCTCCCTTATTGTGACTGACTTGACTTTTACTGCAATGGTCTTGAATAAAGTTTTCCTTAAATTTTAGCCAGTGTCAGAATACTTTTTATTTTTTGAGAAGTCTTCTTTAATGAGAAGAGAAGCTGAGTGTCTTAGAGTTCCTTTGGCCCCAGAGGAAGAGAAAAAAGGCTAATGGGACAGCCTTAGGCTCCTGAAGGCCCTTGGAACAGACTAGAATAAAGACTAAAAAACTTACCAACTGAAGTCTTCTGTGAATGCTCTGAAAGTTAGGTTAATATTTTAAAAAGCTACATGAATATGTAAATGGTGCCTTTTTTTATTTATTGGATATAAACACAAGATAAGGAACATCCTGTACATTATGATCCCATTGGCATGTGTTTTTGTGCTGGTTTGTACCTGTGTAGGAAATGGCTAGGTTCCCTCTGTGTGGAATTGGGTTAGGAAAGATGGAAAAAGGAATGTTTGAGATTAATCTTCTTCTTTATAGAGTCCGTATTCTCAATATTATAGTTCATTTTCTATTATATTTTTCATAATGTATAATTATCATATTTTTATAATAAAACTAATAAAACCTATTGAGAATGGCTGCATGAAAGTAAAATGAAGAACTATATTACTTCCCTTCTCTATTTCTTTATATTGATAAAATATATTTGAAGAATATTATGTTCTCCTTATTGAAAGAAATTTTTAGTTATAAAATATTCAAGATTCTTTCTGCCTCAGCACCAAACTATGATAGATTTGGGCCATTTGTAATCCTTTCTAGCCCCCCAAAAGTGTCTGACTTAATAAATATGTAAAGCTCTCATTACTATTAATGAATGTTGAAGGGGAAAATAAATCACCATGCCTCTGTTTCATAAATCGTTTGAAATAGGTAAGACTGAACAGCTGGGAGGGGAGCAGACCAGGTGCAGCGTCAGTAGTAGGATCAGCCAGAGTGTGGGGCCAGGCAGCTGTCACCATTGCCACCTTGGGAGATGGGGCAGAGCCCAGGTCAGAGTCCTCGAGACCAGGTAGGGGTCAGCACTGCTGATGAAGTTATTCAGCTGGTGCCTGACTATCTGCAGAGAGTTCCAGACGTGATTGGTGAAAAGCAACCCCCTCAGTGCAGAAAACTGTATATAAACAAAAGATCACATTTTCCTTTCTTTTGGCTTTCCTGCTCATAATGTGGACTTAGCTGATGGTAACTAAAATTACTCAGTGAGGAGTCCTCCCCAGAGGACCAGAGCACTCATCTTGAGATCTTTTCTAATAAAGATGTTCTCCTTTGTTATAAACATTTATTTTTTAGTTATAGGTAGGCACAATATCTTTATTTTATTGTTTGTTTTTACGTGATGCTGAGGATCAAACCTAGTGCCTCACGCATGCTAGGTGAGCACTCTATAGGCTTAGGCTTCTGAAGGCCCTTGGAACAGAGTAGAATAAAGACAAAAGAACTTACCAACTGAAGTCTTCTGTCCATGCTCTGAAATTTAGGTTAATATTTTAAAAAGCTACACAAACATATAAACACAAGATATAAACACATTGGATATAAACACAAGATAAGGAACATCCTGTATATTATGATCACTATGAGCCCCAGCCCCAGCCCCAAAAGATTCTCCTTTTAATAATTGTGCACATTATGTAAGAAGCAACACTGATATTTGTTTTTCAAATTACCCAGAAGGAGCCATCTAGTCCCAAGCCTTAGGGTAGGTACAGCTATGGCTATTAGCAAGCTGATGTCTGTCCTGCTCATCTAACATGGTGCTCATGTGGGTCCTCTTATGTCCAATTCCATCCTGATGCCCATGTTGCTGGGCTTTGCTAGTCATCACCTGAGCTGTGAGGTGGGCCTCAACTCTGGGCTTCCTCCCTCTCTCAATAATTTGCGGGGAGGATGGTGATGAGGCATGACCTCACTGATACACGTGACACACATATATGTATTAACACTTAATATTAAATTTAAACACAAATGCTGTAGTTTGTACAGAAGCATTTCAATTTCTTTATTTAAAAATCAAAACTTTTTGAGTAGTTAAAAACAGCTCCAAAAATTCACCCTTAGATTTTATATACAAGACTTTTAAAAAAAATTATAGACATTTCATACTACCCAGTTCTTATTTGGATTTAGGATTTATATCAGCTATGTTAAAAACTATAGAAGCCTTGAGAACACAAAACAAAACAACTCCTTCCAAAAATATATATGGAATCAGAGAATACTTGAATAAATTACACATGTTTTTCAGGAAAGCTGTTAATATATCATATTAACCTGTCATATGATTTTATTACATTTCTCATTTCTGCCACAATGATGATAATAATAATTTTAAAAACTCATCTTTTGGTTAACCCATTCAAACAATTCTTTTTTTTTTTTTTGGTACTGGGAATTGAACTCTGGGGTACTTGACCACTGAGCCACATCCCCAGCCCTATTTTGTATTTTATTTAGAGACAGGGTCTCAATGAGTTGCTTAGCACCTTGCAGTTTCCGAGGCTGGCTTTGAACTCGCTGTCTCAGCTTCCCAAGCCACTGGGATTACAGGCATGCGCCACCATGCCTGGATCAAACAATTCTTAATTATATCTTTGATGTCTTCACATAGAAGAATAGTTTAGTTACTTTAAGACTGAAGTATAACCTAAGTATAATGAGAGATCTAAGTACAGTTTTGACTAGTGCCTATCACCTGTACCCCTATTAATATAGAAAACATGTACTCTCTCCAAAGTGTTTATCCTGCCCTTTCCTAGTCAATGACACATAACCTCTATCTTTCAGGACTATAGAGCTAGTTTACACTATATATTTACTATAGTTAATTGCCTCACCTGCTAGGCAAGGCCCTTTGCAAAAGCAATTCTAGCAAAATCATTTGATGAATAAGAAGTGCTAATACAATTGTAGAGTAAAAAGTTGGGCCTCTCAATTGTATGCAAAAAGAAAAGTTAACTTGTTACATATACAGTCCAACTCTTTAAATTATATTTGTTCTTTTTAGATATACATGACAGTAGTACATATTTTGATCTGTTTATACCAACATGGAATGTATCTTATTCTAATTAGGATCCCAGTCTTGTGTTTGTATATGATATGGAGATTCATTGTGGTATATTCATATATGTACATAGGAAAGTTGTGTCAGATTCATTCCACTGTCTTTCCTAGTCTAACACTTGAGTGGTCCCAAATCCATGGCCTTTTTGCAGAACAAACTCTTAATGTCATTGATTGCACTGCATCATGTTTGTTGCCTGCCCTATCAGCTGAATAAGCCCTATGAGATCCCAAAAAGTAATATGATGGTGGGTCTGAATGCATGGTTTGCCTGGGTCCACTCCTTCAGAATTACCTGCTGTGTTTGTCAAGTTTCTGTTACTATAACAAATTCCTGAGATAATCAACTTAAAAAGAGAAAAGGTTATTTTGGCTCATGATTTTAGAACTTTCATTTCATGATTGGCTGGCCCCATTCCTTTGGTTGAGGTAGCACTCAGGCAGGAGTCAATGGCAAGGCAAAACTCCTTACCTCATGTGAGAGAGACAGAGGAAGACACCAGGGTTCCACAGTCTCCTTAAAGGTCATACACTAATGATCCAGAGACTTCTCATTATGTCCCACCTCTTCAGGGTTCTACCACCTCCCAATAGTGCCAAGTGGGGGTCAAGCTTTCAACACGCAGACTTTTGGGGGACATTTAAAATCCCAAGTATAGCACTACTTCAATTCTGAAAAGACACCTAATGATTATTCCTGTAGACACCATTCTGGTCCTGACACAAGGCCATAAGGACATCCATCTGCTTTATCATTCTCATTTGGTGATCCTGCACCAGAACCCCAGGGACCTGCCAAGTGGAGACGGTCCCATTTCCATGAAGCTGCATGATGAGTACCTGCTCACTTTCTGCCTTGTATTATTTCTTGTTTCCTTTCTGGTGGACCAATTTTTTGTTCACTTGTATCTTCAGGACCTAGCATAGTTCCTGGTTTTATCAATCTCTTAATTATTTGAATTTCAGCAGTCACTGCATATATTATTTCACCACTTTCCATAGATTGGAATAAATTCACATTTCACTGTGGTAAGTAATAAGTGTTGAGCAGGTTGAGAAAGCTTCAACATCATTTGAGAAATTGGTTAAATAATGCTATTTTCAGTCTCTTCTAAAGAAAGAACCAGCTAAATAAATGCTGAAAACTTTTGTTCTATTATGATGAATGTCTGGAACATTTATTAAAGCAGGTCATAAAAACATTTTGTAAGCAAATAATTCCTAAAATGCTTTTGGCTTTACAAATTTTTATTCTAAAATAGACCACTTCTGAAAATAGAGCCTTGTACTCAAAATGCAGGGAGTGCCCTCTGACATTAGGGAGATATAAAAGAGTGATTATTCTCTTGCAAACATATTTCATTGAACAATTGCCAGATATTTCAATTTGGACTGATCATAAGTAGCCACATAGCACCTGTGTAATCTGTGGGACCAAAAAGAGAGGAATCAGAAATGTGTTCAGAAGGATTCTAAAGAAGCATAGGACCATCTCAGGGATAAATAAGAAGACTCATGTGTAAAAATGACCACTCGTGTAAAAATGATAAATAAGAAGACTCATGTATAAAAATGACCAGGTCATCTGGGCATGGTGGCACACACCTGTAATCCTACTGTCTGGGGTAGATGAGACAGAAGGATTGATAGCTCAAGAGGAGCCTCAGCAATTTAGCCAAGCCCTGCCTCAAAATTTAAAAAATGAAAAAGGACTGACACCTAGTTCAGGGTTAAAGTGCCCCTGGGTTTAATCCCCAGCACCAAAACAAACAAACCACAAACAAAAATGGTTCTTTTACTACTAAAACAAACTAAAAGACTTGTGGAAATTATTTTGAACCAGATACAAACATACTTTTCTGATTTAGTGGTTTTGCTCTATGTTTTACTTTAGTTGACTTGCTAAAGTTTTCATTGTTAAAAAATGTTAGACGTTTATTTGCTATTAGATATATATTTGATGTTAAATAATTATTTAAATGAAATTTCTAAATGCCCAAGAAGATGTGTATGCTAATCCTAAATATTTTTTATGTTGGCCTTTTTCTAAATGATAAAATCTCAACAGTAAAACTCTAATCATTGGAATAAAGAGAACATGGAGTCGTTCTCTTGGATTTAATAATAAAATGCACAAAGAATATTTTAATGAAATTTCTATTAACCTAAGACATTCTGAAAAATAATGTGACCACAAATGGAAATAAGGAAAAAAAGAAAACCAGAATTGCCAATTACAAATAGGCATGTTCTAAGGGAATGATAACAGATCAGTCTGCATTCTGGTCAGTATCTTAACATTCATTTATTTGAAAAATAGGCTAAGAAATGTTCATTTACTAGTTTATAAAAGTTTAGCATTACATGGATGAAAATGTTAATGCAAAGAGACTTTGTTAAAAATAAAAATTTAACTTTTAAAAGCACAAGTGATAAAGAGTAATTATCCTTTATTATTATCCTTTTATTAAACATAATTATCCTTTCAACTCAAATGTTAATTATTATAGGCCTCCTGGTTTTCTTTTTAAAAGCTCTTGAAAATTCACTTTTTTTTCAGTGCTGGGGATTGAACTCAGGGTCTTGCACATGCTAGGCAGGCACTCCACCACTGAACTGTATGTACCCCCAGTCATGGGTGGGGTGGATGAGACAGAAGAATTGATGGCTCAAGGCCAGCCTCAGCAATTTAGCCAAACCCTGTCTCAAAATTTAAAAAATGAAAAATGATTGCGACTTTTTAATGTTTGTTGTCATGTGAACAATGCTACTAAAAACTAAAGAACTTTGTACTAAATTAACAAATAAAATATAACTTTAGGGTAATATAAAATATTTTATCCTGAAACAGCAAACAATATATTTTCAGGTTTATATAATAATATTTTGAAGGTAATATAATTTAAAAAACTTCTGTGTTCTTGAGATAAAGTATCACCTGGTAATAGATATTTGCTCTGCATAAGTAATGTGTTTGTTTATGTGCTGGGCAGAATACAATAAGTCAATAGAGAAAGAGGAATGCCATCATTTTGATTCTTTAATATCCCCCAAACTGCATGTTAAAACTTGCTCCTCAGGGTGGTGCTTTAAGAGATAGGGTCTTTAGGTCAGCGGAGGTGTGGTCTCAAAGGGCAAAGTGGGACCCAGGCCTCTTCTACTCTTAATTCTTGACATTACTGGAGTGGTTTTGTACTGCCACATGCTCTCACCATGGTGTGCTGCCTTGCTACAGGCTTAAAAAGCAGTAAGTCCAACAGATCATAGACTAGAACCTCTAAAGACATGCACTAAAATGAACCTTTCTCTTTATAGGTTGATTATCCCAGAAATTTTGTTACAGTGTTGGAAAAGCATAGAATCACATAAATATACATAACACTTGGGATGACAGATGAAGAAAATTTGCAGGGTGGCAAGAAAAAAACGAGATGGAGGTCTTTATGGGAAAGAGCGAGGACTAGTGGGAATATTTCCAAGGAAAAGAAGCTATGCAAAAAGGAAAGTAGGACATCTTTGAGGTTGAGAGGATAAAATTTAAGAAATCTCAAAAGGGTCCTTGCTCATCTTAGAAAACTTGAGAATGGGGAAAGTGGTCACAGATTGAAATATGGCTGGAATTACTATAGGAAATATGATGGGAAGTTAAAAAAAGAAAAAGCATGTAATGACTTTTATATGCTAAGCAAAATGTTAGAACAAATGATACTATTCTGGTGCAGTTTGTTTATATATTTTATGAGTTAATCATTATTTTGGAAGAGGTGAGGGGAACAAAGTAGTTTACTCAGGATTGGGCAATGTGATGATAGAAAGCTCTGACGCCAAGGGAGGGAGTGATTCCAGGATGAAAGAGGGCTTGGCTTTAATTGTCCTGGATGAGGATGATGGCAGTGGGTACAAGAGAGACTGCTAAGGTGTCAGAAAGTATAGAGGTTGGAGACAGATTAGTAAGAAACAACTGGAAGGAATAGGAAACTACACCCCCAAGGAGCCATTAAAAAAATATTGATAATATTCACGTGAGATCAGCTTGAGGCTGAACTGAAGCAGAAATTGAGGTTACTGAGCTAGAATGTAATGGGGAATATTCCATTCCAACTAACAGCTCTTTCCCAAAAGATTTGACTTAGTTGCATATCGAAGATTTGAGTTTTAAATTTTTTAATCTTCTCAATGACCTCAGATGATTCAGAGCTCATAGGAGACAGATATTCCATGTGCTAATGTTCCTACATCGTGGCCAAAGCTATTATGTTGTGGGATTGCTTCCTATTTGCTGATATGACTGGTGCTGGACACTCTCCAGGGGAGGAGGGCTCTGTCGGAAGCCTTGCCTGCATCCAGAGAGGGTAATGCAGGAGGCCACAAGCTGCATCCAAGCAGCTTTAAAGTGACTGGGGTCTATTCAAGAACTTCAAAGGCTGTCCTTTAAACAGGCACTGTGATTGTTGATGGTATCTGTCCCTCTCCCTGTCTCCAAATGAGTTCTGTTTATGAGAATTAATGTGCCTGCAGCAGCACATAGCAAATCTTTTCATTATGTTGACATTTGTAAGCAGAGTGCGCAGGCAAGCTTGTCTGTGAAATGACTCATTGCTCTTTGAGTTCTGATCATTCTCTTATTTTTTAAAGTTTGACAAGACACATTTCAGTGAAGAATAATATTAACAGTAGGCTTTTAAAATTGGGATGCTTATTAGTGGTGGCTGCATGCAGTGGTAGCCTAGTCATTTCAGGTGTCTGGTCCTATGTGCCCTGAAAGCAGGTATAAGTTAGTGCCAGCTAATCGAGAAGGGTCCTTAGGGAATCATGAGTCCTTTTCTAGTAGCCATAACTTTTCATTCCCTTTAGGTGTTAACACTTGAACTTAACGTGTTTTTTTGCTCCCTCCCATGTCCATCATGCACTTTAATACAGAATCCTTCATTGATATTCAAACCTTTCTGAGGAGCAGAACATGGAGTATTACCTGCCTTCACAGCTTTCAGCTTATCTCTGTCAAATTAAGCAGCCTTTTAAAAAAAATGCAGTGCCCTCCTGCAAGTCCTTGTTTCCTTTTTCCTAAGGAAAATTTAAGCAAATATTCAATACATCAAAAGTTTGGACAATCCAAATGCATGTAGCATTTTTCCTATTTGCTTTTAACCATCCAGGTGTTAGAGAAGATTTTCCTTTCTATATGGAAGCCCCTGAGACATGAAAATATGCTTTGGTATGCATCTACAGCTTGATACTCAAGCTCCAGTTTGCCACTAAACCTCCAGAAGCCAGCTATAGATGGGTGCCAATGGCAGAGGTTTCCTTAGAGGCTGTTGAATTAAAGGGGCATTGACAGCATTTCCATTCTGTGACTCCTAAGACAAATCTGTACTTTTACTAGAATAACTTTAAAAAAACAAAAAACAAATATACAAGAGAGCAGCTTAACTATTTTATCTAAACTTTTAAATTTTTTTGTAACAGTTTTTATAGTATTTTCTAATAAGTTTAAAAAAATTGTTTTGATGAAATTCTTATCATTTCTTATTTCTGTATTTTGTTTTCTTCCTGTTTTTCTATTCAACTTTTCTGGTAATATGTCTTTTTAAAAATTTTCCAAAATCCAATTTTTTTTTTTTAAATTAAGTACATTATTTTCTATTCCCCTAGTCATTCACTTTTGTTTTATTATCCCCTCCCTGCCTGCCTCCCTCCTTCATTCCTTCCTTTCTCTTTTTCCCCCTTGGTACTGGGAATTGAACCCAGGAGCACTTAACAACTGAGCCACATCCCCAGCCATTTTTATTTTTTATAGTGAGACAGAGTCTCACTAAGATGCTTAAGGCTTTGCTAAATTGCTGAGGCTCAAACTTACGGTCCTCTCAGCCTCCTAAATTGCTGGGATTACCCATCACTCTCATGATTTCTTTTACTTCACTGCCTTGCATTGGTATAATTGTTTGGTAATAATTAATAAATGTTTACTGAGTGCCTAATTAAGGAAAAAGTCTCCAGTAATATTTTAGAACATTTGGACTCAAAAATGTCCCATTAGTGTTTTATTAAAGCATTAAACATATATTTTAGAGGCTCATTCTTCCTGATTGCTCGCTATCCGAAATGAAAGATAATACTCACTCAAGTTTTATTTGAATATTTACATAAAATAAAATCATTTAAATGCTCAACATTTTGAATTGATTAATCTATACCTGTGGGCCATAAAATACCACTATTCTCTAACTGGAACATTGAATCAAACCTACCTGGTAACATAATTATGAATCAGGTGTTTAAACTCACAATCCACTCAGATTGTGCTGATAGGTAACCCATTTAGTCTACACTGCATTTTTAAAACTTTTGCATTTGAATTCTATAAGTGTACCTTTACCCTCAGTTGCTCAGGACCCACCATACTCTATTGTCCTTATGCCTGCTTCCTTCAATCAATTAACAACCTAGCCACTGAGGACATTTGGGTTTAAGCCCATCTACTACACACAGTGTCCATCTATTACATGCAAATACGTTCTGGAATAGTCAGTTGGTCTAACTTTTTTTTTTTTAACTGAAATTTGATTCATTAATATTAAATATTTAAATTTAAATGCCCAAAATATTTAGTACTGTTAATTTTCTCTTGATCATCCCTTTCTGACATGTGGTATTTTCATTATCATTATCTTTTTTTAAGAAAATTATGTAATTACAGTTTGTATCTCTCCTTTACCCAAGAGTTGTTTAATATAATCTTGTCATATTCTTTAATATGTTTATTATAATCTCATTAATTTCTTTAGTATCTAAGTTAGAAGGGACTTTCTCTTTGGGGCTTTGTTAGTAATTTCTAGTTTTATTGAGCTTGTTTTTAATTCAAGATCAGAATTTGCTTCTTTTTTCAATCTGTTCTATGTAATTAACATTTTAGTGTTTCATTGATATTTGAGAAATAAAGATATACTTCATTATCAGGATGAGGAGTTCTACATATATCCATAGGATAATCCATGTTGATGATATTGTTTAGGTTTTCTATTTTCCTATGCTTTGTTCCTCCACTAGATCTGCCTTGAATTGAATGATGTAGGAAACTCTTCTGAGCGTGTTTCTATCCACGTTCCTTCCATTTCTTGTTGTTTCTGCTTCATGATGATGTTTGCTGTATTTCTTAGTATATACATTCATAAATATTACACTTTACTGCAAATTATGGCTTTCAAAGTGAGAAACTATGCTTCTTTGTGAACATTTAATGCTTTAGGCTTTAATTCTGCTTTGATATTAAAAATATCTTCTCTTTTTAAGTTTCAATTTATTTTGAGGTGCTTTTCCATTCATCTGTTTTTTAAAACCTCTTTGCATTATTTGTTTAAGTTGTGTCTGTGTTATTGAGCATATAACTGGATCTTTCTTCATGAGCAAAATTGAAAACCCTCTTTTCCTCTTAGTAAATGAGTTAAACCCATTCAGAAATATTGATAGTACTCATATTCTTTATTTTCTAATTTTTTCTCTGGGAGATGAAGTTAATTTTGTGATTTTTTTCCCTTTTGTTTTTACTTTAATCAATTATATTTACATTACTTTCTCATTTTTGTTCAATTACGTTTTAGTGTTTAAATTTATAATTCAAGATTTGTTTTGCATATTATTTGATTTAGCTAATTTACTTAATGCTATTATAAATGGAATGTAAAAATTTTTTTGGCATAGGCTGTTATTACTGCATAGAATGATTTTTTATGTTTCAAATCCAGAAACTTCACTGAATTTATTTACCAATCTTAATTTTTTAAATGAGGTTTGGGGTTTTCTATATGCAAGATAACATCATCTGCAAAATAAATTTGTTAATATTTTAATTGAGAATTTTTGCATGAGTGTTCATCAGTGACATTGCCTGTACTTTACTTTTCTTGTTTCTGTCTTTACCTGGTTTTAGTACCAGGGTAATGCCAGCCTTTTAAAATAAGTTTGTAAATATCCCCAGCTCTTCAAGTTTTGGAAAGAGTGAGAGAAGTGCTGGTATTAATTCAGGGTTTGTTTGGTAGGTTCCAGAAGTTACCCTGTCAGCTGCTTTTCTTTGTTAAGAGGCATTTGGTTACTGATTCTATGTCCTCACTCATTATTGGTTTGTTAAATTTTTTTTCTTTATGATTCAGTGGTAGGTTGTATTTGCCTATGAATTTATTTCTTCTAGATTATCTAATTTTTGTTATTGCATAATTGTTCACAGTGCTTGTGTGTGCTTGAGAACAATATGTATTCTATTGCTGTTGTATTCATTTAATCTAAAATGTAGTTCAAGTCCAGCATTCCTATATTGATTTTCTGTTTAGATGATCTATCCATTCTTGAATGTAAGGTTTTAAATTCCCCTACTATTATTATATTACTATTTATCTCTCAGATTTATTAATATTTGCTTTATATTTTTCAGTACTCTGATGTTGAGTACATGTATACAGATGATTATTATATCTTCTTGACGAATCAACTCTTTAGCATTTTATCATTATATAATATCCTTCCTTGTCTCTTTTCATAGTTTTTTATTTGATCTTGTCTTAAGTAAGTATTCCTGCTCTGTTATGGTTCCCTTTTTAGTGGAATATCTTTTCACTTTCAGTTTATGTGTCTTTAAAGCTGAAATGAGTTTTTTGTAGGCAGCATTTAATTGGATATTTTTAAAAAAGTATTTAGTTAATCTACATTTTTTTACTAGAAAATTCAATCCATTTATATTCAAGATAATTATTGATAGATAAATAATTACTCCTGCCATTTGTTAATTGATTTCTGCAGACGTGTTTGTTTCTCTCTGATAGTCTTCCTTTATAATTTGATGATTTTCAGAAATGGTTTGCTTTGATTTTTTTTCATTTTATCTTTTTGGTATATCCTGTATATTTCTGATTTGTGATTTCTAGAAGGCTTACATAAGACATCTTCCAGTTAGAACACACTGTTTTATATAGATAACAACTTAATTTTCATCACATGCATAAATATTCTTTTATTTTCTTCGCTCCACATTTAAAAAAAATATTTTTATAGTTGTAGTTGGACACAATACCTTTATTTTATTTGTTTATTGTATGTAGTGCCAGGGATAGAACCCAGTGCCTCACGCATGCTAGGCAAGTGCTCTACCACTGAGCCACAGCCCTGGCTCCCTCCACATTTTTTAATGTCACAATTTATATCTCTTTTAATGTGTGTTCCTTAACAAATTATTGTAGCTATAGTTGTTTTAATATTTTTCCTTTGCCTTTCTAATGGAGATATGAATTCTAAATGTGTCAATGCACTTACTTTCATCAGTATTTTTTTTTTTTTTTTGTACTGGGGATTGAAGTCACCACTGAGCCACATCCCCAGCCCTATATTGTACTGTATTTTATTTAGAGACAGGGTCTCACTGAGTTGCTTAGTTTTCGCCATTGCTGAGGCTGGATTTGAACTCCCAATCCTCCTGCCTCAGCCTCCAGAACCACTGGGATTACAGGAATGCACCACCCTGCCCGGCTTACCAGTAAGTTTTATACATTTTTATTTGTTTCTTGCAAATAAACTTTCATTTCAGCTTGAAGAACTCCTGTTAGTTTTCCTGTAAGGCAGATCTGGTGGTGATGAACTTTGCTTTGCTGGAAAAAAAATCTTTATCTTTCTTTTATTTCTTTTTTATTTGTTTCTTGGACACAGTACTTTCATTTTATGTATTTATTATTATGTGGTCCTGAGGATAGAACCCAGTGCCTCACACAAGCCAGACAGGCGCTCTACCACTGAGCCACATCCCCAGCCCCTCTCCTTTATTTCTTAAGGACAGTGTTGCTTGCTAAATTGTTCTTAGTTGACAGTTGTTTGTTTCAATATTTTGAACATACCTGCCCATTCTTGGCCTATAAAGTTCCTGCAAAGAAAATTGATTATATCTAAGTTCATTAGAGATATTGGTCTGTAGTTTTCTTTCTTTGAAGGGTCTTTGTCTGGTTTCGGGATCAGGGTAATATTGGCCAATAAGATAACAAATAACCCAATCAACAAATGGGCCAAGGACCTGAACAGACACTTCTCAGAGGAGGACATACAATCAATCAACAAGTACATGAAAAAATGCTCACCATCTCTAGCAGTCAGAGAAATGCAAATCAAAACCACCCTAAGATACCATCTCACTCCAGTATGATTGGCAGCCATTATGAAGTCAAACAACAACAAGTGCTGGCGAGGATGTGGGGAAAAGGGTACTCTTGTACATTGCTGGTGGGACTGCAAATTGGTGCGGCCAATTTGGAAAGCAGTATGGAGATTCCTGGGAAAGCTGGGAATGGAACCACCATTTGACCCAGCTATTGCCCTTCTCAGACTATTCCCTGAAGACCTTAAAAGAGGGATACTATAGGGATACTGCCAAATCGATGTTCATAGCAGCACAATTCACAATAGCTAGACTGTGGAACCAACCTAGATGCCCTTCAAAAGACGAATGGATACAAAAAAAATGTGGCATTTATACACAATGGAGTATTACGCAGCACTAAAAAAAATGACGAAATCATGGCATTTGCAGGGAAATGGATGTCACTGGAGCAAATTATGCTAAGTGAAGCTAGCCAATCCCTAAAAAACAAATGCCAAATGTCTTCTTTGATATAAGGAGAGCAACAAAGAACAGAGCAGGGAGGAAGAGCATGAGGAAAAGATTAACATTAAACAGGGACAAAAGGTGGGAGGGAAAGGGAGAGAGAAGGGAAATTGCATGGAAATGGAAGGAGACCCTCATTGTTATACAAAATTACATATAAGAGGATGAGAGGAATGGGGAAAAAAAAAACAAGGGAGAGAATTGAATTACAGCAGATGGGGTAGAGAGAGAAGATGGGAGGGGAGGGGAGGGGGGATAGTAGAGGATAGGAAAGGTAGCAGAATACAACAGTCACTAGTATGGCATTATGTAAAAACGTGGATGTTTAACCAATGTGATTCTGCAATCTGTATACAGGGTAAAAATGGGAGTTCATAACCCACTTGAATAAAATGTATGAAATATGATATGTCAAGAGCTTTGTAATGTTTTGAACAACCAATAAAAAAAAAAGAAAATTGATTATAGAAGTCACATTTCATGACAGAGGTTTTTTTTTTTTTAAATTTTATCTTGATACATTAAAAACTGTCTTTGATTTTTGTCTATTTGTTTAATATACATTTTACTGTGGTTCTCTTTGTGTTGAATATGGCTGGAGATCTTTCAATCTCCTATATCAGAATGTTAATACTTTTCTTTAATTTTGGGAAGTTTGGGGCTATTATTTCCTTAAATTTTCTGTCTTTTCATTCTCTGTTCTCTTCTTCTTTAAGTCTATAAAAGAAATGGAGCTTTCTTGGTACTGTAATGACTTTCTTTGTTCCTTTTCATTCTTTTCTGTTTTTTTTTTTTTTTTCCCCTCTTGACTGTCCTCAAATAAGCTTATCTTCAAGTTAATTGATTCTTTATTCTGCTTCTCAAGTCTGCCATTGATGCCCTCTACTGCACTTTTTTTTTTTTTCATTTTACTTGTTGTATTATTCTGGTCCAGAGTTTATGCTTGATTCTTTTTAAATGATCTCAATGTTTTTGTTAACTTCCCATTTGTTCATTTGTTATTTCCCTGATTTACTGATGTTATTTCCCTAATTTACTGAATTGTTTCCCTGTGTTCTCTTGAAGTTTGCTAAACTTTCCTAAAACAAATATTTTGAATTCTTTTTAGTCAGTTCACAACTATTTCTTTGGGGTCATTCATTTGAAAAATATTGTATTATTTTGGTGGTGTTGTTTTAATTTTTTTTTCATGTTTCTTTTTTCCTTGATTTGATGTCTACACATCTGATGAAGTAGTTAGTGGGGAAAAAACCTTCCCTTATGAATGGTACAAAGGTGCTGGCTTAATAGGGTGTTCTGGTTATGAATCTGGTGAGCATACAGTATTTGGTCTCCATGCATCTCTGTCACCTGAAGTCAACATTGGTAAAGATTTGCAGAGGTCCTCAGTAGCAATGACTAGTCTGACAACATAGGCTGGTGGAGTCTTCAGTGGCAAAGACTGCTGAGGCTCTTCTCATCTCTTTTTCTTCCACTGTGGAAGTTGTGGCTAAGGGAATCTTTCAGCTACTGGATCCCCTTGTGCATATGCTTGTAGCACCATGGAGTAGCCATGGAGCCTGAGCCTCTGGCAAGGTGATACATATGGTGGAGAATGTAGCAAAGCAAACTACTTACATCAGGAGCAACAAAGAAGAAAGAAAAGGATACTGCGGTCTGACAATCTCTTTCAAGGGTACATATCAGTGGCCTAAATTTTTCTACTAGGCACCACCTCCTAAAGTTCCTACCACCTTCCAAAAGCCCCAACTTTGGGACCTTTAACCCATGGACCTTTTGGGGTCTCACTTCCAAATGAGAATAGCAGTATTCTTTTTCCAAACTTTTTTTCTCATTTTTTTGTAATATAGACATGCTGAGAATTTTCCAAATCTTTAAATTCTGGTTCCATTTTGCTTGACAACGCTCTTTGAAATATATTTTATTTATAAGTTAATTGCCTAAAGTATTTCCTCTAATAACACAAAACTGACCAATACAAATACTAAGGGCATGGTAGAAAAACCATTTATCAGGACATGAGAACATGGACTTCATTAGACATTTTTGAGAGAAACCAAGAATAGAGATGGGACTATCCAAGCAAAATCACTGCTGACTGTGACTAAAGGAAACATAGAAAGTGGTACCCAATGAGTCTGTGAATGTCTGCTATCCTTAACAAAAAGGGAAGACAATACCTGAGACAATTGATCATCAGAGACATCACCCATTGAACAGAGTAGATGGTTTCCATCAGAAGCTGGAGGGGTTAGGGGGTACATACCTTTCTGACAGAGCTCTGGCCTGGGCAACACCCTGCCAATCTGTGGGGATGAGGTTGGTACCCCAGTAGATCTGTGCCGCAGTCTGGCTGGGCACAAAATCACCAGCCACTCAAGCAGGAACAAACTTTATTTTTGAAACTGCTGCCAATGCCCCGTACGCTCCCGGGAAGATTGCCCACCGACCCATGCAGCCTTCTCCCGGACCCCCACAGGAAGTCCCTCCTCTGGAATTCCCTCCTACCTCACTTCCCCAACCAATGGGAACTCTCCAGGAGTCCCGTAGCAGGCCGAGGTGAACAGCAGGAATCTAATATCCATAAGAATGCAGATCTTAACATAATCATATCATCTCAATGGCTTGCTGGCATCACCTTTCAACCAAAAATGCCATGCATCATATTACTGGCTGTGGCTCTTAGCAGATCTGGAAAGCAGAGCATCAAATCAAGGAGAATCAAGTACTCTTCTGTCTCATCAGTATATTTTGGAGACATTTGAGTTTGGTTTCACAGGTTCCCAGCTTGAGAATAATTTTGCTTAAGGATAAATTGTGCCTTCAGTACTATTCAAATCAGACTTTAATAATATTTAGATAAGATATGGGAATCAGAGTTCATGTTGGAGTGAGTTAAATTTTTGAGGTTTTTGGGATGAAATGAATGTATTTTGTATGTGAGAAGAACATCGATTTTGGAGGGTCAAGGCCAAAATATTATGGTCTGAAAATTTGTATCCTCCCAAATTTATATGTTGAAATCTTAACCCCCAATATGATAATATTAAGTGGTGAGAATCTTGGGAGAAATAAGGTCATGACAGGAAGCCTTTGCAAATTGAATTAGTGCCCTTACAAAAGGAGATATGAAAGAGATGGCCGCTGTATTCACTATATGAGGGTATGGCAAGAGATCAACCATTTATATACCAGGAAGAGGGCCCTCACCAGAATTTGACCATGCTTCAGTTGGATCTTGAATTTCCCCCTCCAGAACAGTGAGAATTAAATATTGATTGTTTAAGTCAACCAGTCTGTGATATATTTGTGATATACTTGCTATAGCATCCTGAACTGATTAAAACAACCACCAAAATCACATACTTAGACACATAAACCAAGATGTACAAAACATTGAATTGTACAAAATTTCTCATATAATTGAATTTATTTGAATCATAACACCAGTAGATAAGTCTTGGTTGGATTATTAAGGGTTATATAATATAACTGCAAGTGGAAATCAGTGAAATTCCACAAGCTCATTCATCCTGCACCTAAACAAAAGAAAAGCAGGTATGTAGTGTTTCTAACTCTGGTATACAACCAGAACTAGAATCAAACACTACTATATCATGATTCAATTTCTAAAAAGTCTTTCACCTTAAATAGATCACTGTTTTCCTATCACGTGATTAATATTTTTAAAAGCAATAGGATTTGGGGGCTTTAAAGAATGAAATTTTTAGGATAGATCCACTATTATAGCTGTTGTTCAGTTTTAACTTAGGAAAATATAAAACAAAGGCAAATAATCTTTTAATTGCCCTTTATTGTTTACTTTGTGTTGTGGTTAAATTTCAGATGTCCCCTCAAAAGCTCATGTGTGATACAAAGCAAGAATTTTTAGAGGGGAAATGATCAGATTATGAAAGGTGTAACCTAATTGGTGGATTAATCCATTGATATGGAGTAACTAGGCAGTAACTGTAGGCTTGGTAGGATATAGTTGGAGGAAGAAGGCCACTGGGGGTGTGCTTTTGGGATTTATGTTTTGTCCTTGATGAGCTGAACCCCTGTTCCTGCTTCCTGTTTATCATGTCCTGAGTTTCTTTCCTCTGCCACATCCTTCCACCATGATGTTCTGCCTCACCTCAGGCCCAGAGATATGGAGTTGGCTGGCCATGAATAGAACCATAGAAACTATGAGCCCGAATAAACCTTGCTCTCTCTAAATTGTTCTTGTCAGTTTTTTTGGTCACAGCATTGGAAATAAGAGGAGTACTGGGCACCCTAGGAGCCAAAAATGAGCACATGGAGACTAATCAGTTCTGTTGAGAAAGGCAAGAATTTTACTCTATGGGAAGAAGGATGCACAGCAAATCAAAACCGAAAAGCAGGCATACCATTCAACTTTTATCCCTGACACAAAAGTACTTTGCTGTTGCACATTGGTGGGGTCTGACTGCATAATCTTTGGCATGAACAGCTCCTGAGGAAAGGGACATTTAGCCACCACTTGGCTTGTTGGTTCTGACTGATTGCCCTGTTTTCTACTGGGTCATTCAAAGAAACATACCTTTAGTCATCCCACCTCCCTTTGTTCTCTTGTGGCAGGAAAGTCCCCCTAGGTTATATGCCTTTTGGCACAGATACACCTAAGAGAGAAGTAAAGGTGGGGAGAGGAGGTGCAGGAGGTGCAGCTCAGTTATTGTAATAAAATGGCAATCTGGTAGTGAAGGGGTTATCACAGAGCTTCTCTGGTTTGACAGAAAAGACTGATAGCCTATTTCTCTCAACAGTGACAAAAAAATGACCAGAACACTCTGCATTTCTTAAGCCTTTTACTACTCAAAGTGACCTTAGTGAAGACCTGGGGAAATGGCAGTTGATTGTTCTTTCCTTGTGTCCTTGGAAGAAGTTAGTGATCAACATTACGTGATAAGGACCTTTACTTTTGTAATTCTTCCATTATTATAAATAAATATAACAACCAAATTAAACAATATTTAATTAATTCCCCCCCCCAAATAGTGTCTTTCCTGGGGGTGGGGTGTGCTTTCTACTTATCTTGGTTTGGCAGTCAGATTATTTCTTTATTTTCTTGATTTTTAGTTCCTGTTTATTTTTTCTTGTTACTATAGATAATAAAGAGAAGCTAGACTGTTAAAAGACATTGGTTCTTTAAGACACTCTTAAGTGAAAAAAAAAAAAAAAACGGGGAAGAAACATTTACCGGTCAGAAGACTAGTATTTCACAGTATATGTGACCTGTCAGTGAATCAAACATTTTAATTAATTAAATGGAACTAAGGTGTCTACATGCACCTTGGAAAAGCATGGTTACTTTTATTCTTTTTTTTTTTTTTAAGATGCTGGGGATTCAACCCAGGGTCCCTCTACACTGACCCTTTTAATTTTTAATTTAAGATAAGGTCTTGCGTATTGCTGAGGCTTCCCTTGAACTTGGGGTTCTCCTGCCTCACCCACATGATTAACTGGAATTACAGATTACAGGTGTGTGCCACTATACCTGCCTGATTATTCATTCTTGATTTGTTTGGAAGAGACTAAATACAATGCATATTTATTTACTTATTATGTTCTTTTTTTTCCCCATTTAGCATTTTAATTTTTTAAAAATATCACAGTGTTTTTTCAAATGACATTTTACTTTTTATTTATTTATTTTTGTGCCCAGGGGTGCTTAACTTCTGAGTTACATCCCACTTTTTATTTTATTTTATTTTGAGACAGGGGCTCACTAAGTTGCTTAGGGCCTTGTCGTATTGCACAGGCTGGCCTCAAACTTGCAATTCACCTGCCTCAATCTCACAAGTTGCTGGGATTTCAGGCATGTGCCACCATGTCTGGCTACCATGCACATTTATTGATTTGTGACTCTATAATAGTGTTAAAGATACACAAAGGCAGAGAGCATAACACAATTTCAAGGTGCAATTTGTACTCCTGACATAAAAAATAGAATAGACCTTGCTGTCAGGTTATGATTTATGTATGCTGACCAAGGACCTGACAGATGTAGTAGAGGAATGATGTAACATTGTGTTCTTACTTTATATCTCCATGTCTTAATGAATATGGAGGCATGAAGCAGTATTTTTATTATATATTACTCTATACTCCAAGTCTATTATTTTCAGGATGTTATATGTTGTTAAAGCATACTTATATCATTGCAAACCAGAGGTAGCATATATTTCATTGACACATTTACATCTATTCAAAAGAAGAGGAGGTCATTATCACCTTTAGTTTAGACTAAGATGGTATTTAGGGTATTTTTAAATTCCGTGGAATAATCTTCACTCAGAAGAGTCACCATTTTGGAGAGGACAAATTTTTTGAGAGGATTAAATCACTTGCTAATTTGAGTATTATACTTAGGAACTCAGAATTATTTAACAGTGATAGCAAAAGCAACACTCACACTTTTAGAAAGACGATGAACTCTACTTGCCACCACCCCTGAATTCAAAAGTATGTTTGTTTTTATTCAAATTTGCAGTTTAATTGCATTAACTTTTTCTTTTTTAAAAGAAAGGTAAGAAGACTTTATGTTTTAACTCAGAGATGTAGAAAGCTGGAAAGAGCATTGCTCTCACCATTACAACAAGAAAAAGGCTTAGAAAAAGTGCACATTTATGACTTCTCTAATTTATTTTTGAACTGAGAGGTTGCAGGGCAAGTAAATAACCCAACACCTTAGAGAAAGACAGGTGCCTGCAAGGAGAAACAGTCTGGAGTATTTGCTTGTCTGGGACAGGTACCATGAATGCTGTGTAATACTGTTCTAGTGGAATGCAGACAATGTGCTGGGTCATATGGGTGATGGAAACTAGGTCCAGTAGAAATGTCAGAAATAAAACCTGTAGCTGGGCACATACCTGTAATCCCACTGGCAAAGGAGGCCAACACAGGAGAATCATGAGTTCAAAGCCAGCCTCAGCAAAAGCTGGGTGCTAAGCAACTCAGTGAGACCCTGTCTCTAAATAAAATACAAAATAAGGCTATAGGGCTAGGGATGTGACTCAGTGGGAGAATGCCCCTGAGTTTAATACCCAGCAGAAAAAAAAAAAGAAAAGAAAAAGAAAGGAAGGAAGGAAGAATCAGCAAACCTAAAATAGATCATTAGAATCATCATCCTACCACAGACAGAGTGTCAAGATGTTGTGAAACAATTTAACACAATTTAACACGATGTATAATTAACAATTTAACACGATGTATAATTAAAACCCCAAATGAGAAGAGAGTAAGAAGAGGTAATATTTGAAGAAATAAGGACTACAACTTTTTACAAAATCAATGACAGGCACCATACAACAAAACCAAGAATTCAGGGAATATCAAGCAGGATAAATCAAAAAGAAAAAGGAAATTTATAACAAAACAAAAACATGCATACAGACCATATTCAAAACAAAACAAAAGCACACAGGCATGTCTCTCATATTTTACCTTATTTGTGTAAAACGAAGCACAGACAGAAAATCTTGAAGCCAGCCAGGAAGAGCCAAGTAAACTACATACCTCTACAGTAACAAGGATAAGAATTGCAGTAGGCTTATCAGAAACCATGCAAGCAAAAAGATGCTATAGTGACCTCTTTAAAATGCAGAATGATGAAAAAAATGATTAACCCAGAGTCCTGTATTAGTGGAAATGTTCTTCAAAGTAAAAAAGTAATAAAGGCTTTCTTAGGCAAACAAAAGCTGAGGAAACTCATTGATAACATATCTACTCAAAAAGAAAAGGTAAAGGAAGTTCTCCAGGCAGAAGAAACATGATTGGCCAGAAACTTATATCCACACAAAGAAATGAAGAGTTTTCAAAATGAATAATAAGTCAAAGTACAAAAATTACTTCTTATTTCATTGGTCTGAAGGATAACTCAGTATATAAAGCAATATAGCAAATGTCTTGAGTATTAATGACATATATCAAATTAAAATGTATGAAAACAGTGTTCAAGGAATTATACCTGGCCAGGTATAATGGGAATGCATTGTTACAGGTTTCTTATACTGCACAAGAAGCAAGATAACATTATTAGATTATAAAATCAAATTATTTAAATATGTATACTGTAAACTCTAGAGCAACCATATAATTTTTAAAGAGGTATAAATAGTAAGTCAATATAGGAGATACAATGTAAAGATAAAAAATTATTAATTAAGTCCTTAGCAAACAAACAATAGAAAGCAGGATGGGGGTGGGAAACAAATAACTGGGGCAAGCAGAAAATACACAGCATGGATTGCAATCCATATTAATGACTGATATACATGTGAAAGGTTTTTTGTTGTTGTGCTAGGGATTGAACCCAGGGCCTTGTGCATGCAAGGCAAGGACTCCACCAACTGAGCTATAGCCCCACCCCTGCATGTGAAAGGTTGAAACATAGAAGTTGCAGCATGAGATTGCTATAGACTAAATCTACTATATGCTTTTTTCAAGCAAAATATACAGTTACAAGTTAAACTGAAGGGATAGAAGAATGTATGCAATGCAAACATCAACTGAAGGAAGCTTAAGTGGTTATATTAATTTCCAAATGTGCATCTGAGCAAAGAATGTAATCAGAAATAAAGAGGGATATTTCATAACAACAAAGTGGTCCAATCCCCAAAGACATAATTCTTAAGTGCATATGCATCTCCCTCATAAGCTTCAAAATATTCGAGAAAAAGTGACAAATCAAAAAGAAAAAATAAAGAAATCTACAATGATACTTGGAATTTCCAACACCCCTTTCTTGATAATTGATAGAACAAGGAGACAGAAAATCAATAAGTATATAAATGACCTGAACAACAATATTAACTGACACAACCTAGTTAAAATTTATAGTGAGCTCTACTCAACAAGAAAACAATATACATTCTTCTTAAGTGCAAATGGAACATGCACAGAGTTAGGTCATATTTTGGGTCATAAAATAAACCTTTAAAGTTTTCAAACAATGCAACTTTTACAAAGTATTTTCTGGGGAAATAACAAAATTGAAACCAATAACAGGAAGATAACTAAAAAAAAAAAAACCCGAAGTATTTGTAAATTAAACAACAAACTTCAAAATAGCATTTGGATCAAATAGAAAGCATAGAGAGAAATTTTAAAACAAATAAGAATGAAAATACAAGTTACCCAAATTGTAATATACAGACAAGTTAGTGATTAGAAAAAATTTTATACCTTCAAATGAATACATTATAAAAGAAGGAAGACACTAAAACATTCACCTAAGTAACTAGAGAAAACTGAACATTGTGAAATGTTAAAGACTAGAGTAGAAAAAAATGAAATTAAAAATAGAAAAATCAATGAAACCAAAATCTATTTTTTAAAATAATGAATAAAATCAAGTAAACTACATTCAGACTGACCCAGAAAAAAGGAAGAAAGACACAAATTACCAAAATCATGAATGTGAAAGGGATCATCACAGTGAATCTCACAGTCATTAAGAGAAAAACAGGAAAATGCTGTGAAAAATACCACATCTATAAATTCAACAACTTAGGCCTGGGGTTGTGGCTCAGTGGTAGAGCACTTTCCTAGCACATGTGAAGCCCTGGGTTCGATCCTCAGCATCACATTAAAAAACATAAGTAAATCAAATAAAGATATTATATCCAACTACAACTAAAATAGATAAATAAATACAAATATTTAAAAAAATATTTAAATTCAACAATTTAGAGGTAATATATCAATTTCCAGAAATGCATAGATTACCAAAACCCACTTGAGAAGAAAGAGACAATCTGAGTATACTTATGATACAGTAAAGGACTGAATGTGCAGTTATAATATCTTCCCCATGAACAGTGTAGATCAAGTGGATTCCCTGTTGAATCCTACTAACCACTTGCAGAAAAAAATAATAATTCTAGTTCTATACAATCTTTCCCAGAAAAAAAGAAACATGGCCTCATGTTATGAGGCCAGAATTACACTAATAACAGTGACAATGCAAAAAAGAACAAAAAAACAAAAACCTCATGAACATTAAAAAAAACTCAATAAAACATGAGTCAGTGTAATCCATTAAAATATCAAAGAGGTAAATGCTTTATGATGAAAAGTTTCATCTTGGAGTGTAAGGATGGTTGGTTCTACATTATAAAAATCAACATTATCCACCTTACAGCCAGATTAAATAACTAAAAACTCAGCATAATCAAGTGCAGGAAAAGATTTAAAAAATACTCATTATGAAAAAACAAAATCCCCAAACTCTTAGAAAACTTTTCCTTATAGGGGCACCTGAGTTTAATCAAGTGTATCATTACTTGTAGATATATCCTTTATCATAAGATAGTGAGTGCTCTTTTCATGAAGTCAGGAAAAAGGAAAGGATGATAACTTTCATTTTTGGTGCTGGGGATCAAACCCAGGGCCTTGCATATACTTTGTAAGCACTCAACCACTGAGTTACATCCTGGTCGGTCCCTCTTTCTTGCCACTTTGATTTAGTGTCTGCTCTGTGCCCAGTACTTGTGCTGTGCCCTGAGTACAATGGGCCATTCCTCATGGTCTCACAGTTGGTACTTGTACTCTTAGCACAAATGAGATACCACTAAGGGGTTGGGAATGTGTACAGGGCCCCAAAATGACTGTTGTGGAAAGATTACCATCTCCTGGGACACCCTTGCAGGGGAGAGGGAGCTTTTGAGAAGCGTTTTCCATACTGGGTGAGTGGCTCCTGCCTCTCTCTGGGATCTCAGATGGTGACCTGGGTTTCCATGGGTATGCTGTGACTTCAGAGCTATACAAGGAAATAAAGACTGACAGAGAATGTAACTAGGAATGGAGACTTCAAGGTGGCTGAAGAATTCAACAACAACAACAAAATACCAATACTGATAACAAGAACTCAAATCACAATACAACTTTTCAACATTCCCATCAATTTGTCATGCATTTTTTTTTTTCTGTTAATGCAAGCATTATCTCCATCTTATTTTTCTGATTCTGGAATAACAGTGATCTGATTAGGAAGTAGAGTGTAGACAAGGGTAGGATGTGACCTTCTGTCCATAGTGTGGTTAGATTTAATGTATGAATAATGAGGTGTCTTTTTCTGTAATCATATCTGAACAGATGAACTGGTCCCCACTTTGGATAAAGTGTGGTTCAAACTAGTGGTAGTCTGATACAAACTTTGATCTTATCCAATCAACACATCCAATACCCTTTGATGGATCCAAAGTCATTAAGAGTTTAATTATTTAATTATGCAACCACTATACCCAAGGAATATTTTCAGTCAGAACAATTTTTTCTCTTTTAATAAAAATAATCAGCCAACCACAGAATTAGTGTTGAGCTGAAAGCAAGTCATTGTGGAAGAGCAGACACCTAACTGATATTGTGACAAAACTCCTGTTTTATGATAACTCACATGGGACCTCTGATGCTGCTATGAAGAAGGAAGGAAGGTGAGACCAGGACCCTATACTTCTTAGCCAGATCCACTCCGTGTTGTCCACTCTGTCCATCTATGTAACAGGAGAGATTAATTCAAATGATGTGTCCTGCAAAAAAGCTTAAAGTCACTCAATTAAGGTACATGCTCTTTCTAACTTTTTAATTCTATGATTCTATAATTTATTGGTAACATGCATAATTAGTCAATAACAGAGTTGATATTGCTGAAATTAAAATTTAAAAAAAAAATAACCTTGATAAATATTTTTTGTAGCTAATCCTTTTTATTTGCTTTTTAATTGATTTTATTTTTTTTAAATACACAACAGTGGAATGCATTACAATTCCTATTACACATACAGAGCACAATTTTTCATATCTTTGAATATAAAGTATATTCATACCAATTCATGTCTTTATACATGTACTTTGCTTTTTTTGCATTACAATTCTTATTACATATATATACCACATTTTTCATATCTCTGTATAAAAAGTATGTTGACACCCATATGTGTCTTCATACATGTACTTTGGATAATGATGTCCATCACATTCCACCATCCTTGCTAATCCCCTGCACCTTCCCTTTCCCTCCCACCCCTCTTCCCTATCTAAAATTCATCTATTCCTCCTGTACTCCGTCTTCCTACCCCACTATGAGTCAGCTTCCTTATATCAGAGAAAACATTTGGCTTTTGTTTTGGGGGGGGATTGGCTACAAAAACATGCACTGGAGAAAAGATAGCATCTTCAACAAATGGTGCTGGGAAAACTGAAAATCCATATGCAACAAAATGAAATTAACCCCTATCTCTCACCATGCACAAAACTTAACTCAAAATGGATCAAGGACCTAGGAATTAAACCAGAGACTCTGCTTCTAATAGAAGAAAAAATAGACCCTAATATTCATCATGTGGGATTAGACCCCAACTTCCTTAATAAGACTCCTATAGCGCAAAAATTAAAACCAAGAATCAATAAATAGGATGGAATCAAATTAAAAAATTTCTTCTCAGCAAAAGAAATAATCTGTGAGGTGAATAGAGAGCCTACATCCTGGAGCAAATTTTTACCCCTCCTACATCAGATAGAGCACTGATCTCTAGGGTATATAAAGAACTCAAAAAGCTAAGCACCAAAAAAACCAAATAATCCAATCAACAAATGGGCCAAGGACCTGAACAGACACTTCTCAGAAGAGGATATAAAATCAATCAACAAATATATGAAAGAAATGCTCATCCTCTCTAGCAATTAGAGAAATGCAAATAAAAATTACTCTAAGATATCATCTCACTCCAGTCAGAATGGCAGCTATTATGAAGACAAACAACAATAAGTGTTGGCGAGGATGTGGGGAAAAAGGTACACTCATACATTGCTGGTGGGACTGAAAATTGGTGCAGCCAATATGGAAAGCAGTATGGAGATTCCTTGGAAATCTGGGAATGAAACCATCATTTGACCCAGCTATCCCTTTCCTCAGACTATACCCAAAGGACTTGATAAATATTTCTAGCTACTGAAAGAATTTTTAACAGTATTTGGTTTCTCTTAACTATTTAAAAACTGTAGTTGCCTTTGAGCCTTCTAATTTCCCATATAAAATACTATTAATAGAATGAATGTGAAGCAATGACAATGGTTTCAAATTTAGTATGAGTTGATTGCAGAAAAAAAACAAAAGCAATTTACAGCTAGTGAACTGAACCACACTCTTGACACATTCATACACACACACACACACACACACACACACACACATATTCTACAAAATATCCACAAAATAAAATAAGACTGAACTTTGCAAATAAAACTCTAAAATAAAATGCTATTATTTAATAACTGATTTAATATTTTTATCTCTTAGTAGTCCCATAAAGTTATTAAAATCCATTGGAAATGTAGATATTGCATATTTCTGCTATTTTCCAAAATTATTTGATTTAATGCAAAAGATTTATGAAGAATTTGCAGTTTGGCAAAACATGTATGACATATGTAGTTAGAAGGCCCAGTGATTTTTCAATAGTGTAGTCCATGCTCAGAGGAAGCAGAAAGAATGGTGAGGCACTAACGGATCCCAGAGGACTCTCACTAGTTACCTTGAAATTCTATTTAGGATGACAGAAAAGGCTAAAATAACTTAGGCCTCTCTGAAATTCAGAATTTTGCTACTTTCCCAAAAGCTGATTAGATTTTATTGATGTGTCATATTTCCAGACTGGATGGGCAATAATTTATTTACACAGGGACAAACATCAGAGAAAATGTTAGGGGTCTCAAAAAGTTAGACATATGCAGGTCATCCCTCTTGCCTGTGATTTAATTGGCTCAACATTTCCACACCAAGTATTCAACAGACACTTTTTGGATGCAAAACAAGATGCAAGTCACCAGGCAGGGCCTACTTGTGGGGGGTACCAAAGACAACAGAGACATAGTGGAACCATGGGAAAACTGTCACAAGAGGGGTTAGAAGGGAGCTTATCAGTTCCCAAGGGAGAGGAGCTTATCAGCTTCCTGTCTCCAGCCTCTAAAATTCTTGCCATGCTCATTAATCTCCCAACATTCTTGTGGTATTCGAGAACCAATTATAGGCCATGTTTTAGACCTGTAAAGCTGAGTGACAAACTGTCGATATCAAGTGCACTGAGTAGTGACCTCCTGGGAGTTAATGAGATGGCTGGGAGGATTCTGTTAGAGGACTCTCCCTGCCCTTTTAACATCAAAAAAGCAGAAGGGTGTTCCCCAAACTACATCCAATTTAGCTGTCCACTCAGTCCAGCTCCCTAAATTTTCTTTCCTTTCCTCTCCTCTTCTTAGTCAACATCAAGTATTTTATCTTCAGTTCAACAAGAACTAATTTGCAAAGATCTCATAGCTCTGGCTTTTGTCAAAATGGGCCATACAAAGAAGTATACAGATTTGGGCTTAAAAGAAAATATTTCAGAAGAATTTTTCCCAGTAAGAGAAAAGAATAGGAGATTCAGATTGCTAAATTTCTCTAAGAAATCACAGAACTACTAAATCTACACAAAATATCTAATTATAAGGACCTAACATCTAGGACCTGGGGTTGTGGCTCAGCAGTAGTGCACTCGCATAGCACATGTGAGACACTGGGTTCAATCCTCAGCAGCGCATAAAAATAAATAAATAAAATAAGGAAAGATATTGTGTCCAATTACAAAAAGAAAAAAAAAAGTTTAACAATTCCTTCCTGAATTAGAGCAATAAGAACAGCCTTGATGACCAGAAAAACCTGTCATCAGCACACTCCCCACCCCACTCTAAGGTTGTGCCCAAAGTTTGCAGTTCAGACTCTGCCATTCAGCTGTTTTCATTTCCTTGGACCAATTAGACACTGAGAAAAAAATAGGTGTAGTTATTTACTGCCTTTGCACAAATAACTGCCATTAGTATCTGTGAGTAATTTTGGAGTAACTAAAGTTTTCATTTGAGCAAAATCATTTGTTTTGAGGTCAGCATGCCACATGAGTCCTGCCAGCATATGCATTAAATAATGTGACCATCTTAGCAAAATGATTTCAGCATTTTTTTTTAAATCAGGAATGTAGAAATACTTAATGACCTTTGGTATTTGAATGATTTAGTTTCAGTTTAGAAAAATTATGTTCATAGGAAGAATCTCCTCCCTCTATTAACTGATCATATTTGACATTTCTCCCACACATTGTAAAGCATTGTTTTTTTTTTCATTAAAGATACTTTTAATATGCTACATCGTTTTTTTTAAGCCTAGCTCTTGCCTACTAGATAAAACATTGTTTAGAGTATAGTTATCTTTGGCTCATGTGACAAGAGTTGGAGTCCCTGGGGAGGGATAATGGGTGATTAAATCTCTCAGAAACTAGGGTTTATACCTAGGAACAATGAGGGGATCACCCCAGAACCTATACTGCTGAACCTTAGGTCCGGACTCCAGAAGACCCAGCCAGGTAAACAGAGACAGAGGCTAGAACCTCACATTGCCACCAGACATAAGGTGTGGCCATAACCAAGGAGGTGGCACCATGCCTTGGCACTGTGGCTGGAAGAAGCTTTATAATGGGAGTTCTAGAGTCCTTCTACAGAAGGTAGGAAGTCCAAAGCCAGTGCCAGGTTGGGGTATGGGGTGACTGGAGGACTGGAAGACTAAATTAGGAGGCAGAGCAAAGCAGTCATGGGGGCATGGCTGACACTGTGATGCTAGCTCTGCCATATCTTAAAGTGCTCCAGGCCTCTGCCTGCTGAGATACAAAGAGTAATATCCTCATTTGTTCAGTCCTCTGCTCTGTAAAACCACCAACCCAGAATAATTGGGAGGCATGAAAAAGTCACAAACTATTTCTAAAGAAGTTCAGTCTTATTACTGGTGAAAAAGTGCAGTAATGAAGAAGCAGGTGGCCAATTATTGGAAGTAAAGGTCCTTAGGAGACCAGCTCTCATTACCAGAGGGGAAGATTTCTCTCTGCACTATGAACCACTTTGTGCAAATCCATGATTCTCACGAATTTACTATCCTGTAAAATTATACGTTCTTCTGTCATTTAAGCATTCTTTCTCAGCTCATAGCTCTTATGGAGGTTACATTTTAACACACCTCCAAATTCCTTCTTTATTTATTGTCAGGTAAACTTCAGTCACCAGTAATTCTCTTATAAATCCTCAAAGCATAATTCCATAAGTATTTCTGCTTTTTTATTCTTGTGCCTACAGAATGATGATCATTTGTCACAAATAAAGATAAAAAGAAGAAGAAGCAGCGTTCTGCTAAGAGTCCCTCAACGTAAGTGACAGCTTCCCCATCCTAATGAAACCTTACCTTGTGTCTTCAGAAAGTGGATTCTGCAGAGCCGCAGGTGTGCAAAGCATTAGACAGGGTCTATATCCAATTTGCCAGGGAAAAGCCATCTTTCTTCAGTGACATTCCATTTCGAGTTTCTCAGCCAACCATGAGTTCTCCTCAGAAGTCTGACACAAGGTTATGACACTTGGGCAGAAATCATAAAACAGCCTCCCTAATCAGGGGCTGTTACCCAACAGCCGCAGAAAAGTTCTGGGAAGATGACAGGAAAAGGGAATGAGATTGCTCAGGGTAATGGAGATGCTGCTGTGACCAGGATGCTGCCAAGCCACATTGCCATCCAACCCAGGGCCGAGGGCTCCAGCCAGGGATCCTAACTGTTCCTGAAATGTAGAAAGGAAAATCCATGCTCTAAATACCCTTTTGCCTTTGTCAAGAACAAAAATAATCTACAAAATATTTTGCTTTAGGATGCCATAAAATAGAAGTCTCTCCTAAAATTCAGTCTCTTTTTATAATCATCCTGCTTCTTGACATTTTTACTCAGATATCTCACACATATATTAAATCAAGCTAGGCTTTCGCCTCAGTTGTGCCCGCTTAGAAATTCCCTACCCCAATCTGGCTCCCTGGGGTTGATATGCTTCCTCTCCTCACTTCTCCAGGTGGAGTTCTTCCTGTCCAGATTCCTGGCAGATTTATAATTGGGATCCCTGGGATCATTATTCCTCTTTCTTGTCCATTACCCACACATTCCTGAAAAGGTAAACCAGATTGTATTGCAAGTCAATCCTTCATTGATCCATCCATTCAGGCTATAGCCTCACCCCCAACTGTATTCCCCATTATTTATTTATTTATTTTTTTTAGTATCAGGGATTGAACCCAGGGGTGCTTTACCACTAAGCCATATCCCCATTCCTTTTTTAAAACTTTTTTTTTTTTTTTAATTTTGAAACAGGGTCATACTAAGTTGCATAGGGCCTCCTTAAATTGTTGAGGCTGGCCTTGAATTTGTGATCCTCTTGCCTCAGCCTCCCAAGGTGCTGGGATTACAGGCATGCACCACCACACTTGGCGTGTTCCCCTCCTTATCACCCAGGGCTCTCCCAGCTTCTTCTGACCTATGAGACACTGCACATGCTACTGTTCATGCTACTCTCTCTAGCCCTGGACTTGACCCAGAGTGTCTATTATATCATTTATTAAGTGATTATATTGATATCATCATATTTACTCTTTAGTCATTACAGGCCTAAGCATATAGTACTACCAAAGAAATTAACAGTAATCACTTGTAAAAAATTTATAGAAAAATCTCATTTTTAAAGGGTTATTATACTACGTATAGTCGTTCATCAATATCTGTAAAGGATCGGTCCCCTGAACATGCAAAAAGTCTATGGATGCTCAAGTCCATTATATAAAATGTAGTCACATCTGCATGTAATCTATGCACATCCTTCTGTTTATTTGTAATAATTTCTAGATCATTTATAATACATAATACAGTGGAAATACTATGTATGTTGCTCTTGTACTTAATGTTTAGGAAATAATGATGATAAAAATCCCTGCACATATTCAAGATAGATGTGATTTTTTTGGAATATTTTTCTTTTGTTTTTGAGGTATTAAAAATTGAACCCAGGGGCAATCTACCACTGAGCTACATCCCCAGCCTTTTTTTTTTTAATTTTGAGTAGCTGAGGCTGGCTTTGAATTTTTGATCTTCCCACGTTAGCTTCCTGAATCTCTAGGATTATTGGTGTGCACCATCATATCCAATTTTTTTTCAGAATATTTTTGATCTGCTGTTAGTTGAATATGCAGGTGCAGAACCTTGTGGGTATATGATGGCTGTATCTGGAATACAAGAGCTCTCTTAGGCTTCTTTTGATATTATCCTGCTCTATGATTAAGGGCAATAAAAAAAAAACTATAATTCAATTCAGGTAAGACTAATAGTGGCCTAGACTCTTCAGAAAAGAAGGTTTGGGTCACCTAGTAAAGAACCACAGTCAGTTGAGGTGCTTGCTCATGAAAAAGGAAATGCAGGGTGGGTAGCAAAAGGAAAAAAAATAAAAATCATACACAATAACATTATACAGTATCCACGGATATGGAGAGACAACTGTGTTACAAAACATTTACTGTAATTTATATTATGAGTTTAACCATAGAATTTTATGTTTTTGTAATGTTTAAAAAATTAAATTATGTACGAATTCTCCTTCTGACAACCTTCCAAAATCAGACACAAATACTGAAATGAAAAACATGCATTCATTGGATGCTGCTACTTTCCTTTCCCTTATTTGATTCTGTTTTTTGATTCAGAAATACTAATTAAAACAAATTAATGGGAATGGAGCCACCATTTGACCCAGCTATTCCCCTTCTCGGTCTATTCCCTAAAGACCTAAAAAGAGCATGCTACAGGGACACTGCTACATCGATGTTCATAGCAGCACAATTCACAATAGCTAGACTGTGGAACCAACCTAGATGCCCTTCAATGGATGAATGGATAAAAAAAATGTGGCATTTATACACAATGGAGTATTACTCTGCATTAAAAAATGACAAAATCATAGAATTTACAGGGAAATGGATGGCATTAGAGCAGATTATGCTAAGTGAAGCTAGCCAATCCCTAAAAAACAAATTTCAAATGTCTTCTTTGATATAAGGAGAGTAGCTAAGAACAGAGTAGGGTCGAAGAGCATGAGAAGAAGATTAACATTAAACAGGGATGAGAGGTGGGAGGGAAAGGGGGAGAGAAGGGAAATTGCATGGAAATGGAAGGAGACCCTCAGAGGTATACAAAAGTACATACAAGAGGAAGTGAGGGGAAGGGGAAAAATAATACAAGGGGGACAAACGAATGTCAGTAAAGGGGGCAGAGAGAGAAGAGAGGAGGGGAGGGGAGGGGAGGGGAGGGGAGGGGGGATAGTAGAGGATAGGAAAGACAGCAGAATACAACAGACACTAGTATGGCAATATGTAAATCAATGGATGTGTAACTGATGTGATTCTGCAATCTGTATATGGGGTAAAAATGGGAGCTCATAACCCACTTGAATCAAATTGTGAAATATGATATATCAAGAACTATGTAATGTTTTGAACAGCCAACAATAAAAAATAAAAAAAAAAAAATAAAAAAATAAAAAAAATTAAAAAAATTTTAAAAAAGAAACGCCAGCCTACCATGCACCTCTCCAATCCTTTGACACTCAAGCCTTGGGGCCTCCTGATCCTTGTTCTAGGAGGGGTTGGTTGCATCCATGAAGAGCTCAAGGTGACCTCAATGGATGCCTTGGAGCTGCTGCCTCCTTGCTGCTGAGAGCTCAGGAACTCACTGACAACAGAAGAGCAAATGTGGAGCATTGAAAAGTTGTCTTTAGTTATAGAATTTTTTTCCCCCAATGAAATCTCCATAATGGGTAACCTGTCATGGGAATGAGCTATGGAATAACTGTAATTTGGGGTCCAGAACAGGAGCCTGCAGCCTCCTGGAATCCAAGCTGCTCCCAGGCTCTCTAGAAGGCAGAACAGAGGGGAGTGGAGCTGGACAGCTTCAGGACTAGCCTCTCCATACCTTCCAGGGAAACTGATCTCCCTAGATATACCTCCCACTTTCCATTGACTTGATAAACCATAGCATCCAGAGGAGCATCCACACCATATATCCTTTCCCCTTAGGATGCCAACCCTCACATAAGGCTTGGACCCAAAACTGTGGCTTCCATGTGAGAAAAGTTGTGTGTCCAGGAGCTTTATTGCCCCACAAACAGCCTTCATCATTCTGTCCCCCGTCTGGCATTCCTGCTAGAAGTGAGAAATTCTCTGCTGAGGAACCATGAAGAAACGGAGACTAGATATTCTAGTAAGCTTTGCACAGTCAATATTTCAGCCCTCTTATAAATTTGAGAGTTACCTCATCCTCACAAATAATATGCTATTATAAGGAAAGGTCTTTCAAATTTCAAAATGTCAACTTGGATATATTTCAAATGCAAATGATTCAAATTCAGGAACGCTTCATGCTTTCAAATAATCACACAGAGCAGAGTCTTGCATCCACATTATTATTTTATAGTTTGCAGAGGCCACTGAACAGTCACCCCCTTACAAGTGGGAGCAAGGTCACATTTTGTGACATCTTCAGAGATTGGCAGCATTGTTCTGAATCACCTGTCTGATTCTTTATTAAATTAGACAGAAGCCAAGGAGGCCACAGGGAGTAGTTGTTGAGAGAACAGATTCTGGAGTCCGACCTACACAGATTTGAGCCATTCTTCCCTTTCTTCCCACTGAGTGACTATAAAAAGGACAGGGACCCTTGATTTATCTGTAAAACTGGGATAACAATGATGGTGGCCCCAGAGAGAAGTCAGGAGGATAAGATAACTGGTAAGCCTTAGTGTCTAGCGGGATATCTGGTACTGCAGAAATTCTTTGGAGAAAATTACATTAGATTTAGTGATACCAATTAGCTTTAAGTTAAAATTGAACTAGAAGATTCATGGTCTGTTATGCCTCCTGCATACCTTTGAGGGTAAAGGTGGAAAATGAGAGGAGGAGGGAAAATAACATGTGACCCCTGTGGGCTGCAGCTGTGTGCAGCAGGAGTTCTTTATTATTGTTGTGTTGTTGTGTGTAAGTGTGGCAGAGTCATAGTTTGCACAGGACAGATCACCGTCCTCCCAGGCAAAAAGACCTTCCTTCTAAGCCAGAGGTACAAAATGATCTCAGAAGGGAAAGAATCAACCTCTGATGGCAGTCACCTCAGAGACACTACACAAAATAAACAGAAAAACAGTTCTGTTTCCAACAGAACCGCAGCTGACACCAGGAAGTTTTTCTCATCTCAGGCTGTGCTTAAGGTGACCTTTTTCTTTTTTCTTCAGTATTAAGGATTGAACCCAGGGCACTCTACTGCTGAGCTGCATCCCTAACACTCTTATATAGTATTTTGAAACAGGCTCTCACTAATTTTCTGAGGCTGGCCTCATACTTGCAACTTTCTGCCTCCGCCTCCTGAGTATGTGGGATTGCAGGCATGTGCAATTGTGTCCAGCTATAAGGTGAACATTTTAGCCAAAATAAGTCTCCTTAGCCAGAGGTGTGCTCAGCATCATGGTGGTGCACCCTGCAAATGGCAAGTCCTCCTTATCCTTCTCAGTTCTAATTCTTGACTTGGAAAAAATATATCACTATATTTTAGTGCACTGTATTTGATATTAACAATTGTTACCCTGGAGTAAATCCTTAGACAAGTGAGATGTTCCTGTAGACAAGCTTAGAAACAGGTAAAACTGCCATGGCACCAGAGCCTCAAAGCACCTATTCCCATAACCTGGGACATTACACCTGCCCTTTTTTTCCCCCTCTGGCTTCTTTTTAATGTAATTTTTATGCCATTCTAGGGCCACCATGCAGACTCATGCCCTTTGCTTTCCCCACCCTGATGACTCCCTGATACCTCAACAGCAGTGAATTGCCACTGTAAAGATGGTGAAAGACCAGGCCTCAGGGCTGGTCTATGAAGGTCTATCAGAAGGAGCAGGTGTTCTCCCCCAGACACCTCCTTTTTTTCTTCACTAGCAGGAAACATTTGCATTCTGATAACATGCACTGCAGACTTCCAGCAGGAATGTGCACTGTCGATATTTATTTTGAGAGACTTGGTCCAGCATGAGAGAGAGACCACGGCGTTAATAGGAAAGAATTTGGGCTTAGCCAAGCCCTGTTATTGGTTATTCTCAATCATAGCATCCATCTGTTTTTTCTTCACAAGATTTATGCTGTTCATATTTTTATATATTTGTTGTTGTTGTTGTTGTTGTTGATTGTTCTCTCTTCCACATAGAGAGCAAACCCCACAAGGGAAAGGTCCTTGTTTGTTTTGTTCTCCACTTATGGCAGCTTTAAAACATGTGTGCACATCCTTTGACCTGGCTTCCAATGAAGTATGGAGTCTGAGCTCTCTCCCCTTAAACTGGACCATTGTCTGAACCCATTTTCTAGTGTAATAACATAGTGTCACAGACTGGGTATGTTATAAAGAAAAGAGGTTTTATGTTAGCTCACAGTTCTGTCCCAAGGTTTTAGAGGCCACATCTGATAGTGAATGAGCTTCTAACTAGCAGAGCCTCAAGGTAGTGCAGGGCAAACAGGGGAGACAAGACATATAAGAGAGGCTTAGTTAATTTGACTTTTGTAGCAGACCTACTCTTGAGATTACCTATGAATCCATTAAGAATACGTGTTAGTCAGTTTCTTGTTCCTATGACAAAATACCTGTGAGAATCAACTTATAAGGAAGAAAAAAATATTTTGAATCACAGTTTCAGAATTTGCAGTCCATGGTCACTTGGCCCTATTGCTTTGGGTCTGTGGTGGGGTAGAATAGCATGGTGGAAATGTACGGTGGAGCAAAACTTCTTACCTTATGGTGGTCAGGAGACAAAAAGAGAGAGGGGAAAGAGCTGGGGCGTCCATATCCCTTTGAAAGGCATAACCCCAGTGTCCTAACTTTCTTCCACTTAGACCCACCTCTTTTTTTATTTTTCATTTTTTTTTTGTATTGGAAATGGAATCCAAGAGTTCTTTACAACTGAGCTGCATCCCCAGTCCTATTTATTTGTTTATTTATTTAGTTTTGAGAAAGAGTCTTGCTAAATTGCCCATGCTGGCTTCTAACTTGTGATCTTCCTGCCTCATCCTCCCAAGTCATTTGTATTACAGGCATGTGCAACTGTGCCCAGCTGGAAGTATACATTGAATCTCAATAGCCTATAGGCTAGCAACCAAGCCTTTAACTTGATCTTTGGAAGATGTTTAGAATTCAAACCATAACAATGTACAAATGAATAATGCACTAATGAAAGCTTTATTCTCATTATGTAAATACCTCAAAAGTTCTCACCTGGTTCTCTCTCTTAATTTTCAAAGTGGAGGTTAAATCTCAACATAGGTTTCAGAAGGGACAGCTCTATCTAAACTATGGCAGCCACCCTATGTGACTCTTTGCCAATTGATTATGTCCAAAGTTAGGTCATAAAGATGGCTCAGCTTTCATCTCTTTCTTCAGAGAAATTCAGATCTGGAGCTGAGAAACAGCGATTAAATTGTCCGTTTCCAGTCTTCCTTGCTGGGACCCCTGACATCATAGAGCAGAAATGCAACATTTCTGCTATTTCCTTTGCAAAGTTTTGGGTCCATGGAAGCCATGAGAAAATTAAAATGGTGTTTGAAAGACTGTTAAGTTTGGAATAAATTGTTACATAGCAATAGATAAACAATACTACCATTCGCCTGAGGCCATTTACCATTTCAGTCTGCATAAGTAGGCATTCTTCTGTGTTAGAAGAAATAAAAAAAATTAAGTAGACAGGAGACATAAAGGAAGGACAAGAAAATGGAATTTTAATTCAAAAGTTCAGCATGTGTTTTCAGGCCTGCCACTCCATAAGTCAGTGTTAGGATGGCCTTAGGCCTGAGCCTAAGCAACTCCATTTTAAAAACTCCAGTTTGAAACCTACAGTTCCACTAGGCACACCCACAGATCCCTCCAGTATGGCCTCAAACAAGTTACTTCTCCTCACCCTGATAAACAATGAAGCCCCTGGCAGGCTGTCCTTGCCTAATAAGACGGAAAGGAGAGAAGATCCGGGTGGAGACCACCAGACCAGATGTTTCTGACCCCAGGGTAAATGATGTCACTGAGAAATCCGGTGGTAGCTGATAAGGATTGAAAAGGGGGTCAAAACCCCCCAAAATTTAGTATAAATAATAGAGCAAATGAACAGGAATTCAGCCAGTCGAAACAAGGATTCACTCGAGCTGGAGAGCCTGATGAGGACTTGACATCCCATCACTTGTCATCGTTTCCTGAGCCTTTATGTGATCCTAACTGCTCTTAAACTCTACCGCCTCATCTGGACCTTAGTAAGAGCCGCAACTTCTCACTAGGACCCTCTCTTCACCTGGTTATCTACTCCACGCCAGGAAAAGCCTGCCTTGGTTCCGGACCTGGTCACTGTGGTCTGAGTGAGTGTGCATCTGCTGGACATAAAACCTAAGGCTTAAGACTTTTGAACTTAGCATCCAGAGGAAATGTCTGTCATTAGCCTATCATGATTAAGTGTGTTTTGCAGTGCTTAGAATTAATCTAGAATTGTTTTCTATGAATAGATTATGCCTATTGCAGTGCCTAGCATTAAGGATTGTCGTTTTCTTGATTAAGAACCTATAGAGTGAAATTGCGTTAAGTAATTTGAGTGAATAAAACATTGAAAGGGGCAGAAGCATGTGGACATTCTTTATTTCTCCCCTCGACTGCATACATCGCAATTTTGCCCCCTTGCAACAGTCAGTCTGTTTTTCAGGTCTGTAACTCCCAAATCCTAGGAAATCTGTAAATTTGCCTGTGCACTGTAAAGTATTTCCCATTAAATACATAAAGAAAAAAGAGATAAGAGATCTTGAGGAATCTACAATTTAGGAGACTTTCCAATGTTGTCTAGCAATCAGATAATAAAGGTCATGTCAGCCTAAGGATTCTGAAACTGACCAGACCACTAGAAACTACCTTGAGGTCACTGGCCTGATATCATTCTTACCTACCGCTCACCAAGTTTCCTTTCAAAGAAGAGATGAGAATTCCCCAAACATACCTTTCACTCTCAAGATTGTGCACATTCTCCCTCCCTTGAATGTACTGTCTACTTTCCTAAATGAACTCTGTCCATGTCTCTGACAGGTTTATTCTGAAATTCTTTTATGTCAGGTAATACAAGAACTTCATTGGTTCTGTATTGAGTTTCACTTTCTCCCAGGAACTCCTTGGACCGTTCAGTGGAGACATCTCTTTTCCCATGACACTTGTAATATATGGTAAATGAATGAATGAATCTCTGATCTTTAAGGATAATGTGATGGTTAGTTTTATGTGTCAAATTGCCTGGACTATGGGAAGCCCAGTTATCTGGTAAAACATTACTTCTGGGTGTGTCTATGTGAGTGCTTCTAGAAGAGATCAGTATTTGAATCAGGGGACTGAGTAAAAAAAAGATGAACCTCTCCAATGTGGGTAGAAATCATCCAACCTATTGAGGAACCAGAATAGATCAAAGTGGTTGAAACCTCTCTTTCTGACTGACTGGTTGAGTTGGGACATTTATCTTCTCCTGCTCTTGGAATGGGATTTTCATACTCACCTTCCCTTGTTCTCAGGCCTTTGTACTTGTGCTAGATTACATCATCAGCTTTCCCGGGTCTCCAGCTTGCAGAAGGCAGATAATGAGTCTTCTTGGTCACCATAACTGCCTGAATCAATTCCTTATTATAAATCATCTATTTATGTACTTTCTTTTCTCTTGATAACTTGAGTAAAACAGACAGCAAACACACCAATATTTCCTCACAGTGTATTCATGATTATGTTTCCACAGAAAAGAAGAAGCAGTACATGGGATATGTGATTTCAGAAAAATATGTTTTGAATAAAATGTACAATAAAATCAGAGATAGTTATCTATTGGTCTGTGGGATGTATCCATAAATATATTTCATTTTATTTGACATAAAAATATTTTAATTGCTAGTGATTATCACATTTAATCTTACTAAATAGAGAAAAAAGATATGGGTCAGTAGTGTGGTGCCTTCCCTCTCCTCTTCCTAGATCATAGTGATAGGTAAGAGATAAACAGGAGCCTTGGCACATGAAGATAAGGGAATACTGTATGGTGCCCCTCCCCCCATGCTGCTGCTGTCTCCTCCTCCTCCTCCTCCTCCTCTTCTTCTTCTTCTTCTCCTCCCCCTCCTCCTCCTCCTCCTCCTCCTCCTCCTCCTTTGCAAAGCACGTTAGCTAATAAGGTATGTGTTACTTTCCTCCACCAAAAACAGAGTAGTTTCTCAGGACAAATTATTCTCTTAGGCATGAGGAATTTAAAGCTGCTCCCTGCCTATAAGAACAAAAATTACCCTGAAGAGGGAACTTTTATGACATTTACACAGACAGAAGATTCTAGGTCTCAGGAAGACAAAATAACTAAAAACAAAGAAAAGAGACCATGAAACTTATAAGAACAACTTTCAAAGTGATCTAGAGTTGCCTTTAGATCTTTGTTATGCCATTATAAATAGTACAACTCTCCCTTCCCACTATGAACTTCACATGGGTACCATGTTGGGGTGAATAGCCTAAGGACTGAGCCTACTAGGACTTCTGCAGATGGCACAGCATTCCTATTGGTCCTGCAGTAACAAGGGTCCACTTCCAGCTTTGAAAATAATCCTTGCTGCTATAACACTGGGGCTTATTTTAAAACTGACATTGTTTTTTCCTTCCTCTTCTCCCTCTCACCCTTTCTTTCTAACCACAGGGGAAACAATATTAACCTTCTTCCCATCCAAGGCTGAGTTATCTGTTCTTCAGCTCATGGAACACAGAAGTGAAGGAATTTAGGCTTGGGGCTGGCAACAGCTGGTCAAAGAAATGGCTATCTCTCAAGACTACAAATAAATTATAACTTCTGAAAGGGCACAACTGGAGTGTAGTTTTTGTATTTTCTCCTTAAAAGTCCATTGTTTCCCCTGATAGAATTGCAGCCTCTGGGACTGGAGTCCACTGTGCATTCTCCTTTGTTCTCAAAACAACAATACTTTCTGCTTTTCTTAAAATTTTGTCCATGTTACTTGATCAGCATTGGGAACAAGTATGGAGCCATTGGGATCACTGTGAGCTTTTCTTTATGCATAGTTGAGCCTTGGCAAAAACCCAACATGGAGTCCCTGGTGTGTCATTGTCACAGCCTCTTTCATCCCAATTAGACTAAACATGCCAGTGTTCTCTTCTGGAGGGTTAGATGGTGGTAGAGGTGGCAGATTACACTTTTTACTTACCCTAGTTGAATAGCCTTTTCTATCTTTTAAAAGTGCTGCATGGTTGAATGATGGTATGTATTGATGCATGAAGAATTAATCACTCTAATTTATGTCCATCCCTCACCCCAGTTCCTTCTTGGCACTCCAGGCTTCTCTATGTCTCTAGTTTTTCTTTCTGTTGATGGAGATCCTGGAGGTACCTGCCCCAAATTCTCCAAGAAAATCTCCATAAAATGCAAATATGGTCTCCAAACACCAAACTATTCATATGAAAGCTGGACTCCTACAGGGTGTTTGTTCTGGAGAACTTTGTTTAGTAAATTAATTTAAATGAAGTCAATAACAATAAGAATTATCTGGTTTAGGCTAAGCAGCAGCCACAAAGGTAGGGATGGAGTTTCCTGTAGTCACAGCAAGGTGCTGGCCAGAAGCCTCACTTTCCTGTGCAGGAGCCAGTCTGCTTTTCTCTACTCCCACCCTCATTCCAATGCTCTGGTCAAACAAATGAAGACTAGAAAGGATCACCCCATCAGCAGTGCATGTGAGAGTGTGTTTTGGAGATATATATATATATATATATATATATATATATATATATATATATATATATATATAATTAACTGTTGCTTCAAATCCTAATAACTCCACTTGTTTTTTTTGTTTGTTTGTTTATTTTTGTTTAGAAAGCAAAATCAGTGGCTTCCCCCACCATTTCAATGCTCCTTAACTGTTTCCTAAGTGCCAGGAATGCAAAACACAGGAGGTATAGCTGGGTTTAGGAAGAAAGTGTTCCAAATCTGACAAACTAATGAACATGGCATCCTCCCCTTGGCCAGGGCTACCCCTGCCAGCCTCCTCTCCTCTAACACCTGTCCCTTGAACTCTTACAAACTCCACCTCTTGCAGGTGCTTCCCATTGTTGCCAACTGGTGAATGGCATTCTCTTGCCAATAGCTTTCTCTGTTGCCTGCCTAGTCTGACCCCAGAGTCCTCAGCCAACATTGAACACTCCTCCCTTCAGAGAGCCTGGTCACTTCCAGCATCTGCCGATCCTGGATCTACCCAGTATGTGTTGCCATTTGATCACTGTCTTTTAAAATCTATTTTCTGTTGCTACAGTAGAATTCCCAAAGAAAAGAGGTTTGCTTAGCTCACAGTTTGGGAAGTTCAAGACCATGGTGCCAGCTTCTTGGCTAGGATCATGGTAGCATGAATGATGACGTCATGGTGGGAATACATGTGAGAGGGAGAGATCACATGGCAGGACAAGATGCTGAACATATTTGAGGGCCACGATCACTGTTTATCTGTAATAACCTGGAACCCACTGCCAACTCACTGGGGTCCCGAGAGAACTATATTAATCTCTTCTGAGGGCAAATCCTTTCTGCCATAATTACTTTTCACTAGACACTTAAAGGTTTCTCTACCTCTGGCAACTGCCATATTGGGAACAAAATTCCAGCACATGAATCTCTGGGAAACAAACCACAGCAGCGCCAATTGGGCTGCACACAAGCATCCACTACAGAGACTAAGTTGCAGTGCTTAAGCAGCTTCTACCTGGAAGACAGAGATACATAGGTCAATTGTAGTGTAAAATGCATAAAGACTACATAAGAAAGTAAATGCAGGGTGTTAGGAATAACAAAAAAAGCATAGCTTATCAAAACTGGGTAAGGGTAAAGGGGGACAACATGGAGGATATCAGAAGGGTGACAATTGCTTAGGATCTTAAGAAATGTGAGGGATTTGCCATCAGAGAAAAGGAAGATTAAGGTCCCCAGGGTGGTGAGTCTAGCACCTTGAGTGGAGTCCTGATAAGGACAAATGGGGCAGGTCTTTAGAGGTGGGCTGGGGACATATGCCAGAGGGACAGAGTCTCAAGGCCTTGAGGTTGGGCACTGTTCTTTTGTCTGGTTGATACACACAGGAATTCTGAATTCAGTACTCTCTCTGGATATGTGTTATTGGCATCTGCTCAACTTGGGTGCCCCAGTTGCCACCCACTTTCCTCACTCACTGTGTGCCATCCAGACTCCAGACAACACTCACAGAAGAAGTGTCATCACATCTTTCCAAGCAAAAACTGGTTGAAGGCTCTACAATAAGCAGCGATGCTCAGCTAAACTGTTTGCCCTCACTTGACCTTACTGCCTTGCAAATATTTCTGCTATTATTGGGATGTGCACAGATCTGTTGATGTTAACTTGATAACACACATGCTATTTGTGCCTCTGTCTCTATGAGTGTGATGGGAAATGTGCTTCAGTGAAATAGTACTAAATCTACTTTTCCATCCCAATTAGATGGCAAAGAAAACATTTCTGTGAAATCAATATATGATAACATAGTAATATTTATCCACCTACTTCTAAAAATAAGAACAGAAAAATGAGCTAGAAAGAACATTGGGGCATTAACCTCTAACATCTGCTGACCTGGGCCTGAGTTCTGTCCCTAGCCTGGTGTCCTATGACCTACAGGAGATTTTCTCATGAGCTCCAGCTGCTGGTTGTTTTTAGATAGAAGAAAATACATATGGTATCTGGGTCTGGGTAGTTGCTTCATTGATTAAGAGGAGGTTTTATAAGAGTGAAGTGTAACAAAGATACTGTGGCTAAAACCTATTTCACGCACGTGGAGTATAACTCTCCGTTCTTGTGATTGTACATGATGTGGGAAATAGGTTTTAGCCACAATATCTTTGGGAAACCAGCCCTATCCAATTCTGTTGGGATATTAAAGAAAATATTTCAAATATTAAGATAACATATGTTTTCTCTGTGCAAGTTCTAGTTCTGTAAAAAATTTTTTTCCTCTAACTCATCACATGTGAATCAACACTGAAAACTGAATAAATTATACAATGAAAGTCTGTGTATACAAAATAGTTTTTGAAAGCATGCAAAACAGAAGATAGAATAATCTTTAGAGGGCAGATGAATTTTGCTACATTGGAGGGTCAAGTCCTCTATCACCCAGGAAGCTGCTGTTCAGTGATCTACAAATGGAATATGAGGGGAGAATCCATCAAGGTGGCCTGTGCCTGGGCTCCCACAGAAGCCAGAGATGGGAAGGAGAGAGAGTCAATATAGGAGATTGAGACCAGGGGGTTTCCTTAAGGAATGAATGAGGTTTGATTGACACCACCATGTTATCAAGAATATAACGCTGTGAGGGCTTCCTGACATCAGAATTGGAATGGCCAGGGTGCTGATTCATGCTTCAATGTCCAAACATGGCCAGCTGCCCTGCCCCAGGGCCTCTCCCTAATGGGCAGTTAACAGGCTTCTCCTCAATGCCTCCCTTTATCAGGCTGTGCAAGTCTTCTTCCCTCCCTGTAAACACAATTAGAAGGGTCTTTCTGCTCCTGCCTTCTGGAATTAAGTAAAAGGAGACTGGGAGGACTTTTCTACAAAGTGTATAATTATAAAAGGTAGAACGGGACTACAGTGGGAAATGCTGTGGATTCATTTCAGTAAATCAAGGAGACTTTGATTTGGGGGAAGGTATGGCCTTTTCACATCAAGTTAAAGATTAAAAAAAAAAAAAAACTTTTCCTTACTCAACAGAAAGGGTCTTGAGGCACTGCAGGCATCAAAGAGATTCTAGAAGCAGGATTTTGATGAGGAATAGAAAAGAAATGTAAAATATGCACCTATTCACTACCAATAAACTGCAGATTTAAAAAATACTTATGAAATCTAGTGAAACATGCCTCATGGTTTAGAAGAAATTTATTTAAGTTTTCAGAGGAAAAAAAGAAAAAGAAAAAGAAAAACTTTGTATGTTTTGTCATTCTGAAATTGTTCCTGGGCCCAACTGTCTTCATAGTGGAGAGCAAGAGATGTACCACATTGCATAAAGTCAATGGCTATGCCCAGCAGCATCTCCCTTCATAAGGTAAAGCATGAGGGTGTCAGTTGGTCTCACAAGGGAGGAATGGAAGATCCTCCACAGTGCACACCTTGGACTTCATGGGAAGATCTTTACAGCTCCAAGTTTAAGCAGTCACTCCAGGAAGATAAAAATCAACACCAAAAAAACTTAAATGCAAGAAAGAACCAGAGTATCCCTTGGAGAAAATGTCACATTTAAGATTATCAACCCAGAAGAACACTTAATTGATATATGCCTAATACTAGGTATTTCATGAAAAAAGCAAAAAGAAAGTAGAAATTATTTTTAATAGAATTAATATCAAATACAACATCAGAATTTGTAAGATGCTACTAAAACTGTATTTTGAGGCAAATTGTAGCATTCAAAAACCTATATTTAAAGAAAGAAAAGAACTAAATCCATGACCTCAGATTCTACGACAAGAAACAAGAAAAAGAAGAATGAATTAAAGTAAGTAGAATAAAGGAAGTAGCAAAGGTCATAGCAGAAGTCAATTAAATACTGGAGAAAAGAATGGAGAAAATCTCTGAAATACTTGGTTTATTGAAATTCATATGTTTAATAGTTTTCCATGTATATTCAACAGAAAATAAAAGCCAAAAAATAAGATGAATGAGAGAATATCATCACAGGCACTACAAGTATGGAAATTATAAAAAAAATAATGTGGAAAAACTCTATCTCAATAAATTTGACAACATAAATAAAAATGTACAAATTAAATGGAAGACAGTATAGCTATGTGTCCACATAAAATAAATAAATAAATTACAACCCTTATTTTGAACCATATATAAAAATTAACTCAGAATGATCATGAACACGAGAGCAAAACCTAAAACTTCAATCTTTTAGAATAAAAGTTCTTGTGACTTTGGCTTAGAAGAGGTTTCATAGATATGAATCCAAAAAAACATGCCATGTGTAAAAAAAATCAGTGTTGTACTTCATCAATGTGAAAACCTTCTTTCTGCTCTTTGATAGATAATGTCAACAAATATAAAAAGGGAAAGATTGAGAAAATATTTGCAACTAACATGTATAATAAAGGACTTATGTCTCAGACATATGGAGAACTCAGAAGTCACTATTAAAAAAACAAGCAACTCAATTCAAAATGGGCAAAGATCTGATCAGACATTTTACTCAAATAAGTGACTAACAGGAACATAGAAAAATATCTATCATTATTCATTAAGTAAATGTAAATTAAAACCACAACTATATGTCACTACGTCTATAAGAATATCTAAATCGTTGTTTTTTAAATGTTTTAATTATTTACACATGACAGTAGAATACATTTATGCACTTTGATACATCATATATAGATGGGATATAATCTCTCATTTTTCTGAGTGTACATTGTTGCAGAATCGTATTGGTCATACAGTCGCATATATACCTTCAGTAATAATGTCTACAGTAATAATGTCTACTTTCATTCTACTATATTTCCTGTCCCTACATCGTCTCCCTCCCCTCCCATCTCTTCCCTCTACCTAATCTAAGGTAATACTATTCTTTCCTAGTGCCCCCTCGCTTTAGTGTGAATTAGCATCTGCATATTAGAGAAGACTCAGCTTTTAGTTTTGTGGGATTGGCTTATTTCACTTATCATGATATTCTCCAACTCCAACCATTTACTGGCAAATGTCATAATTTCACTCTTCTTTAAAGCTGAGTAATGTTCCATTGAGTATATATACCACATTTTCTTTATCCATTCATCTATTGAGGGACACCTAAGTTGGTTCCATAGTCTAGCTATTGTGAATTGAGCTGCTATAAACATTGATGTGGCTGCATCACTATAATATGCTGATTTAAAAACAGCAATGGACAGTAAAAATATTATACTAGTAAATACTCAAACAAAAATTTTAAATACAGTAGAAAAAATGAAAGTTTTCTAGATCAAAATATTAATATTAAATAATAGATGAAAAAAATTAAAATTCAATTACATAAGCATGTCAAAGAAATAGTACTAGTTTTTGGAGGCATAATAATGATTGAGTCTAGATCACTCAAACTCTATTAGAAAAACAAGAAATGGAGGGGAAACTGAGAAGGTTCTTTGTATACTATTTTGTTCCTTTAGCATATACCAGGATAATAAACAGATAATAGGTAACAACTGACTATTTTCTAAAGGGATAAATATAGATGCTTGTATAATTTTTTTAAGAATAAGAATGGGATAGCTTTAGGAAACAGATGACATGAAAGAAATTATATGAAATGAAGCTATTCCATATAAGCTTTTGGTAATAATTTAATATGAATGAAATATCATGTGAAAAGAAACCTATTATGCCTTTGTTCACTATTATTATAAAATACAGGCTTATGTTGTTCACAGATTTTCAATATTCAGAGAACTTAAAAGCCATAAATGTTATTATTTTTAGATGAAGAAACTGAGGCTCAAATATTAAAGATCTAAAAGGTAATCACAATATAATAAAGATTTCTTTTCATGTACCAAAAAAAGGGGAAAAAATATCTAAAACTAAAAATACCAGCCTTGGCATGGATGAACTACTTTGGCCATATGAAATGTTGCAATCACATTAGAGCACACTTTTGCAGTTTCTGTAATGAAAAAATACCCTTCCCTAACATTATGATGGGGTTCTTACCTCATTAAGTATTTGCCAAGTGAAAAGGAAGTACGTGATGTGTTATTTCTGTATCTGTTGATAATACTTTAAAATGGAAACAACCCTAATGTCTATTATCATATCAATAAAGAATTGACTCAACCATACAATAAAATGCTACCGAGTTATAAAAAATGAACAAATTATATACATATGCATGTGTGTGTGTGCATGTGTGTGTTTGTGTAACAAATCTCTCAAAATATAATTATGCTGGGTAAAGAAAGTCAGGCAAAAACAAGTAGATACCATAAGATTCCATTCATATAATTTTTTAGAAAATGAAAACTCATATATAGTAGAATAAATCAGGTTACTGTTTTCCTTAGAAAAGATAGGGGAAGAATAAGAAGAGCTATGAGTGAATATTGGGACAGTGGATATATCTCACTATTTTGAATAGAGTGATGCTTTCACAGGTAGATAGATAAAGATTTAGACATAAAACAAATTTTACTAATACATAAAATTTCTGATGCCTTTATAGAAACAAAAAATTCTTTTTCCCTTAGATCTGGGACTCCATTTATAGTTGTTTATACTGACACCTTGAAATTCTTTTACAGAGAAATTTTCAATCAAAATATTGATTTCAAAAGGTGACCTTTTCTTTTTTATTCCTTACAAATGACTCAAAGTCCTAGTCTGCATGTAACAGACCTTCTTTCTGCTCTCAGGTCTCTTTTGGGACCCTCGGTGGAAAAGTCAGGTGGTCTGGGGAGAAGGGAGTGGGCAGGCTGCATGGCTTTAGCTGACCCAGGGTTCAGGCTGCTGCTCCAGGACCAAGTTTGTGGAAGGAAAATTCTAAGATAACTTAAAATTCAGGTATTTTCTAAGGAAATCCTTTGATCTGTTAGAAGCCATTTGGATACATGTTTTTGGTTTGGTTGTGTTAAGTCAAATGGTACATGACATAGTGTTCCTGCTGGGAACATCAGCTGGGTTAAAAAAGAAATACACTTTGTCATTTAAAATATATTTCTATGGGCTGGGGATGTGGCTCAAGTGGTAGCGCGCTCGCCTGGCATGCGTGGGGCACTGTGTTCGATCCTCAGCACCACATACAAATAAAGATGTTGTGTCCACTGAAAATTGAAAAATAAATATTAAAAATAATTCTCTCTCTCTCTCTCTTAAAAAAATAAAATAAAACAAAATATATTTCTATTAAATAACTGGGCTGCTGAGATCAAGTGAATTTCAGACTCTTTTTGTCGTCCAGGAGTATGAATCTCTAGTAAAGAAGGAGAAGCCCAAATTAGAATAGCCAAAAGCACATTCAACTCATGCGCTACAGGAATTCCTTAAGCAGATGAAAGTGCCAAGCTTATGCCTTAAATCTATTTATTATACCCTTTGAAGCGAAGTAGTAACACCAAAAGTGCAAATTTGATGATGTCTATTTGATATGAAAAGTTAAAGAAATAAAATACAGGTTAAACAACAAAAAAGTGGATTTTTTGATCAAGATTATATTATTTTACAATCCATTTCATATGTCCATAAAATTGTACTCTCAAGTATTACTTAGAACATGTATTAATGAGATGAATATTTTCTTTGTAGCTTAATATTAACTATATTCAAATATTAGTATAAGAAGCAAGGGGAAAAATCAAAAGAAAATGATTATACATTCCTTTCCTGAAAATTCTCCTTATTTTTATAAGTCTTCCAAAGTGCTCTCATTTTTCTACCTCTACATGTGACCAGAGATCAGGAGACTTTTTTTCTGGAAAAGGTCAGATGATAAGTATTTTAGATTTAATAGGCCTTAGGGTCCTCTCAAGAAATATTTCCCTCCATCTTGGTAGTATAGAAGCAGCCATAGACTGTGCATACAAGCCTGAGAGTAATTGTATTCCAATAAAGCTTTATTAAGAGAAACAGATCTGGTCAGAATGGATCCATAGCCCATAGTTTGTTACCTTGTCAGAAGTCGCCAAGGTTATGACCTCAGGGCACCCATTTGGCAGGTACAAATTTAGATAGAGATAGAGTTTTAGGTGTCCCAAGTGTCCACTGGGAACTTTTAGGCTCTGTTTGAAGCACAATGGTTGTACAAATGAAATTTTATGTAAGAGCAAACATTTGGCATACTTGCCTTCATATACTGACCGTATTTACAAGGATTTATTTATGGACTCATTACTGCATTCTGTTGATCTATAAATCTCTGTCCTTATGACAGCTTGATAGTAAGTTTCAAAAACAAGGGGCAAGTTCTCCAGTTTTGTTCTTTTTCAATGTTGTCTTGGCTATTTAAGGTCCCTGAAAATTCCTGTGAATTCAGTGAAGAAAAGACAGTCTCTTCAAGAAATGGTGCTGGGAAAACTGGATGTTTATGTGCAGAAGAATGAACTTGAACCCTTAGTTTATACCATAGGCAAAAATTAACTCAAAATAGACTAAAAAATGAAAATAATATTTAAAACAATAAAATTCAGAAAACGACATTGGAGAAAGCTTTATGACATTGAATTTGGCAATGATTATTTGATTTGACCACTAAAGGCATAGACAGCAGAGATATTAGATAAATTAGACTTTGGCAATATTTAAAACTTTTGTGCATCAAATTTTACTATATTGAGAGTGAAAAGACATCCCATGAGAAGGAATAAAATATTTTCAAGTCATATATCTGAATGAGGATTAATATTGAGAATATATAAGGATTTCCTACAACTTAACAATACAAAAGCTCAATAAAAATAAAACAGCAAAGAACTTGAATAGACATTTCCCTGAAGAAGAGAAACAAATTACTAAAAAGCACATGAAAAGATGTTCCATATCATTACTCATTAGGGAAATTAAAATTGAAATACAATTAGATACCATTTTTTCTACCCATTATTGTGGCAATTAACAAAATAGAGTAATAGTAAGAAAGAGAGGGAAAGAGACCACGTATTGGTGGCCTGGGTGAAAAGAAACTGGAAACCTCATGAGTTAGCAGATTCATGGTAAAAATGTAAAACTGTGCAGCCTATGTGGAAACTAGTTTTATAGTTCCTCTAAAAGTTATATATAGAATTACCTTACAATCCAGCAATTCTTTTAGGTATACACACAAAAGAATTAAAATTAAGGCACCCAAAAGGTATTTATTTGTACAGTAATGTCCTTAGCAGAATTATGTGCAATAGACAAAAGGAGAAAATAGCTAACCTCTACCAATAGATGAATGTATAAACAAAAAGTAGTGTACATGTGTGTGTGTGTGTTTTCTTATAAAGGAATGAAATTATTATACATGCTATAACAGATTAACCTTGAAAATACTACGCTAAATGAAATAAGTCAAACAAAAAAGAACAAATACTGTGTGATTCTACTTATAGCCAAGTTCAATATAGGTCAATAGCCAAGTTCACAGAGAGAATGAAGAAGGGTGATTTCCAAGGGCTAGGGGAGGAGTGTGGAGTTTTGGTCTGGAATGACAAAAATGGTCTGGTAATAGACTTTGGTGATGGTGGTGCAATATTGTGATCGTGCTTAATGCCACTGAATTGTACACTTAACATGATTTAAATGGTCAATTTTATTATATATACTTAATCACAATTAAAAACATTAGGAACAGGTTTATAGAATTTAGACATTTATAGAATCATGATTTAAGTGCTAAAGTTGCTATTTTCTAGCAAAAAATAAACAGAATCACAATCACTAAGAGCTGAAAGGAATAAATGAGATCTTCTGTGTCAGTCACCAAACCTTGAAATGTTATTTTATTTTAATAAAATTAAGAGGGCTCATGAATCTTACAAATTCAGTGGCACTTGGGGATTGTTAATTTGCAAATGTGGGGGAATAGCAACCCAATTGGAACAGTTGTACAACGTTTCTTGAAATCATATTTGTTTAGAAGAACATACTGATTTTACTTGGAATGTCTTTTAAGCACCAATGAAAAATAAAAACTTTGAAGGTGCTTTAATTTTTACTACATATAAGATTGTAGAGACATCAATGCATCAATTAACATGTTAGCAAAGAATATTAGTACTGCTGGAATAAATTATAGGTGGCAAATTCCTTCACCCCAAATAATAGACAGACCCACCGGGTCAAATCTACCTTCTTTTTCAAGGCTGGCCATCTGAGATGCCCCTCTTGGTCTGTCATCTCTTCTCTGCTTTTACTACCCATACTGCATTGAGATTTTCTCTCAAAAATTGGAAAAAAAATGTTACCTCCTTGTGGGAAGCCATTCTCACGCGTGACTGGGTGACTCCCGGTTTGGGTCTGAGGCTTCTGGCTGTGTCGGAATTTTCCCGGCCCTCTCCTGATGAGAGAACCCGTCCATGTGGGGGTGTGACTGACCACTGACCCTGGGGGCCCAATCACTGACCCTGACCTTGGAGTGCAGTCCCCCCTCAACCTTCATTGGATGGAATTACCCCCTGAATTTCTTGTTCCCCAATAAAAGGCTACTCCCTGGTGTGTTCACTCTCTCTCTCTCCTGCTAGCCCTGAGTAATCCTTGCTGCCCTGCTGGGCGGTTAGAGGAGGGAACCAGAGAGGGGAGCCGTCTCGGACCTGGCAATAGAAATAAGGTAACTGAGTCTGTGTGTTTTATTTCCATCTCTTCTAGCTAACTTTTATGCCAAGAACCTCATTAATGAAACCATTGCGCAGGCCGCATGGTGGACCTCCTCAACTTCCCTCTTCCTGTCTGGCTTTACTGAGCAAGCCAACCAATGTTGGTCTTCAGCTACCAATCAAAATGAAAGAAAAAGGGACAACAAAATTCACACACCTCAAGGATGTTTTAAGACATATTCAAACAATTTGACTTTGATATGGTGCTGTGGCAAATGCCCTTTCCCTCAATCTTTGTGCCCCATTACTGTCTATAAATAACCTCTTAGGGATACTTTCAGGAAAAAATGTGATATTTGCACATGCACTCATGCAAGCCTCCCAATAGTGTTCCTGACTCCAAGGAAGCCATTGACATAGTGGTGAATGGGTCTTACAAGCAGTGGAAAAGGGCAATTTCCATCTTTGCAGCCACAGTTCCCTATTCTTCTTTCAGAAGAAATGCCTGTCCCACATTCAGCCCATGTGCCACAGGCAAGGCTGAGTTCTCCACAGAGGCAGGGGAGAAGCATGTGACCCAGCCTGAGCTCATCATTACTTTCCATTGCTCCAGTGCCAGTGATGTAGTAATGGTGCCTGGGAGTCTCATACAGAATCCCTAACTTTCTCAGGAAGGAATAGTGGGATTATTTAGTGGCCCCTGCCATGGATTCTGTAAGGCAAAGAAAATGTGCAGGAAAAAATCCCTCTATTTGAAAGAAGATTCAGCATTTCCAGAAGGGCAAAGGTAGCCTGTTGGAATTGGAAAGGAGTCTTCTACAAGTACCTACTACACCTACTTTGAGGCATGCACAACATACCTGTCTAACTACTGCAGCTTTGTCCTTGTAAGCATCATCTTCCAGGCCTGTGGGACAGCCCAAATTCCTCCACTGATAAAAACACTCAATCTTCTTAAGAAAGCTGAGCTCTGGCAACAATCTTTTCAAGTTTTTATATCCTCAGAAATCCATCAGCACTTGAATATTGATTTTTCATCATGAAAAAAATAAGATTAATTCAGTAGGCCAGTTAAAGGCAGTCCCATCCACATACCTAGTTATTTATTTGGTAGCAGTGTTTGAACCCAGGGACACTTAACCTCTGGGCCACATCTCTAGATCTTTGTTTGATTTTTGTTTTGAGACAGGGTCTCACTAAGTTGCTCAGGGCCTCACTAAGTTGCTAAGGCGGGCCTTGAACTTGTGATCCTTCTGCCTCAGCCTCCCTGGTTGCCAAAGTGCCCAGCTAAAGGAAATACTTTCTTATGTGCTTAATTATAAGCATTAGCAATCAGTCAATTTCATTGATTCAAAAAGTATTTGAACACTTAGTGTTTATACCTGTTCCTGGTGATGGAATAGTGTCTTATGATCCTATAAATTTTCAGAGGGTCTACTTGATTTAGGATTCACCCAATCATACAGCACTAAATTGAGACTAATTTACTGTTAACAGTTCACACTCACAATACCAGACCTTAAATTATACTACAGAGCTATGGTAAGAAAAACAGCATTTTATTGATACCAAAAAAGTTATGAAGATCAATAGTATAGAATGGCAGACACAAAGATAAACACATATAAATACAGTTATCTCATATTAGACAAAGGCACCATAAATATACATTGGAGAAAAGATAGTCCTTTTCAACAAATGGTTTTGGCAAAACTGGAAATCAATATGTTTCAAAAAGAAATTAAACCCCTATCTCTCACCCTGCACAAAACTCAAAGTGTATCAAGGACCTAGGCATTAGACCAGAGACCCTGTGCCTACTAGAAGAAAAAGTAGACCCAACTCCCCATCATGTCAGCTAAGCATGCCTGAAGCACAAGAAGTAAAATAAAGAACCAATAAATGGGATGGTATCAAATTAAAAATCTTCACAGAAAAGGAAGCAATCACGAATGTGAAAAGAAAGCCTATAGCTGCCCCTCAGGTATATAAAGAACTTAAAAAAACTTAACACCCCCAAACCAAATAATCCAATCAATAAATGGACAAAAGAACTGACAGAAACTTCACAGAAGAAGGGAAGGGGGCAGGCTTCTTAATCATTTAAAGGTTGTCCTGATCACAAAAGGCTGGATGAGGACAACTAATGACTATGGGGACCTGCACAAAGAACAAGACCTGTCCTTGAGCAGTGAACACTTCCAAGTTCACTCTGATGACTGGTGATCAAGTCTGGATAAGGGATAAGAGCTCCTATCTTGGCTCCGAGCAGTTCTTCAAACTACATCATGACATGAAAGTGTAGTCCATTTTATAATAAAACTTCCATCCTTTGACTATTCACTTAGATTCCACTGAAATTTTCTTTCTAGTAAACAAGAATTTAATAAGAGGAAAAAGTCCTCAAATATTGTGTTTTTAAATAAAAACATGGGATTTAAGATTCAATGTGAAGAAGAAGAAAAAGAAGTCTCTCCATAAGGCTATTGCTAACGTATTTCATAGAGCAAGGTGGGATCGATTATAACATAATATTTTAGTTAATATTTTCTCAAAGTTTCATCCTCTGGAAAAAAAATTTAGTAGAGAATTTTTTGATAGGTTATTATGGATTATAAAATAGTTCTTGGATAGCAATCAATAATTAAGGAAAAAATAAGTTCACTGTGTCCTCCATTTTTGGCCAGCTTAATGACCATTTTAAAAATATATTTATTTTTTAGTTGTAGTTGGACACAATACTTTTATTTTATTTATTTATTTTTATGTGTTGCTGAGGATGGAACTGAGGGCCTCGCACCTGCCAGGCAGGTGCTTTACTGCTGAGCCAATACCCCAGCCCCTTAATGACCATTTTTGGAGGATGACTTTATACCTCTTTCATAATTTCATTGGTTGTCTATACTCTTCTTGTGACTGTAGAAAGGATGCTCAGGGAGCTTGTAGAGAATTTTTTTAAAAGAATTTGTCCTAAGGTAAACATCTGCTCAAATAAATCTAGAAGCTAGCTGGATAGAAAACCTGCATCTCAGAATCAAATGTTTACCTGCTAGTGTGTTCTTAACACTGAATCCTGGGATCATGGCATTTTCTTCTTTGGGGAACATTGGCTCAATCATTTTCTTCTTTGGGGAACATTGGTACAGAGGAATAGTTCAAGGATGATGAGGAAAGAGCCAGGAGCATGTGGCTCTTCAAGCTTAAGAATATCACCCTGTGCTGATTGGGCTGTGTTACCATGTGGGGCGATGTCTCCTGAGCAGGAAGAGGGCCCAGCATTGCCCCCATTGCCATCAAATACTCAGCATTGCAATCAAAAGTCTTAATTTTTCTGCCAAATCACTTGGTTTTTAATGTTAGACATTTGGTTAACGTTGGCTCAGTTTTTTAAAAAGTATTATTAAAAAAAAAACACATTTCCAGGGCACCTGTCCACCAACCCCCCAACATCTCTGATCATCACATCACCATCTTTTATTCCTGCTGCTGCCCCAACAGCTCACACTACATCATTGATTCTTAGGCTGGTACTTCCACTGTCAAAAGCAGAACTATATCTGCTATTGAGGAATGCCAGGAGGCCCATGATGACCACCCCACCACCTATCCCAACCTCACCCTGGCAGAGTAGTTTGCCTGAAATAAACTATGCAGGAAGGAAAGCAGCTGAAGAAAGCTGCACTCTCAGGTAATTTTTATGCCAACTCTCTAAAATTTATGGGATAAAAGTAAGTGTAAGGAGGATTTAATCTAAACTTTGCAGAATTAGCAATAGGGAAGACAATTTTCAAATAAGTATTGATATAAAATACTCAGTTTACTGAATACCAGACCTATTTTTTTCCATTTCTGTATTTTTTCCATTTCTATTTTCCATTTCCATATTCCTTTTAATCTTGTTCAATATCTATGCCCAGTTAGATAAGACTAATTGATATTTATGCTTATATTGTATATTTATCAAGAATCCCATTGACAAATATTGTTGAATTATCTTTCAGTGGATATTTTAATACCTTTAAACCACTTTCTAGGCATTTTCATTGTTGCCTCATGAGGAAAGCAGGACAAAAATTATTCATTCATTCAATTAATGCATTATTTCTGAATGCCAGAAATGCACTTGGCACTGGCAAGACTTTATACTACAGAAACTGTCTGGACATGGGGAAAAGTTTTTGAATGCTTGGGTGGAGGAGGGGATGATTCACAAATCCCTGTCTTTTTCCTGGTTCTGGGGCAAACTCTAGTTTCCATTTGGGAGAAGGGAATAAAGATGGAGAGTACTGGTTACTTAACACATCACAAAAGTGGGGGACTTCAAAATGGTGACCATAGAGATTAAACCAAATGGGAGTTCTCAGAATGGGGACTACTAAGGCTGCTCACTGTGAAGCTGGCCCTGAGTGGGGATGTGGGCATTCTAAGGGGAAGACCAAGCGAATATATTCAGAGAAGTGAATGTCAAAGACATGTTTAGAAAAAAGGGCGGAGGTTTATGAGGCCAGAATTTGGACTTGCTCAGAAATTTGGGCTTCCTGTTGTAAACAATGGTACCTTATGGAATGCTCTCAGAAGGAGAATGTTTCAGTAAGAAATGCTTTAGAAATATTTAAGTGGTAGCTGTGAAAATGAGATCATGAAGCAGCTAATGAGGGCTTAGATGGCATAAAAAAAAGGCCTGATGTACAATGTAAAATTGGATGGAAGAAGAGAGATGATGTGATGTCAGAATTTGGTCCATCAAGTCTGAATTTTTTTTGATAAGGTGACTGCATGGCCTGAGTCCTGGTCAAGGCCAGGGTGCATTAATTATAGTGCAGCTTTGTAGCCATGAGCCCAAGAAGGAGTTTGTATGATTTATTGATAACAGTGGCATTGATAATTGGCACCTAGGGTTGGTGAGACACCTCCCCCAAAAGAGCTCTGTCTTTGGGAATAGAAATGTAGTAAGAATTCGCATATGTGAACAATGTTCAACGTATGCATGGGACACCCTGCTCTGAGGTATCTTATCTACACATCAGGAGCCTTGTTGTGAGATATCTTTCGCACACATTAGTGGACTGTTCATTGGAGACTGGGCCTGGTCTCAGGACTCCTTGCTAGGAGGTGGCCTTTGTCTGTCATACATCTTTAACATTACTCTTGTAGTAATGTAACATTATCCTTTTGCTGCAATAAAGTGTAGATTTTTTTTTTTCTTTTGGTGATACTGGGGATTGAACCCAGGGCCTTGTGCATGTGAGGCAAGTACTTGACCAACTGAGCTATATCCCCAACACTAAGTGTGGATTTTTAAGTGTAGTCTTTGTGGGTCTTGTCATTCTTCCTAAAGTCTAAGTTCAGTTCTTTAACAGTTAAGCCTTGTCTGCTTGTCACTATTAGTGTAAGTAGCAGGTGGAAAAATGTTTGAAGAATTGTGTTGGGATGTGATTGGTGGAGAGAGAAGAAAGGGTATGGAGTGACTCCTTCATTCCTGGAAGATATGGTAGAAGAATAATTTGTATGTTGGAATAACACAACTTGTTAGGATACAAGTATGGATTGCTTAGAGCTGCCTGTGCATTCCTAGCCAGAGATGTGTAAGAAACAGTTTCTAACTCACTTCTGTTTCAGTGTCATCTACAGCATTTGGGGGAGGCTGAGTGGAGTTTAGAACTTTGGAGAAAAATCAACAAGGTGTTCCATTCTACAATAATGTGCACAGGAGGGAAAACTTTCTAAGACATACTCTTCAGAGTCAAGGAAGTAATTTAATGAGTGCAGTTTGCCTACGGGGAACTGACATGAGTCAGAGACCCCATAAAAATGCTGATGAGCAATTCATAGTATTCAAGACAGTATAGTTAAAACTGATCAAGCCTGCAAGCTACATTTAACCCTGGGTCACCATTTTGCCTTGACTCCATGAAGCAGTATTGACCTCCAAACATCAGTAATGTGAGGAAGTGTCTAGGTAGCTCCACAGAACCCAAGAATATTCTTTCATTAAAATTTCTATGCCCTCACTATGATTTATCTTAGATCAAATGTGTCTCATTGCCCAAGTGGTTATGTGTCTTCATTTCTCTACACTTTCTATAGCTACACCCACGGTTGTAATATTGAGGACAAAGATCTTTTCTTTCTTATAGCTGACAATGTTACAAAATGAGAAAGGAACAAGTCACAGTCCAACTCACTTAATATAGGAAATATTTGACAAGAAGCAGAACTAAAGAGTTCTAAAGCACTTGTCCCAAAGAATAATATGCATGCATGACATTACTCCAAATTTTTACTTTCTTAAACATTGTAACTTCTCTTTATTATCGCCCAAGGTGTGAAAATTGAATTAAAAAAAAAAAACAGAAAGAGGTTTGTACATTTAAGTTTTTATCTTACATGAAATACCCACCTGTAGAAAGGTAAATTTTTCATGGCATGAATCCTTAGGACTAGTTTTTCAGTCCTTAGAAATGAGTTGATTCTTTTGGAATCTAAACCTAGTTTTCAAAGCAGGGTGCATGGAATAGTCTAGAGAGCTACTTCCTGTGCCACAAGCACTTGAATTTGTGTTATGCCTCTCATTGATGGTTATGAGGCCTCCATATTTTACATGACGAAGACAGGATTTCTCAAAAGTTAAGCTCTGATGGAGAGAAGCCATGGTCTCATCTGACAAAGGCATTTCCTCTTTGGTAAAGCAAGTTGTCTTTATCTGAACCACATAGATTCTAGATCTTCCTACTCATGGACTTCTGGTCTCTGGAGTTCATGAACAAGAACTCAGGCTCTGCCTGCCACTGTGAGAGTGATTCTATCCTATTCATTAACAACATTCTGAACCAAGAGTGCTTTACTGGGAAAGGAGAATCTAATGGGACCTTACTTGTAGGACTGTGCTGGTGATCAGATGAGAGACACAGGTCCACACATTTGCCAGCACAGAAGGGGTTGCCATAAAGGTCCTCAGGGGATTCTCTGGGTTGACCAGAGGACCAGTAGGTATCTGGAGGAGAAGGAGGTTGGTGGGCAACTAAAGTATCTGCTGGTCTCTAAGCTGATTTTCTGTCCTTTGATACTTCTTAGAATTCGAGGTTGGATAGGTATGAGGATAGGTGGGATGAGATGTCAGACTCAGGCAGGTGAAAAGATATAATACCCTATATTTCCTGAGTATGGTCCCCAGCATAGATTTAAGAAAAGGAAGGAAGGAAGGAAGGCATGAAGGAAGGAAGAAAGGAAGGAGATGGAAATGTAAAGTTGAGAAGAGTTTCCTTGTCTGGAGCAGCTTGGCAATATTTACAGACAACTTGGAAAGTTTACTGTTGAGACCAGATGCCATGCACAGAACTGGACCACTCTGGTCAAAAAAAGCAACTGCTGCTCTCTCTCTTTCTGCAGACCCTTAAGGTTAGAGGAGCCGTCACAGCAACCCCAAAGAAAAAGGATCACTAGGCAATGCTGAGCTAATGTGGATCTGGGGCGAACAGTCTGCTTCTCTCAGAACACACACCGAGCCCTGATCGGCTGAATTCAGGCTCCCGTTCACCTGCATCTCGCAGACAAACCTCAGTGACTCAGCGCTAAACGATCCCACTGAAACAACTGGTCGGCTCTTCTGAACCTGTGGAGGTTAATACCAACTGAGCCTTCATAGGCAGTGGCCACAGGATTGAGATGGGGCTTGGAAGAGCCAGTCAGGACCCACCCATTGCATCGGTCACCCAGCAAAGGGAACGAACTGTTGCCAGTCGTATGGGATACCACCATGGCAGAGAACTGAAGTCACCAGAATGCGGCGGAGGAGATAACTTCATTGAAACCGGCGGCAGCAGGTGTGTAACCCCCAGCCTTCCCTTTCCACAGCGGGAAACCTCAAGGGCCCCTCCCAGCTCTCCCGTGAGCGCGATATTCAGACCAAGGGAATCAGGAGCGGCATGATTCCCGCAGCACGGGACCCCTGGCTACCGCTCCCACCAGTGCTGACAACTGAGGTCTCTTGCACCAGCCCCCCCAGGGGAGTGGCTAACGGAGGGCAAACAAAATACGCTGAGGGTTCTCAGCCCCAAGCTCCACAACCTTAGGGTCTGAGGGAATGGCAAACATGGACAGTGTGCCCAGTCGTTCAAGAAAATAGGGCTCCCGGGAGCAGCAGACCTGGCATGTAGCCAGTATTGTGGTGAGCACCACCAGTGAGCAGGGCCTGGCTGGAGGAAAAGCGGGGAAGCGACTAGACAAAAGACAAGGCCCTAGGCACTCAGGATTGGAGACCCGCCTAGTCGGGGAGGAGGAGCTGCTGCACAGTGATTGGTTCCCGCATATTGAGAGGAGAAGCTTGGCCGGGTGGGCACAGCTCCACCTACTGGAAGAGAAGTTAATCAAACTCTAAGACTGCATTTTTTAATTTTTTTTATTATTTGGGTTTTTTTTTTTCATTTTTTTTATTTTTTAAATTTTTATTATTATTTTTTTATTTTTAATTTTATTTTGATTTTTTTTTAATTTTTTTCTTTTTTCTTTTCTATTTTTTCTTTTGTCTTTTCAATTTCCTTATTCCCCTTTCCTTGAATTCTACCTGTTTACTCTCATTCTCTTTAGTGACTTCTTCCCTTCCCTTCTAATACATTTCCTCCCAAGCATCACGACGCTGTTATGTGTAATTTACTAAATATGTATAGGTCAATGTTCCGAGGCATTATATAGTGCTACCAAGTCCCTAGCTACCCCCAAATACTCCAGATCATTCTCCTGTTAATATCTTTCGTCGGTAGAGCAACCCTCCAAGGTTGCCAAGAGATACCAACCTCAATACCGTCACATCATTCGACCTAAATATAAGTCCCAAGACCAAACCGCAGACCACTATATGCCATCAGAATCTGTACACAGTTTAGGAAACGAATGAATCTGCATTAAAGTGCAACAAAACTCATCATCTCTAGTCATAGTCTCCCATCACAAAAGAGAGACCCTAGAGACACACAAAACCAAATAAATTTATAGGAGTAAACAGTAACTCAGCAGTAAAACAGAACAAGAAGTAACAGGAGCAGCATGAAAATGCAAGGAAGAAAAGGAGTACAAACAATGTAGGACAGCCTAAATACTCAGGAGGACCTAGAGGCATCAGAAAAATGGTCAAATAATGAACTCAATGAATACCTTAGACAGATGGAATGGAATCTTAAAGAGGATATGAGACATCAAATTCAAACAATGAAAGAACACATTGAAAATGAATTACATAAACAGATAAAAGAAGCAAATAAGCATCTTTATCAGGAGACAGAGATTATTTAAAAAATCAAACAATAATTCTAGAAATGAAGGAAACTATAAACCAAATTAAAAACTCAAATGAGAGTATCACTAACAGAGTGGAGCAAGTAGAAGCCAGAACATCAGATAATGAAGACAAAATATATCAACTTGAAAAGAGTCTAGCCAACTCAGAAAGGCTGGTAAAAAATCACGAGGAAAACATCCAAGAGATATGGGATGACATAAAAAAAACCTAACTTAACAGTCATCGGGATAGAGGAAGGTATAGAGGTTCAAACCAAGGGAATGAGCAAACTGCTGAATGAAATAATTATAGAAAACTTTCCAGAAATAAAAAAGGAAACGAATGTACAAATTGTAGATGCATACAGGACACCGAGCATACAAAATCACAGTAGACCAACGCCAATACACATTGTTATGAAGATATCCAATATACAGAACAAAGAGAAAATATTAAAAGCTACAAGAGAAAGGAGGTGGATTACATTCAGGGGTAAACCAATAAGGTTAACAATGGATTTTTCATCACAGACCCTGAAAGCGAGAAGATCCTGGAACAACATATTTCAAACACTGAAAGACAATGGATGCCAACCAAGAATTTTGTATACAGCAAAATTATGCTTGAGGTATGACAACGAAATAAAAATCTTTCATGATAAACAAAAGTTAAAAGAATTCACAGCCAGAAAACCAGCATTGCAAAGCATCTTGAGGAAAACACTACACGAGGAAGAAATGAAAAACAATAACCAAAACCAAAAGTGGGAAGTACCTCAGTAAAGCCAGAGGGAAGGGGAAAGCTAATCATGGAGAAACAAAGCAAATTAAAAAAAAAAAAAAAAAGAAGAAGAATTAATACCAATACTTTTCAAGTTATTTCAGGAAATAGAAAAAGAGGGAGCTCTTCCAAATTCATACTATGAGGCCAACATCACCTTGATTCTGAACCTAACAAAGACACCTCAAAGAAAGAGAACTACAGACCAATATCTCTGATGAACCTAGATGCAAAAATCCTCAATAAAATTCTGGCGAATCGGACACAAAAACACATCAAAAAATTGTGCACCATGATCAAGTAGGATTCATCCCTGGGATGCAAGGATGGTTCAATATACGGAAATAAATAAATGTTATTCACCACATCAATAGACTTAATGATAAGAACCATATGATCATCTCGATAGACACAGAAAAAGCATTTGACAAATACAGCACCCCTTTATGTTCAAAACATTAGAAAAACTAGGGATAACAGGAATTTACCTCAACATTGTAAAAGCTATCTATGCTAAGCCTCAGGCTAACATCATTCTGAATGGAGAAAAATTGAAGGCATTCCCTCTAAAATCTGGAACAAGACAGGGATGCCCTCTATCACCACTTCTATTCAATATAGTTCTCGAAACACTGGCCAGAGCACTTACACAGATGAAAGAAATTAAAGGCATAAAAATAGGAAAAGAAGAACTTAAATTATCACTATTTGCGGGAGACATGTTTCTATACCTAGAAGACCCAAATGGTCTACAAAGAAACTACTAGAACTAATAAATGAATTCAGCAAAGTGGCAGGATATAAAATCAACACGCATAACTCAAAGGCATTTCTGTATATCAGCGATAAAACTTCTGACATGGAAATGAGGAAAAACACCCCATTCACAATATCCTCAAAAAAAAAAAATAAAATACTTGGGAATCAACCTAACAAAAGAGGTGAAAGATTTATACAATGAAAACTACAGAACCCTAAAGAGAGAAATAGAAGAAGATCTTAGAAGATGGAAAAATATACCCTGTTCATGGATAGGCAGAACTAACATCATCAAAATGGTGATATTACCAAAAGTTCTCTTTAGGTTTAATGCAATGCCAATCAAAATCCCAATGGCATTTCTTGTAGAAATAGATAAAGCAATCATGAAATTCATATGGAAAACTAAAACACCCAGAATAGCAAAAGCAACTCTAAGCAGGAAGTGTGAATCAGGCGGTATAGCGATACCAGATTTCAAACTATACTACAGAGCAATAGTAACAAAAACAGCATGGTACTGGTACCAAAACAGGTGGGTGAACCAATAGTACAGAATAGAGGACACAGAGACTAATCCACAAAGTTACAACTATCTTATATTTGATAAAGGGGCTAAAAGCATGCAATGGAGGAAGGATAGCATCTTCAACAAATGGTGCTGGGAAAACTGGAAATCCATATGCAACAAAATTAAACTGAATCCCCTTCTCTCTCCATGCACAGAAGTTAACTCAAAATGGATCAAGGAGCTTGATATCAAATCAGAGACTCTGCGTCTGATAGAAGAAAAAGTTGGCTCCGGTCTACATATTGTGGGGTCGGGCTCCAAATTCCTTAATAGGACACCCATAGCACAAAAGTTAACAACAAGAATCAACAAATGGGACTTACTCAAACTAAAAAGTTTTTTTCTCATCAAGAGAAACAATAAGAGAGGTAAATAGGGAGCCTACATCCTGGGAACAAATCTTTACTCCTCACACTTCAGATAGAGCCCTAATATCCAGAGTATACAAAGAACTCAAAAAATTAGACAATAAGATACAAATAACCCAATCAACAAATGGGCCAAGGACCTGAACAGACACTTCTCAGAGGAGGACATACAAACAATCAACAAGTACATGAAAAAATGCTCACCATCTCTAGCAGTCAGAGAAATGCAAATCAAAACCACCCTAAGATACCATCTCACTCCAGTAAGATTGGCAGCCATTATGAAGTCAAACAACAACAAATGCTGGCGAGGATGTGGGGAAAAGGGTACACTTGTACATTGCTGGTGGGGCTGCAAATTGGTGCGGCCAATTTGGAAAGCGGTATGGAGATTCCTGGGAAAGCTAGGAATGGACCCACCATTTGACCCAGCTATTCCTCTTCTTTGACTATTCCCTAAAGACCTTAAAAGAGCATACTATAGGGATACTGCCAAATCGATGTTCATAGCAGCACAATTCCCAATAGCAAGACTGTGGAACCAACCCAGATGCCCTTTAATAGATGAATGGATTAAAAAATGTGGCATTTGTACACAATGGAGTATTACTCTGCACTAAAAAATGACAAAATCATGGAATTTGTGGGGAAATGGATGGCACTAGAGCAGATTATGCTAAGTGAAGCTAGCCAATCCCTAAAAAACAAATGCCAAATGTCATCTTTGATATAAGGAGAGCAACTAAGAACAGAATAGGGAGGAAGAGCATGAGAAGAAGATCACCATTAAACAGGGACGAGAGGGGGGAGGGAAAGAGAGAGAGAAGGGAAATTGCATGGTAAAGGAAGGAGACCCTCATTGTTATACAAAATTACATATAAGAGGAAGTGAGGGGAAAGCGGAAAAAAACAAGAGAGAGAAATGAATTACAGTAGATGGGGTAGAGAGAGAAGATGGGAGGGGAGGGGAGGGGAGGGGAGGGGGGATAGTAGGGGATAGGAAGGGCAGCAGAATACAACAGACACTAGTATGGCAGTATGTAAAAATGTGGATGTGTAATCGATGTGAATCTGCAATATGTATATGGGGTAAAAATGGGAGTTCATAATCTGCTTGAATCAAATGTATGAAATATGATGTGTCAAGAGCTTTGTAATGTTTTGAACAACTAATAATAAAAAAAAATGAAATTCCATGTAAACACTATGGATTTACATGGAATATTAAAAAAAAAAAAGAAGAAGAAGAAGCAACTGCACAGGAAAGACTTCTAACATCTTGCATCAAAGATATACTCTAGAGAAGATTTTTTAAAAATTTCTGATGGAGCATCAGGTGACTTATTCCTTAAACGTAAAATATTGTTATTAGATTTCATCAGAAACCAGATGATTTTTACCCTTTGATGACCATTCAGAAAGCTATAACCATTCAGAATGTTATTTATTAATCTAGGTAAGTAATCTTGCATTTAAAAAAATCATGCTTAATCTTTAAAAAAAAAAAAAAACTTTGAATTTATATCCTGAACTTTCTGTAACCCCTTTAGTGAAATTGAGAGGATCAGAAGTTTGACCTCAGTCCTTGATCAAACCCAGCAATGGGTCTGCAACGTCCTTCCCCAGGAGCAGAAAGCCTGAGAGCTGGAGCAGAGACAGGTTTGTGTCTGAGCAGTGAATAACTTGAGGAGGAAAGATGGAGTTTCATTAATTTTGAGCCTTCAAAACCTGATGTGAGAACTAGCACTGATAGATTCTTAATTAATAAAATCTTTAAAAATATATTTGTGTTTCTTGTTTACTTCATTTAAAGTTTTTTTCTTGGTGTGTGTGTGTGTGTGTGTGTGTGTATGTATGTGTGTGTGAAGCTCAATTTTGTAAAATAATTTGTACATCTATAAAGAGCATTAATGACTTTTGTCATTCGATGGCACATTCAGAACAACAAATTCCCAGATAGCTGTTTCATGTCACTATTCCCCTGAGGCCAAAATATTAGAATAATAGAATACCCTTTTCTTTAAAAAAATCCATAAATGCAGGCAGAAATATTTAAAGGAATAGCAAAAAAAATCTTTAAATATTTCATCATATGGCATAAGAGAGCTCCTAAATACCTAAAATTTAGGAACTATTATTCTTTAACTTACCTTTGAGACATAATTAACAAATACCCTTGAGTAGGTATTAAATGGAATTATTCTATTTAGATAGTAAAAAAAAAATCATGTAAGATCTGCATAGCATATAATTTGAAAGTATCAATAGCTAACTTTGCTGGCAAAAAAATAATAATTCAAGTTATGCAACTTAGAAAAAAATCAGAGGTGACTTGGATCAGATTTTAAAATGGCAGCTATTGCCAAGTTGTTATGTGCCAGCTACTGTGCTTGGCACTTTCACATAATTACAACATCAAATCCAGCATTAGAAAAAAAATTAATCTCCTTATGGTGTGACTGTTGTTTTAAAAAACTACTCTCTAGTATATGAATAAGTTGATTGATAAGAGCGTATCCAGCTCAATTTTTGGCATAAAATGGGCTTTCAAGGAATTTTTTTATTTTTAAAAATATTTTGCCATGCATATAATGGTTGTGGCCAATGCAGGAAAAAAATGATTTTGGGAATAAAGCAGTTAACTACTTTAATAAATATCAAACAGCAAGAGACAATCCAACTCCATGGCTGTCATCCAAGAAAAAAATTCAAGGTCATCTACCATTATCATTTCACTTCCATATAACAAGTAAAGTCTTTGCATTTTTGTTTCCTTTTAACTCTTTAGAAAAGCACATGATTTTGTCACTTTGGGGGTTCTAAACACTTAAAAAACATCTGGAGCTTGAGTCAGTTGCATACTCTTGGAAAGAATCTGTAAAAATGAACCACAGCTAGAAATACCTGGTAATATAAATAAATAAATAAGAAAAGAAATAGCTGGTAAAATGTTAAAAAACAAGCACCCTACCCCAAATAAATCTGAGGTATTACCAACATATAAACTAGTATATGTTGCCGGAGATGTTAAATAATAAAAAGTTTTAAAAATATTTCCTCATATGGCATAAAATACCTAAAATTTAGGAACTATTATTCTTTAACTTACATATTCTTATATTATGTATGTGTGTGTGTGTGTGTGTGTGTGTGTGAAGCTCAATTTTGTACAAGAATTTGTCTATAAAGAGTATTAATGATATATAACATGTTAGTATTTGTTACTATGAGATGCAGCACTTAATATTTCATTTAGCTCTGTTTTAGACAAAGACTCGCCAAAAACATTATTTACTTGAGAAGCAGGAAAAAATTTCTCCTATCAGAAAAGGTCACTTTTTTTGGTACTAAAATAAATGAATGAATATGGAGATAATGAAGAGTCAGTGGGTAATAAGTTCAGAGAAATTAATTGAAGAGTTATAATTCAGCTTAAAAATATCAATCTTTCCAAGTTCTATGGGGTCATCAAACTTGGGACAGAATTGCATTTTGGTTATCAGCCTCTCTTCTTTCTTTGTTTTTATTTTTACCACAGAAGTCAATAGAATGCATTTTTTTGAGGCCACAAAACAATTGATGGATGATTTTGGAGCAAAATATTTAGAATTATTATGGAGAACAGAATAAGGAAAATTGCAGTGGCATTCCCCTGGAAAGAAGAAAGATGATGGAGGTTTAAGAGCTACTTTCCCACCAATTGCTTTTATTGAAGAAAAAGGGAAGGCATGGTTCTTTCATGAACACTTTGGACAAGCATTTCTATTTGATTGAAAGTCAATTCTTGTGTGGAAGTACAACCCGGGTTTTGCTAAGGATTTCTCATATTTATTTCAAATTTGCAATGAAGATTTCATTGTGGTCTTTGATTCCAGATTTCTTGAATGTCTGTTTAGTTCTAAAACTGTCTTTGGATCTTTGCTGATACCTTCAATTTCTATATTTAGAAAGGAATTATTTTCCTTAAGAAAAAGAAAATTTTTTAGTTTGAGTAAGTCCCATTTGTTGATTCTAGTTATTAACTTTTGTGCTATGGGTGTCCTATTGAGGAATTTGGAGCCCGACCCCACAGTATGTAGATAGTAGCCAACTTTTTCTTCTATCAGACAGCGTGTCTCTGATTTGATATCAAGCTCCTTGATCCATTTTGAATTAACTTTTGTGCATGGCGAGAGAAAGGGATTCAGTTTCATTTTGTTGCATATGGATTTCCAGTTTTCCCAGCACCATTTGTTGAAAATGCTATCCTTCCTCCATTGTATGTTTTTAGCCCTTTATCAAATATAAGATAGTTGTAGTTTTGTGGATTGGTTTCTGTGTCCTCTATTCTGTACCATTGGTCCACCCGCCTGTTTTGGTACCAGTACCATGCTGTTTTTGTTACTATTGCTCTGTAGTATAGTTTGAAGTCTGGTATCGCTATACTGCCTGATTCACACTTCCTGCTTAGCATTGTTTTTGCTATTCTGGGTCGTTTATTTTTCCATATGAATTTCATGATTGCTTTATCTATTTCTACAAGAAATGCCGTTGGGATTTTGATTGGCATTGCATTAAACCTATAGAGAACTTTTGGTAATATCACCATTTTGATGATGTTAGTTCTGCCTATCCATGAACAGGGTATATTTTTCCATCTTCTAAGATCTTCTTCTATTTCTCTCTTTAGGGTTCTGTAGTTTTCATTGTATAAGTCTTTCACCTCTTTTGTTAGGTTGATTCCCAAGTATTTTATTTTTTTTTTGAAGATATTGTGAAAGAAACAATAAGAGAGGTAAATAGAGAGCCTACATCCTGGGAACAAATCTTTACTCCTCACACTTCAGATAGAGCCCTAATATCCAGAGTATACAAAGAACTCAAAAAATTAGACAATAAGAGAACAAACAACCCAATCAACAAATGGGCCAAGGACCTGAACAGACACTTCTCAGAGGAGGACATACAATCAATCAACAAGTACATGAAAAAAAATGCTCACCATCTCTAGCAGTCAGAGAAATGCAAATCAAAACCACCCTAAGATACCATCTCACTCCAGTTAGATTGGCAGCCATTATGAAGTCAAACAACAACAAGTGCTGGCGAGGATGTGGGGAAAAGGGTACACTTGTACATTGCTGGTGGGACTGCAAATTGGTGCAGCCAATTTGGAAAGCAGTATGGAGATTTCTTGGAAAGCTGGGAATGGAGCCACCATTTGACCCAGCTATTCCCCTTCTCGGTCTATTCCCTAAAGACCTAAAAAGAGCATGCTACAGGGACACTGCTACATGGATGTTCATAGCAGCACAATTCACAATAGCAAGACTGTGGAACCAACCTAGATGCCCTTCAATAGATGAATGGATAAAAAAAATGTGGTATTTATACACAATGGAGTATTACTCTGCATTAAAAAATGACAGAATCATAGAATTTACAGGGAAATGGATGGCATTAGAGCAGATTATGCTAAGCGAAGCTAGCCAATCCCTAAAAAACAAATGCCAAATGTCTTCTTTGATATAAGGAGAGTAACTAAGAACAGAGTAGGGTCGAAGAGCATGAGAAGAAGATTAACATTAAACAGGGATGAGAGGTGGGAGGGAAAGGGAGAGAGAAGGGAAATTGCATGGAAATGGAAGGAGACCCTCAGAGTTATACAAAAGTACATACAAGAGGAAGTGAGGGGAAAGGGAAAAATAATACAAGGCGGACAAATGAATGTCAGTAGAGGGGGCAGAGAGAGAAGAGGGGAGGGGAGGGGAGGGGAGGGGGGATAGTAGAGGATAGGAAAGGCAGCAGAACACAACAGACACTAGTATGGTAATATGTAAATCAATGGATGTGTAACTGATGTGATTCTGCAATCTGTATATGGGGTAAAAATGGGAGCTCATAACCCACTTGAATCAAAGTGTGAAATATGATATATCAAGAACTATGTAATGTTTTGAACAGCCAACAATAAAAAATTAAAAAAAAAAGTAAGTGCAAGAAAAGAAAAAGAAAATTCTAATATATGGGAAACCTCTTGTGGAAATAAAATTGTTGTGCTTTTTCACATTAGCTTGTAAATAAAGGATGATAACAAGTAACCCAATATTAGATCGTGTAACTCATGACAATACCCATATTTATAGAATGATTTTCAATAGCTCAATGTACTATATATCACACTTGAGATGTATTTCATCATATTTTCCCATTTTTATGCTAAACAGAAAAAAAAGAAGCAGGGAATGCTGACAGGAATGATTGCGGCAGCTTCAAGTTGGTGTCTGATGGAATCATTATAATTTTAGGGTCCATGAGGTTCCATGATCTGGGTCTCATCATGTGCCCATGAATAGTACAGTTTGATTAAGTATACTTATATGCAGCATAAACACTTTCTTCTTTTCAAGGGCCTTTTCTTTATTTAATTAATCTATGCTAAATATCTTATTATCATAATATTCTAAAATAAATTTTTTAGAATTTTATTTTCTCCCAAACAGCCATTTCAGAAATAATGAGGTCCCCAAATTTACTTCTATGACTTAGAGCCAATCCCATCAAAATGTCCAATATGCCTGATTTTCCTTCTGGATGTGGCCCACCATTGTTTTATTTTAGGTTTGCTCTTGCAGTCACAAATTCTAGACTTCTTAAGCTGACATCTGAGCATCCACAACATTCAGACATACCACCTCTTTCACACTGTTCTCCAACATCGATCTGCCCGTCTCCTCCTTATCCCTCCAAAATGCCAAGTTCATCTATTGAAGTGGCCCTTCTGTTTTCCCATATTGTACCGCATCTTTCTCCTCCAAAGTCCAGTGCAAACCCCGCTTCGGTAAGGACCCCTCCTCAACCATCTCACCTTGATTTCCCCTATATATCCTTCCTGAATGATTCACTGGTCTTATTTTTTTTCACACGTAGTATCACCACGTTCTGTAAGGTATTTTAAAAACAGTTTCATCAAAATGTATTTGACATATTGTTGTACAGAATATTTTAAGTATATAATTTGATGAGTTTGATATGTGTATATTCCTGTGAAACCACCAGTCACCAAAAGTCTTCTTGTGCCTCTGCAGTTGTTGTTGCCTGCTGTGGCTTGCATGTGTCCCTCAAATTCATGTGTCTAAAGTTTGATCCCCAATGAAGCTGTGTTGGGAAGTAATGAGAAGTGACTGGGTCAAGAAAGTCAAGCCTTTATGGGTAGATCAATGCTGTTATGAAAATGGGGTAGTTATCACAAGAGCAGTTGTTGTAAAAGTGAACACATTCTTCGTGTTCTTTCTTATCCACACACTTGCTTGCCCTTTCCCTTTCTACCATGCTATGATGTAATACAATGTCCTCACCGGATAGCCCTGTGATACCCTTGACTTCCTAGCTTCCAGAACCATGAGCCAAAGAATCTGTGGTTTTTTTTTTTTAATAAACCTGTCATTTTCTAAAATAGCAACAGGAAATGTACTAAACTCCCATTCTACCTTCCATCTCCAGGTAACCACTGATGTCTTCTATCACTATAACATGAGTTTGAATTTTCTAAAATTTTGCATAAATGAAAATATGCAGCATATATTCTTTCTTCCGGTTTCTTTCACTTAGCTGTACTCTTCTGAGATTCATCCCTGTTATGTGCAACTATGATTTATTATTTTTATTACAGATGAGTGTTACCATCATTTGTTTACCCTGGTTCTTGTTCTCAGTCACTGGAAAGAAGGTATGCTTCAGTATGGTTCACATTAAAGGACACCTGAGATGTGTTGCTGGACTTCAGTCCAGCAGCAGTTAAGTGTGTGATGAGTTGTTGTAACAAGAGCAAGCATCATGCCCCAACCCATGTGCCGGGCTTTAATGTCTGTTCCTACCATAATGATGTTATGAGTAATGAGAAGCTCAGAATGATGCCATGAATGAATACCTTAGGGAAGTGAGTGTGGTCATTCTGTCAGGACTTGATCCCCCTGCTTTTATCTCTGTATTTCAGTTTTCCAGCCATTTTTGCCATTGCCCATCTTGTGATCAGCGTCTGTCCTGTGATCCTCAACACACTTTTGGTTTTTGAATTGCTCTTGGTGTGTTCTAACAAGAAAAATGGCACCTTAATAAAGAGATTGTAGGTAAAATTACTCAAAATTCATTATGCCTGCAGATTTATGCTTTCACAGTTTGTGCATTCTTAATTCTTTGAGCATATATCTAAAGCCAGTGATTTATTTGAAGCATCATGTCAATTTTGTTCTGAACTAACAAGAGACTGTGAGTGAGTCTGGAGAGAATTAAATCAACCAGAAGATTTCCTAAGGGGGAGAAAAAACTCACAACAATCAAAACAAAAGACAGAGAATAACATTGGATTAAATTTCTTGAAACTACATAATATAGTACCCAAACTATTTTAGTGCATAGCTGGGAAAGAAAGTGGTGTGTGTGTGTGTGTGTGTGTGTGTGTGTGTGTGTAACAAAGCAGGAGTGTGTGTGTGTGGGGGGGGTGGAGATAATTTGTGAGAGTTGGTTTTGAACTGCAAACTAGAACATAATATTAGTTACAAAGCTATCACTCCCTGAGCCTTCATTGTGTCCTAGTGCTGCAGACTTCATTCTTGGCAATGTCAGAAAGGACATTACCTAAAATTACCTAAAAGGAAAGGGAGAAACTGAAATTGAACCCCTGACAAAATGTCCTACTGAGTGACAGTGGGCTCAGTTAGGCAGAGTTCTGTTACAGAAGTCCCTATAGGGAAAAGATGGCAGAGCCTTTGTTATGATTTAGATATGAGGTGTCCTCCCAAAATCTCATGTATGAGACAATGCAAGAAAGTTTAGAGGTGACCTAACTGGATTCTGAGAGTCTTAACTTAATCAGTAAATTAATCCCCTGATGGGGATTAACTGGGTGGTAACTGAAGGTAGGATGTGGCTGAAGGAGGTGGGTCCCTGGGGGCGTACATTTCGGGTATATATTTTGTTTGTGTTGATCAGAGCTTTCTCTCTGCTTCCTGTTCATCATGCCCTGTGTTGCTTTCTTCCTCCATACTCTTCCACCATGGTCTTCTGCCTCACCTGGAGCCCTGAAGAATGGAGCTGGCTGTCTTTCGACTGACATCTCTGAAACTGTGAGCCCCCAAATAAACTTTTCCTTCTTTAAATTGTTCTTGTCAGGTCTTTCGGTCACAGCAGTGACAGAGGTGACTAAAACAACCTTCATTCCCAGTTTTGCTGATGAAGAAAGACCAAGCCTGTGGCTCCACCTTTGTGTTGAGTCAAGGAGCAAGCAATCTCAGCCTAAAAGCTGATGGGGACCCTGAAGAAGCTAACATCTTAACACAACCTTCTGATTCAGCACAAACTCAGGGCTGTTAGAATGGAGGTGGGGGTTTTAGCAATGAATCTTCACATCTATCACCAGGGTCAACCAACTCCTGATTATGTAGGACTTTCCTGGATTTAGCACTGAAAATTCGGTGTCCTGGCAATCTCCTCATTTCAGGAAAACAGAGTGTTGGCCACTTTACTATCACTGTTAGGGACATTTATTATCACATTTAATATTGAAAGTCAACTCATGACTTAGGGAATACCATACCATTTCACATATGATGAGACTGGGGCCTCAGAGCAGCAGGTAACCTGTCTAGAGTTACCAGCTATAAACTGACACATAAACAGAGTAGGATATCAAACCAGATTACAGGTTGATTTGGTCCCATTACATGGTAAATTGACAATGTGTTATGTATTCTGACAAGTGTGCAGAATCTAAGGTCCTTAATGTTATAAATCATCTTGCTTTTGAAGATTCTTTAAATTTATAAAGAATAAAAAGCTGGGCAGGATCTAGTACTGTCAAGAATGGCTGAGATGGGAATGTTGCATATAGTTGCAGGAAGGTAAACTGTGCAGTGATTCTAGAAGCAATTTAAGATTAAGCTGCAGGCTGTCTGTTGGCTAAGAAATCCAATCTCTGAGAATATATTCCTGAAAAACAATTCCTAATTTGTCCATAATGATACTTATGGTATGCAAATGATGGTGTATATGGTAGAGGTAAAGTGAGGGCAATGTGTTATGTATTCTGACAAGTGTGTAGAATCTAAGGTCCTATCAATGAGAGCAGTACATAAATAAATGCAATGAGTGGGTACTGTGGAATGCTATGTAGCAGTTGAGAGATAAAACTAGAAATACAGCAACAGGGGAGAGCTTAAGAATACAGTTGAAAAATAGTGTGAAAAGAAGCAAACAAATATAGAAATGAATGTAAAAGAAAACAAATGCAGGTGATATTTATGAAAATTCAATTATCATATATACAACATAACATTATGTCTTAACAGAGGCCCTTTCGTGTTTAAGAACATCTATCAAACATATGAGATTTATTTCTCTGAGTAGGAGGAGTGAGAAGGGCAAGAGGGTATAAAGAAGGTAAACAGGACAGCTAGACAGGTTGATAGACAGGCAGATGGAAGACAGAAATAGAATTTACAACAGATCTTGCCCAGACAACCAATACCATTTAGCTATAAGCTCATAGATGTGATTAACCAAGACAGTATCTTTGTTCAGAATAAGAAAGAGAAAGAGAGAGATGTAACATTGGAGGAAAATTAGTACTTATGAGTAAAAATTAAATTAGTGATGATACTTTACCAGAAACTGAGAAGAAAATTGATTACATTACAGTGTGAAAAGGTTATTGTGAAGAATGGTGACAGGTTTTATGACTTCTACAGAAAAGAGAATACAAGGGCACAGGGTTTGTAGGAAGAGGACAGATAAAGAGCAGAACTGGTGAGTATTATACCTGTCCAGTGAAGGTTATCTAAGAAGGGCTGGGGTTGGCTCTCAGAGAACATAGAACAAGGACATAAAAGCAGAAACTGTATTTTTACTTATTGCATGTATAAGGAACAGATTAGAATTTTATGGTTTATATGATTACATTATCTTGCTTAAAGTTAAAAATTTGAGAAACCCCATTTTTCTTTCCCCTGATAATCTTTGAGAACGATACAAGGCCATGAAGGACTTGTGCAACTATGGAACATGATGGGGACCCTTGGCTTGAATGCTATTCTTAGGATTCTGAAGTACTTATGGACATCAACTTTACCTAGTATCACAATTATCACTAATGAGATTTCAGTTCTTCATTGTGATATTTTGTGGGTGGCTAAGAACTCTGATGGCTAACTGTGCTATATGCTTTATGTGTGTGTGTGCGTGCGCGCATGGGCCCTGGAGATTCCCATGTGAATAATTAATTTATCAAAATATTTTTTTCTGAATTTTCCATTATATCATCATAAAAGAATGAATACAACATAACAGACCTCACAGGGAGATAATATGCAATTCTACTTATTCATCTGACTGTGATGCTTTAGAGATAGGCAATTATTTTCAATCATTTCCATTAAGTCAAGAGTTAAAAGAAGGCGGGGAAAGCAATGAACGTTACAGAGGTGATGGAGAGCACGTATTTGTACTTTTGTTCTTCCTGCACCGAACTGCACTTAGGTTATTTCATGGCTTTAGTGATGGACACAGCATGTCAGCTAGAGCAGGAAAGGATGAAAGAATATTTCAGAAAGGAGCATCCTGGGGCCAGACTGTCTTCCCCCTTCCTCACAACTCGATTTACTCAGTCTACCTCATTCCCAAATCCTGAGAGTTTTTAAAAAATCCCTCACCCCTCCTCTGAAGTCTGCACTCTCCTCTTCCTGTCCTATGGCATGACTCATGCTAACCTTTAGTCAATGACAGATTTCCGACAGTTATTTGGGTTTTATCATTCCCAAGAAAGAGATACAAGAAGAGAGAGATATGTGTATGAGGAAAATAGATATAGATTTAGTCAGCTTTTGCTCTGCTGTGACCAAAATAACTGACAAGAACAATTTTGAGGAAGGAATATTCATTTTGTATCACGGTTTCAGCTGACTCTATAGCTCTGAGCCCAAGATGAGGCAGAATATGTTTATAGAAGGGTATGGTGGAGGAAAACAGGACAGTGCAACAAGGAAGTAGAGAGAGAGGTCTGCTCACCAGGGACAAAATCCAAAGTCACATCCCCAGCAACATATTTCCTCCAGCCATAACCTACCTGCCTACAGTTACCACCCAGTTTATCCATCATAGGATTAATCCACTGATCAGGTCACATTTCTCATAATCTAATCATTTCACCTCTGAACATTCTTACTTTGTCTCACATATGAGCTTTTGGAGAATACCTCACATCTAAATCATAACAGAAACCATTTTTAGCTGAGTTTTAAAGAACCATGAAAATTCTCTGAGTGATGTCTACACTAGGGGAGAATCCAAATTTGGGTTTGGAATTCCTAAAGAGGCCCAGATTGGAATCATGAGCAGCATGTGGGTGAGTTTTAGACTATAAGAGCCCTGCAGAGCCAGCCAGTTATCTGAAAGTATTCTATTTTTGTAATAGAAAGGGCAGGAAATGTAGGTTCAAAGGAAATAGTGTCTCCCAGATTAACCACCAAATCTCCCAGATTATCTTCACTTGGTCACTTGGACTATGATCTTCTGAAAGAGATGTCTCATCTCAACTCTGAAGTCTTTTGATTGTGTTAATGTTCTATAAAAACCTGGATCCCAAATTTAAAGAAAAAAAAAAAAACGTTGAAGTCTGATATATGAAACATAAAGCTCTCATACTCATAAACAATGGCTGATCACTGAAGGACTGTAACCAAAAGTTATATAATCTCCCCTTAGATCACCTTTTCATTATAATCAGAATTATCTTCTAGAACTTATGTTTTATTGCTCATTAAGTTCATTTATTGCTCACTAAGTTCTCATGTATCTTATTACTTCAAAGACGTTTTCCCCCAATTAATTTTGATACTTGTAGATATGAACAAATTAAGTATTAAATTTACTTTCAATAGCTATAAGATTAAGATTTGGTTTTTCAATTTCCTTTGATTATAAAGGTAATTGTATTTCATGTATTATCTCAGAAATGTTAAAAGTGACTAGAATCTACTTATTTTAAAAATGTAAAGAAATCAGTGGCTGGCTACATTTATAATCAGCTGCACTACACATGAAGAAGCAATTGGTTTTGATCATCTATTTATATTTATGTTTGTATGTTTATCAATATATTCTAACATTTGTATATTTCATTGCAAGTAAGAGTCCTGGTAATAAAATGCTGAAACACAATGTTAGCAATAACATGTTAGGACATACATATGTTGTTGACTGGGAATAGTGTGATATTTATTTTCATGTAGATTGCTACTAAATATTATGTTGTCATTTAATGTATTGCTTCTCATCAAATTGGTGATTCTGTGTACAATAGTTTCAACTTTCTGAAGTTTCTAAATATTCTGAGAATGGCACTCATGAATATATTACATTTCTGGAGATGTCTCTAAATTTATTTATTTTATTTTTACTTGTTCTTTTTAGATATACATGACAGTAGAGTGTATTTTGACATAGTATACATACATCGAGTACAACTTATTCTAATTATGATCCAATTATTGTGGTTGTACATGATGTGGAATTTCACTGGTCTTACATTCTTATATGAACATAGAAAAGTTATATCCAATTTATTTTTGTGTTGAGATTTTATCTTTTTATAGGGATTTCAGTTTTTCATAAAACTACAGTTCCCTATTATATACCAAGTTAGCAATTTGTTTAAACTTGGATCTTAAAATAACTTTTCTTCATAGTTCCATACCTCTGACTTATTTTGTATTCAAGGTAAAAAATTAACAAACATAGTGAAAAAACTTGATCTGCATCCAGAAACCTAAGTTTTCTCTTTAAGTGATTAATTGATTGAGCAGTGCCATCAATTTAAAACTCTACCTTATGGGAAAAACATGCAAAATATCTTCTAGTATTTAAAATGGAAAACATTTAGAAAGAACACATACTGATTGATCGCCCACTCAGATAGACCTGTCTCTGGGATGGGGTCTGCAGCCCAGTGAAGGGGAAGCTCCCTTTGGAATAACAGGGAAGCAGGTACATTCAGGGCACCTTGAGGAAGTGGGGAAAGGAGAACCAAGCGTGAAGAACAGTTTTATGTGTCCTTTTCTGAATGTTCTTGGAAGTTTATTGGTGTCAGGAAGCTACTTTGGACATTTATTAATTTTCTTCCAAACAATAATTCATGATTGAATTGCAGCCATGTGGGAGAAAGAGTGCAGATCTGAATCAGAGGCCTATGTCTCCTGTCACAGCTCTGCTACCAAACAGCTGTATGTCCTTGGCAAGTCACTTTGTCTTTCTAGCCTCAGGTTCTCAGCTGTAAAACAAAAAGAGTTTACCACTGTTCTCTGTAGTGTTTGCCATTTATTTCATTCTGGGGACAGTTCAGGGATGATGTTACCTTTATATTACTTTTGAAAAGCAACATTGGAAAGAAGCAATGTTAACTGGACTGTGGAAGAATGAGGATGCTGAGAGAGAAAAAAGCTCTTAACACATTCTTAAAAGCACGCAATATTATGTGTTCAACCTGCTAAGTGTTCATTAATGTAGTAAAATACATATTTATAGACTATCCATCCTGCATAGGTACCACAGTTAGGGAAGCAAATGAGGCTTTGTGTGCACGCTCATGGAGTATGTGCAATTTAAGGAGTAAAAGGTGCATTTATAAGACATGCATGCTACAAGGCAAATAGAAAAGGCTGTGGGCTAATTAAATAAAGGGTGAAGGTCAAGGAAGGCTCTGGAGGAAAAGTCCTCTGAGCTCAGTGTTGAGTGGAAATGACTGGAAGGTGCAGGATGCAGAGTGTTTAGGCAGAAGGGGCAGTAAAGAGAAAATCAGCAAACTTCCAAGTGAGGGGGAGCAAAGTGAAGCTCAGGGAGCTCCCCATCCCGGACATCCTCATTCTCCTTGGAAAAATTGTCATTGCTATGGCTTGAATGTCCCCCTGAAAACCCATTTTGAAATTTAACTGCCATTGTGATGGTATTAAGAAATGAATGAAATTTTATCATTAAATTGTATGAATATGTAACAACGAGTCCCACTAACATGTATCATTGTATCACACCAATAAAATTTTTTATAAAGAATGTGATCCTTTAGCAACATTGGAAAGGAAATAGTGCCAATCAGATTGTTGTGTAAGAATGAGGATTAATGCCACTATCACAAGAGTAGGTTTGTTATTGTGGAAGTGGTCTTTAGAAATAAGAGTAAGTTTGGCCTCTCTCCTCTCTTGTGCTCTCTTTCTATATGATCCTTCTGCCCATTTATGATGAAGCAAGAAGGCTCTCACCAGATGTAGCCCCTCGATCTTGGACTTTCTAATCTCCAGAACCATGAGAAATAAAATATTTTCTTTATGAATTACCCATGTGTGGGCTGTTACAGCAATGGAAAATGAACTAAGATAGCTGTTTGGTAATCTGTTGCTACATTAGAAGACTTCCTACAATTTAGTGACTTGAAACAACAGTGAGTATTTTATTATCTCTCAAAATTCTATGGTCAGGAGTTTGACAGGGATTGTGTAAATGTTTCCAGAGTGAGTTTCTCATGTGGTTGCAGTAAGGTGCCTGCTGAGCAGCATCTGCAGGGCTGGATTGGCTGGGCCAGCAGGGCTGAGCACCAGCTCACTTCCTTCATGTCATCTTGGCAGTTCTCCATGGCAGTTGAACTTCTTATCTACCTTTTGACTTTAGCCTCCAGTGCAAGTGTTCCAGAGAGTAAGGACATACCCACTCCAACCTTTCTGACCAAGCCTTGAACATCAGCATTGCTACCTTCTGGGTTTATAACAGAGACACAAACTCACTCAGATTCGAGAAGAGAGTTATCAAGTTTAACTCTTTGGGGAAGTGGGAATGTTCTAGAAAGGAATATGATATAGGTTACATTGTTGTGGCCATCTTTGGAAAGAAAAATTTTTTATGCTCTGACCTCAGACTGCAAGTCACATTCTTCTTACCTGCAAAATATGCTCAATTTCCCTCAAGGAACTGGTGGGATGTTCACAGATGAATTTCTGAATTTCCCAGTGACTGCTGAGTATTCCCTAATCATACCCCTTGTTAAGCAGGGATGTCTATTGTGATCGCCCCTGTTAACGTTTGGATGTGAGGTGTCCCCTGAAAGCTCCCATGAGACAATGCTAGAAGGTTTGGAGGAAAAATGACGGGGTAGTAGTCTTATCTTAATCAATGGTTTAATCCCTGATGGGATTAACTGAAGTGGTAGGGTGTGGCTAGCGGAAGTGGAAATTGGAGCATGGCTTTGGGTATATATTTTTATCTGCAGAGTGGAGTTTTGCTCTCTCTGCTTCCTGATCATGTGACGTTAGCTATGTCCCTCCATCACACTCTCCAGCCATGATGTTCAGCCTCATCTGGAGTCCCAAGAAATGGAGTGGATCTTCTACAGACTAAGACCTCTGGAACTGTGAGCCCTCAAATAAATCTTTTCTCCTCTACAATTGTGCTGGTCAGGTTCTTTAGTCACAACAGCAAAAATGTTGACTAAAACAACCCTGTTTTTTGTTTCATCATTGCCTTTTGGGTGGGAGTGGAACACATGTTCCTTCAAAGCATCAGTCTTAGAATCTTGTAATCTAAACCAAGTCTAAGCACAGCTGCATCTCTCTGGGTATAATTCCTCAAGCATACCTCCTGTAGTACCATTCTTCTTGATCTGTGACAAGTTATGTGCCTCATGAATTTACTTTCTGTTTTATGCTCTGAGTTTATATCTAAGTTTTAGGCTCTAAGTCATTCTTCATTTTCCACAGAATGAGGCCTGTGTTTATAACTGAGTACACTTGTCATCTTGCTTCTGGGCTGTAAAGGTTTCAGGCAAAAGGCTTCTTTTCCATTTTTTATTGTATCTGATTTTTGAGTTCTAGACAGCAGTGCTTCCTCCAAAATAATTCCCTTAAAAACTTGTTGAGTTACTTCTGAGTAATATTTGGATTTACTTCATAGACACACCTGTAACTCTTTCTGAGATGAGCTCTTCTCTAATTGAGCTCTCTGCTTTGTAGATTTGAGGACTGTTTGATGTTCTCTGCATGGGCTAGTGCTGCCTTTACAATCTGGAGGCCTTTGGGCAGTTTACAGGGTTGTAATTGAAGTGTTCCACCAATAAATGTGGAATGGTATTGCCTCTTTTGACCTAGACTTGGTCACAGCATTAATACTAATGAGAAATGGAGGGAAATTAAAGTCTACTCTGGCATGGGGGAGGAGCACATTTCTAGGAGAACACATGGGATTAGAGAGAGCTTTTCAACCATGCAAGGAAAATGCAATCTACAGAAAATCATTAATAATTTTATCTTAGAATTTTAGTATTCTGGGGTACTATAGGAGACTTAAGAGAGATGAAAGGGCTTAGGAAAAGTAATATAGGGAATGTCATGGAGATACAGAACTGGGATGAAGGATCACAGAGAGGGCTTAGCAGAGATTATGTGCCACCAAAATGTATCCTTGCAGTTTAACTTAATTTTATTCTTTCCCTAACACCAATCAGCAACCTGGAATCTGAGATTGGTGAGGCACAAGTTCTAGAATGAGATTAGCCATAGGGTAGCCAGAAGACTGAGAAAAGGTGTGAGAATGGTGCATAATCCATGTAAAATAAACAAATATATATCTACACTCATCAGGTTGCAGAAGCCACAGAAACAAAAAAACAAATGAACGAGTTTTCTGGTTGTGAATTCTTAGCAATTTTACTACATCATGTTTATCAACATTACATTACAATGCCACTGACCATACAACAGTGGTCAGCAATTTTTTCTATGAAGACTAGATAGAAAATATTTTCGAATTTGCAGACATATGATTTCTATTGCAACACAATTCTGCCATTGTACTGCAAAGGTAGCTATAGACAATACATAAATGGATTGGTGTGGTTTTGTTCCAATAAATTTTATTTATAAAAGCAGGTGTCATTTTACAATGTTATAAAAATAAAACAATCTATATATTTTGGAAGCTACCTCAATTTAAAAATTTAGAAAGCAAAATTTTCCTCTCACAGTACATTTTGTTTACCTCCCCTCCCTCTTCTATACTTGTACTACATTTTAAACTTGTATTCTTCCAAAATAACCTCATGGAAGAAATAAACAACTAAGTAATGCTGTTTAAAATACCTGAGAATCTAATAGGTATTCTCCCTTTACTTCTGTAAACTTTTGCTTCACCTCATGTAAGGCTCTATTGTTAGGAGCATATATCTTTATAATTATATGTTTTCCTCATGGGGATTGACCCTTTAATTTCTAGTAATAATTTTTGTTTGGGGTCTATTTTGTCTAATATTAATGTAACCACTAAGGCATTTTTTCCATCATTTAACATATTTGTTGGATCTTTATTGTACTACCTGTAGGTAGTATACAATTAAACACTATTGTAGTTGTAAATGAGCACAATATCTTTATTTTATTTATTTATTTTTATGTGGTGCTAAGGGTGAACCAAGTACCTCACAAATGCTAGGCAAGTGCTCTACCATTGAGTTACAACTCCAGCCCTGAACTCTGGAATTTTAAATTCAGTCTTACAATATAGAATTTTGAGTGGATTGTTGAATCGACTCACATTGAATATGACAGAAGACATAGTTTAGAGGTAGTAAATGCATAATCAATTGTGATGATAATTGCCAGGATTAGGATCTTTGTCATACATCACCTACCAAATGACGTTAGAAAATGGTGGAGAAATTGTGCTCACATGAGACCAAAGAAATACACATGTTATAAAATTGGAACTTTGGCACCGACAGGCTATGCTAAGCCTTAGCCAGCCACAGTGAGGGTAGAGTTCCCTGCTAAGAAGAAGGGACTTCTTTTAACTCACCTTATCCAGGCTTGTTTGTTTCCCCAGTGATCTCTCAGTTTGGGGGAAATGTCTGGGTCCTTTTTTTAGTCATGATCCATCTGGAGAAGAAATGGGCCAATGAATGTTCCAAAGACTGTTTGAACCACCATGTCCTATGACAACAAGAATTCTTCTCTCACTGAACTTTATTTCTCTTTATAATCATGTTATATTTTAATGGTTTTCTAGTTTTTGACATGAATGCAATACTGGCCTTCTTGGGGTCAAGTGAAGATACATTGTGTGTCCCATGGTAACTGGAGTTTTCTGATAGCCAAGGGCAACTCAATAAGGCTGACAGATGGTATTTACCTGTAAGAGTTTACTAAACCAGGGCTGGGGATGTGGCTCAAGCGGTAGCGTGCTCGCCTGGCATGCGTGCGGCAGGGGTTCGATCCTCAGCACCACATACAAACAAAAGATGTTGTGTCCGCAGAAAACTAAAAAAATAAATATTAAAAAAAACTCTCTCTCTCTCTCTTAAAAAAAAAGAGTCTACTAAACCAACCATGGGATCTATTTTCAAATAGGGAAGCAGGGAAAAAGACATAAGAGGAGAAGGAAACTGTTGTGGATTTAGGTTAATGAGAACCTGGTCACTGGGCATAAAATTGCAAATGAAGAAATGCTATGTGGAGAACCATCTCAGTTTTCCCTACTGCAGACCAATTTAGTCTTCTTTTATTTCTTTATGTTTGTGCTTTCATCCTGAGAGTGTATCTGTAGCCAGAAATGTAGTATAATTTAGGGAACTAGTAGGCACAATGGCCACTACTGATTGTGACTTCATCAGGATGGTTAATTCATGACCAGATAAATATTTTACTTCTTCAGATGCTCATTCTCATTTATTCTCTGCAGCTCAGTGATGACAGAATACATTAACAACCAAACGTTGAAAAAAGGTGCTAAAATTCTTTTTTAATTATGAAGCATAGAACTACAGAAGAGTTAAAAAGGTCCAGAAAAGCAAATAGTTTCTTTTTTCCTTTACATGATAGTTAAGCAAACATCAGTTTTACTGAAATCCATACTCTTCAATTTCCATCTCAGGTGAGTAGGGTGGATCTTTGGACAAGTTTTAATCTCCTAGAGACCTTCGGCTCCTCATAAATAGAGAATGCTATAAACTGAATTCCTGTGGAATCATTGGACAGCTGAAATGGATTCCCATGACTTGTTCATTGAACTGAACCTCTTGTCTTGATTTAATTATATGTGCATTTCAGACTCTGATGTTTTCATACTCTGATATTAGTTTGAAGAAAAAAGAAATATGAAAAGTTAAGATCAATGTGAACAAATGTGGCCATTTTCTCTCAACCCATATATATGCTATAGCTAGATTAACTGTAGAAAGGTGTCTACATACAGCCTTTTCCCTGAATTTAGCCCATTTTAAATAGACCAGTACTGTATGTAAAAAAAAAAAAAATCCTTACAACTATATTATTTGTAAAGCAAATAGAATGCTTTGAACTAAAATATTGGAGATTATTGGTATAGAGGGTAAATCTTTAATGGTGCATGCAAATTCCAATCTTCTTTTTATTCTTAAAAATTTGAAGTAGATTATTTTTGCATCTGTGTAAAACATGCTACTGATTTTTTTCTTGTCCATATTCAATAATTTCTACAGCTACTAATAGTATCTATGTCATGTTTCTCTATATTCCAAGTAAAAAGTTACATTATAAGAGAATATGGAAGTTGTTTTATAATAGTGGTATTTAAAAAGCAAGAAGCACTAGGGACCATCAAGAAGACAGAAATGATTTGTTTGTCTTTGACCCCTTCTTTAAAAAAATGAATTAGGACTCCTTTTAAAGGTTTCAAGTTTTATCACAGTTCAGGATTGAACAATTAAAATGGAAAATAAGCATTTGCTTATTTTCTCTCTTAGTTTTCTCTCCTCATCTTTAGAGTAATCATCTTGAATTGCAACTGATGATATAATATACCCAGAGACAGTTACTTGTAAAACAATTCATCAAATGTGCTATTCACACTACTCTAAGCACCAGAGCATTTCAGAACTAATTAACACAAGCTACTAAACATACGCAAAGCAAGAACTTGGATTGGTTTATGTACTGGAACACAGAAGATAAAATATTGGATAAATAACAATGATTAGATGCTCAAATTCAAGCCAGGAGTGAGTTTTATGTGGTGGTTGAAACACAGTGAATACAGCAGGGATCCCAGGAAATTCAATACTAGCCATGTCATAAATATATTCAAAACATTTTGAGTTGTCAGGACCTAAGGAAGAAAGTTAAACTCTTAGACAGATCTGTTATCTGGACTGAATTATCCTATGTTTCCAGATAATTCTATTCTCCTTGATGGATCTGCCGGCTGCTCCTGTGCCTGAAGACTCCATAGTCCTCTATCTGGGGGCCCACTGACCCCTTATCTGGAAAGCCTTTCCTCTCTGCCTTTATCTGCTGAAAAACTAAGTAGCCTCCAATCCTAGAAAATAGGATTTTCACCGAGCTCTCTTTCCAACTAGCCCTCTCCTATCACCCAGGACCTCAGTTTTCCTTGCTTCTGACTGTAGAACCTGTTAACTTTAGCAGCATCTGAGTATCAACTCTGTTAGCAAAGACCTCACCCCATTGGAATCTCTGTGAAGTGGGGATTATTTTTGCATTTGTTTTTTTAAATATTTCTATTTCTTATAGCACTTACAGTTCCTAGTAATTTTTCTCTAAATTATGATTCAGTTGAATGGGATTCTTTTCAAAGGCATATTGATGACTCCGAGGAGTATTTGCAAATACAACCTTAAAAACGATCAGTAGAAACAAAAGCAAGGTTGTGGTGAGATATGATACCTTGCTTTGGGCAACAGCACTTGTGTATTCTGACCACAAGCCCTGGAAGGGCAAATTGGAGTCTATCTGATGTTTTTAAGCTATTGGAATTTTTAAGATTTCCTTTAATCTCATTTTGTATGTGTGGTGTATGTTTGATATTTAGAAAAGAGAAATCCTATTTTAAATGTTATTGGTTTAACTCTATAGAATGTTTCACAATTAATAAGAACTTAATAAGTGAAAATTACTCCTTTGCTGATTAAAGAATTTGAATAAACAGCAACAACAACAAAGACAAACCCCATGCCCTTGTCTCCAAGTTTTGGCAGTGGATCAGTTAGTCCACTTCTGAAGAGTGGAAATAAATTTGGCTAACAATAATAAATCAGACTATTAATTTTAAAGTGCTAAGTTTCCTAAAGTAAGCTAGGTATTCAAACCAAAACTTCAGAAGTGGTTGAACTTGTTTGAATAATCAATGGTTCTTATGTATAAAATAAAGGCTGTCCCGTCTTATTTGTTTTGCAGCCTGCCTCTCTCACAAGGACTGTGACAGCCTCACAGTGCAGTTGGGTCATGGTGGACTGTGAACCGACACACGGTTTTTACAATGTTTTGTGGACCATCTTTGAAATGAGGAAGGCACAGTTTGTTGGAAAACAAAGAAGGTGGGAGTCTTCCCACAGCACCAGGCAAAAAGGGAATGTGTCCTGCCTGGGGCCAGAACTGTGTTGAGAAGGTCAGAGGGTGCCCATGTGAAATCTGTGATCACAATAGGTGTAACTAGAAATTATGGGTTCTCAAAGTAGGCTCGGGACATGAAATGTTTTCACGCCATAACCATCCAGCTAAGAAAACATATTGACAAATGACATTGTTCTCTCATATAATGAATTTATTTCTCTACCTAGATTCGCTATCTTGCAAATGATCTGTGCCCTCCAGTATTTTTTCAGTAACTGTCAGGGATCAATTAGCAATCAAGCAACTGAACTAATAGCACAGCCTAGAAACCAGCCATTAAAAGAAAGATGCCTAGAATTGATAGAGATCCTATCTCCACATTTGTGTAGGTTAAATCACATATACTCATTGGATGCTTATCTCATGTCCACACTGTGCAGGTCTAGGGAAAATTTATAGCAGAATAAACATATATAGGCCTTCTCACCATTCCTTTTCTCATGAGAGCTCAAGTATGTCTTGCAGGCTTGGTAGGATCCTACATCTTGTATTCAGGCTCTCTGAAGCTTTCCAGGTGTCAAGCACTGCTGGAAACACTGAAGAAGGAGCCATGAATAAGTCTGACAGAAGTCCTTGCCCTGTGGGCTTTGCAGAGAGCAAGTATAACAGAGTGCTCTGGTAATAAAGGTGTAGGGAGGATGTAGCAAGTGATAAGCCATCCAGGACCAGGAGTATGGGTGCATTCTGACAAGTGCTTCCCTCTCTGAGTTTGAGAGAAGAATGAGGCAGGATAGAACTCTGCTCCTCTCTACCTTTTATACATATGAACCATTAATTATTCAAACAAGTTCAACCACTTATTAAATTTTGGTTTGAATACCTAGCTTACTTTAAGCAAATTTAGCACTTTAAAGCAAACATTCTGATTATTATTGTTAGCCAAATTTATTTCTGTGCCTCAGGAGGTCTATAGAAAGTGGTGATTTCAAATTATTAACCAGGACTTGTATATTATTCTCCCAAATTTCATTATGTTTGCATCAAGTTTCACTGCAGTTGTTATTTATTTGAATGCACACACATGAAATTTGACACACAGTGGGATCTTGATGAATTTTTAAATAGGATGGAAAAATACTACTTTCCATGTTTAGCCTGCATCTTAGTCTGTTTTGTGTTGCTACTACAAAAAAACCTAAGGATGGATACTGTATAAAGAAAAAAAGACTCAGTTCATGATTTTAGTGGTTGAAAATCCAAATGACATGGTACCAGAGTACTCCCTAGCTGCTTCACAGCATAGCAGAAAAACAGAAGAGGAAATTGGCATATGCAAAGAGGCCAAGTATGTGGGGTGGCCTCACTTCATAACAGCTTGCTCTTGCTGTAACTAATGTCCTCTAAAGAGACTTAACTCACAAGAGAAGGACATTCATCCCTTCTGAGGGTGGTGCCTCTATGACCTAGTTACTTTTCTCTAGGCCACCTTCTTAAAGGATCTACCACCTATAAATGCCATTACTTCAGGGACCAAGCTTTCAGCACATGCACCTCTGAGACAAACAATATCTAAACCATAGTACTTTGTGTTTTATCAAGTTGAAAGGAATATTCTGTAGAAGAAAATTGGCTTCAACAAATATAGCCTTTAATGCTGAATCCAAACAATTTTTGCATAAATCTGAGATTTGCCTAAGATGAATGTATTGTCAGGGTAGTGGACGGTTTCCTGGGTGCCTATGAGTTGTCTGGTCAAGCAGTAATTCATTCATAAATTCATGGAAACTGCAGGTAGCATTGAAGTACTAATAACAGGATGCCCTTGTCACCCTTTGCAGAATTTTGTCTTATAGATTCTCATCAGAGTGAAAATATGTACCTTTTCTCTAAGGGTGTATCCATAATTCAGGAATGCCAGCTGCCTGAAGTATCTAAACCCACAACCGGCCCAGCTCCACATAGCCCCATGCCTAGTAAGCACCCAATTGCTGAAGCCCATGTTCATTTCATATTAACAAGCACCCTAGCCTCAGACTCAGATGTTGTGGAAGGTGTCAGGCTTGGTTCAGCTGCCATGTCCTGGCATGTTCTCTTTATTGGTGGATAATTTGTTGTCTCAGTAACAGCAGGGTCCAGAGGCCACTTATCTTTCTGCTCACATTGCTAATATGTCTACAAATGGAACATTGTGCTTTAGTACAAATAGTGAGTACAATGATTTCTCAGTATCTGTGCAACCCCCTTGAACACCATAATTTATGTGTGATCAAGTCTATTATATTAATTGCTTAAGACTTGCATATAATCCATGTACATCCTCCCATATACATTAATTATATCTAGATTATTTATAAAACTTAATACAATGTAAATGCTATATAAATATTTATTATATTATAATATTTAGGGGATAATTACAAAAAAGTCTGTACATAGACCAATAAAATTTTATTTTCAAATATTTTGATCTGCAGTTGGCTGAACCCTTGGAAATAGGACCAGTGGCTAGCAAAGACTGACTACATTCACATGTTGTGACAGTAGACATAATACCAGCAGTACTTGTTCTTGAAATTGCATTAAAATGGGGGAACTAGAAAGTAATTTGGGGATGCACAGCAGGAAGACCAAATTATTCAATAGTTTATTCTTTCAAATTCTACCTTCAAAATGAGCAGCACGCATTTGTCTTGAAGTGTCCCTCACTTTCTCTTAGAAGGATTGGCCTCCATACACTCAGTGTCCTGTGGGAAATTCCTCTGGTGATGTGGCTTTCTTTCTTTTGGCAAAACAATGTACAAATATTTAAATGAATGCAGGTTGTTTGATGCTCCTCTTTTTGTATGGTATTGAATTATATTGTATATGATAATCAAGAGGCTTTACAAAATCATGCAAATATATTTCAAATCAAAAAATTCCAAGCTTGTCAACTCCAATGATAAACTTAATTCCAAATACTGTCAAGAATGGGGTCCAGACTCAGACTTCATCTCATCAACCATCTCTTAAGGGGAATTACTTGTTCTAGAAGAAGGAGCAAGTATCTAAAAATCCTTTTCCCCAGGGGTGGGAGTGTTTGTTGAATCTTGATCTGCTTATAGTGATAAATTTACCATAAATAAAAACTACATAGTGGCATTTATTTTAATCAGAACCATGAATTAGATTGCATTATCTTTATCAGCAGCATTATTACTTGAGAGAGTTCCTTATAAATTCCAGTGCTTCAAGATAATTTGAATCTTATTTTCAACTTCTAAGAGAGCACATTAGATTAAGGAAAAACAGTTCTTAAAGGCAGTGGTGTTTAAAAGCGAGTATAAGAATTTCTCTGAGGAATGAAGAGAAGGTTTCCAATGCTGAAAATGTAATACTCAATGATGTAGATTAATGTTCTGTAAGTTATTCTTTGTGTCTGCTTGACAAAGTGTTAGATTACTAAATTCATCAAGGTAGAACAGTAATAATGTTGTTGTTTTCTTCATAGCATGTATTGTAGACAGAATAATAATATATATAAAATATCTACACCCTGGACCTTGTGAATAGATTCTTTACATAGCAAAGACGACTTCATAAAAGCAATTAAATTAAAAGTCTTATGATGGGAAGATTTTTCTAGATTATCAGGGTAAACACAATGCAATCACAGGACTACATAATTTTACACAAGATTATGTAAGAGGGTGGAAAGGGGATCAGATTCAAAGAAAGATTAGAATGTGCTGCCCTGCTGGCTTTGGACATGGGATTCAGGCAACCTGTAGAACCTAGAAAAGGTGAGAAAACATTCTCTCCTAGAGCCTTCTGAGAGAACAGAGACCAGTAGCAACATGGGTTTTAGCCCAGTGGGAACCATTTTGTACTTCAGGCCTTCAAAAGTATAAGATAACAATATTTGCTTTGCTTTAAACTACCAAGTGTGTGGTAATTTGTTACATGTTAGAGTCTGTAAACAAGTCAGGATGGTGCCTGGCATTTTGCCAGAGAAATGTTAGAGTCTGCAAACAAGTCTGGATGGCGCCTGGCAAAATGCCAGAGGGAGTGGTTTGTAAAGTAACGCCAGCGAGCCAATAAGTGTGGAGATTCCTTATTGGTTGACTGCTGTATCTAGTTTATGTTAATTAGATAAGCTGTGTGGAATATATATACCCCTTGGGTCCTACAATAAACGGCTCCCACTCCTGCTGTATCAATGTACACAAGTTGTTAGTCACCCCCCGGTTATTTTGCTGCAGCTGGACTGCGGCAGTTACAGAAGCCATAGAAATATATCTAGCATGTGTATGAAAACATCTTTATTTTCTGTGGATTGATATTCTCTCTCTCTCTGTCTCTTTCCCTCTCTCCCTTTCCTTCTGTCTTTCCCTCTCTCTCTCTCTTTTTCATTCAGCTCTATGCTTTCCAGGCTTGGGGACCTTGTCTGCCTTCTCCATTATCTTGTCTTTTTGTTTTTCTTTGTGTCTGAGCACAAGACAGACACAAAACCTGATTCCTGGCAGTAAATAATTATTGCATGGAGGCAAATAAATAAATAGTGCACATAAACCTAATGCCTTTTCAAAGGTAATGTACAGGCTCCCTATTGGCACCACCTTCCTTGTAGCATCTATGCATTGGAAGTGCTTATCTTTACTCAAAATAAATGCATAAATAAATTCTAGAGATTTTTCTGGATAAATCAATTACTTAAATTCAATTAAGTGTAGAGAGTATTAATTATTGAACCCTTAATAAAGACCCGATTGTGGGGTTTTCTGGTTAGGAGGGTAGATTAGTGGTTAGGCAGTGTTAGGGTCTGTCCATATCTGCTCAACATCTATACTGAATTATACTGCGCCAAGTCCTAATAAGACAGTTTATTTCAAACTAAGAATGAAAATGTTATGAATATTCAGCTTTTATGACTAATTTTGCCATTTATACAGCATGAATAATTGAGAAAATACCCTTCATGCTACATTAAGTGAACATCTGAATTTGAAAAGTGAATTTTATTAATTATTTTCAATGAAAATATTTATTTAAAATTTCTTAACTAATAATGTAAATCAATGCAGATTGAGTCAGAATCATTTATGTGCTTGAAAGCATAACTCTGGCAGGAAATAGGAATTTCTACCATCATTGTATCCATTTATAGTACAAGGTTTATGTTTTCATGGTCTTGGAATCTTATTATCAAAGCAAAATAAGTCAGGTGTTTATTTTTGTTTCACTCATACAGTTTTTTTTTTTTTTTTTTTAATTTAAATTGTTCCTTAAGCCAATTCAGAGGACAAATAAACACTTCATAAATTATCAAAACCTTGCACTTCCTCAGGTTTCAATTTCTAAACTACTGTTATAAAAAAAGGCAAAACTCACCCTTTTGTGGTACTATTTTGTAGAAATGGGGCAACTCCTCTCGGTTTTGTCACCAATATCATGCTGAAAAACAGCATGTTTCTGAGCCTGACCAACTGTGTGGAATTTTCTGGGAAAATATCCAGCTGTGGCTAGATCATCTACATCTTAGTAAGATGCTCTAAGGTCATTTAATGCTGCTGTTATTTAATAGAATGATGCCATTAAGAAGGCAAGAAACACACAAAGCTAATCACACAGCCCAGGGACTGGAACAGCCTTCCTGTGTCTTCAGAAGTAGGCTTTTTGGTGACCCCAGGGCAAGGGCTTCCTCTGTTTTATAACCAACATGCTTTCAGAACAGAAACAACTTACAGATACAAATGGAGGTGCATGCCCATACACACACTCATGAACACTGCCATCATGATATGAGTCACCACTGATAAATACTGTTATACTTTGGATTTTGACTGTTCTTCTCAAAGGATCACATGTTAAATCTTAATTTCTAGGATGGTAATATTAGTGATATTGCCGGTTATCGGTGACAAGTCCTGTTTCCCCACATGTTGTAGTTTGAACATTAGAGAAGTATGCCTAGGCAAGCATATGAAGCAGGGTTTATTTAAAAAGGGGTAACATAGACTTCTCCCACTAGGGAGAAGTGAGCCATAGCTGATAAACTGGTATCCCAAGAAGCGAGGGGTTCTGCCCTTTTTATATGTCTTAGGCTTCCTTTGTTCTCCTGCCTTTTCCTCCTTATCTTTCTCCTTCCTGACTAGGCCCAGGAATGCTCAGTGGGAGGGCCAAAAGGTGGGAAACAGGTGGGCTGAAGGGGGAAGGGAGTAGACAGATACACATTAACAAACTCATAGCTCCCTGTAGGGAGAGGAAATTCCTGGGACAGGTTACATTGGCAACAGTTGGGGAGGGGGGTGTCAGGTTCTTGATAAGATCCCTCAGGAGACAGTCTCCAACTTCCCAGACTCGCTCAAAATTGGCCTCCTTGACCCGACCTGACTCTCTTTACCTATCTACACTGACTGCCTGTCTAATTCTGGCTTTACTGGGAGGTTGTAGAAACTTGAACAGGTGAGAACTACTGAGGGCTCTTTACAGGCCTAAAAGCAATAGGGCCAACCAATTAGGGACTAAACTTCTTTTTTTGGGGGGAGAGGGGGTTAAAATTTTTATTTCAAAAGCTTGGATAGCTTCAATATCCAGGTCTTGGCAAAATCAGGACACACGTAAAATACCTTACAAACATTAGATTCCCAAAAGGTACCAAAAAGTACAGTAAAAATTAACACTTCCATTACAGGAAATGTATGACACAAATAATATAAAATTAAAAGGTGGGAAAAAAGGTGACACTGGTTTCCTAAGATACATTTTACTCTTTACACCCAGGGTCCACAGGTCCTGGCTGCATAGCAGCAGCAGGAAGCAGACCCTCCAACCTGGTTTTAGGTAACCTCGTAATAAAATCAACCCCTAATGCCGCTGTGGCTTGAGACACCACACGCTGCCTAAAACAACTAGAGCTCTGGAAATAGTAAACAGGAGAGTGATTTCCATGGGGGAAATTTTAAATAAGATGCACATGGGACAGGCCATAGAAAGTTTGCCAAGTTAAATTTGGTACATAATTGCGTTCACTCCATATCCAACAAAGTGGTCAGTCAGTCAGCTGCTCCTGCTGCCACCTTAGTATGGCTTGTAGTTATTCTGATGACCATCACATCACTGGCTCTTCCCGTAATTTGTACTACCCTGACTGTAGTCGCAGCTCTAGCCATAATAGACATAGGGCGAGTAGTCATAGTCGCCATAGCCAAGCCGTAGTAGGGACTAAACTTCAAAAACAGTGGGCCAAATATGGAGTGCATAACTTACCTTCTTGGAACATTTAGAACACAAAATAGTCTACATTTACAGATACACAGTCAGGCATTCATTGCTATTTCACCATGTAAACACACATAGAGTCCTAGAGAATGTGATCCTGATTCAGCACTGTGTTCTTTAGGCATATGATTCATTCTATGGTTAGACACATGTTATTCCTTTCTTATGATATTTTTTTATCTAAATGGACTAGAAATGAGGAGGTAAAGTAGGTTAACAGGGTCAACCCATTTATGAATTAGGTGCCATGGACTATGAACCATGCTGGGGCTTCAGGATTAATAATTAAAGCTACTATATGCAGTAGGTTATGTAATTTTATTGCTGAAGAAATGGAGGCTCAGAGAATTTAAGATACTCTGTTAAAACTGTATCATACACAAGAGTCTAGCCAGAGTGATGTTCTATCTCCTCTGATTCTAAATCCCATGCACTGTGGTACAATCACTTGAAGTGAATTTCATTAGCTTTCAAGATTCTCATCTCCTTCCTTTTTTATTTCTTGCCTAGCTAAGATGAGGTCTTGTTCCATTGCTGCAGTGAACTTATTACTTTAGAATAGAACAAAATAAAGTGCCAGAAGTGATTTGCAGAACACCACCTCTTTGCTTTTCTCCTTGTAATGTATAAGCAGTAGAATCAAATAGGGCTCTGCCCTTCTGGGACCAAAGGAAGCACTCAGGGCTTTGCCAAGGACAAGGCAGAAAGTTACAGAATCATGTCTGATTTTGACAAGGCAGAAAGTTACAGAACCATGCCATCCCCTGCCAGCACAGATTGGGGTTTAGAGGCTTCAACTCATTATACCCCTTTCTTTCCACATGTGCATCTGCTGCCAAATGTCATAGCCCAAAGCCTACACTAAGACCCATCACAGAAGAATAAAAGTCATCATACCCCTCCCCCAACACTTGGCTTAAGTTTTAGTAAGCCTCTCATGTGCATCTTTATAATATTCATATGCACCGGGTCTTACATAACATTTTAGAAAGTATTTTCTTCCCATTTCAATGGAATAGGCCTAAACAAAGTGGAGCCTGACCCTCAGGAAATAGGCTAGGTATAGCCAGATGTTTTGAGTCATTTTAATATTACTGTTTCTAGAAAGGGTTTCATAATCTATTCTGCCTTTGGGAATCTTATTTTCACATTGAGCAGATCAGATGTATTTTAAACCCAAGATGAAGGGAACTGATGGTCCCAGTCCTACATAACACCCCAAATCAATGGCTTAGGGAACATAATTTGGAGAAGATGCCAAAGATATGAGAATCATGGTGACTTTTATTTAGACATAAAAGCAGGAATCTTTTGAGTTAGTTTTTGTATAAGTTATGAGGTTTTGGTTGATGCTATAGCTTTAATCTTAAATGCTCTTCCAAACTCCATATGGTAGAGGCTTTGTTGCCAGCATGGTACTATTGGGAGTGAGTGTTCATTTGGAAAGAATTTAATATCCTTATCTTTAAAGTGTCATCCCCTTAGGCATGAGATTGAAAGTAGATTTACAGTCACTATCATTGAGAAAATTCTTCCCTGCTCAAACCATTTATAAGAATTGCTCAGGAAACAGTCACAATGGAGAAGCCTGGTTAAGATTCAAAATGGAAAAGGCTATTATTAGCAGAAATTGTAATTGGTGCTGAAAATTCTTGTTTGTCCATGAGTACCCTCCATCATATTACCATACAGCATGAAATTAAAGCTGCTCACACACCTCCTTGTAGTACTCTAATGCAGGCCCACAGCTATTTGAGGACAGCTTCACAAGTCAAACCATCTTTCTTATGAATGTTGTCACTCTTACCCTATGTGCAGCTTTTCATGGATGCAGATTTCTGTTCCAAAGTCACCACATACCCCCTGAAGACTCTGTGTGCACCAGCTGAGTGTGCCTGGTGGTGAAAGCAAGTGCCCAGGGAGATGGCACTGACCTTGGTGGAATAGCATGTGCAGATCTGTACACATTTGGCATAAAAGGGCTTTTTGAAGTTACTCTGTTGATGTCCCTGGGATGTCAGAAAATACACTTAAGAAAGAATGGGAAGATGGCCCACAAAATCTTCCCCTTGTATTATGCATCTGTAGGTTTTCTTAAAGAAAAAAATATGCAAATAAATTATTTTGATGAAAAATATTAATAATCTGAAAAGCAAAGAAAGTTAGAAATTATAATGTGCAAGTTCTCACCTCTCTGTCTCTTGAAAGTCTCCTTTACCCAAAACATTCAAGCACGTAGTTTAAACAAATATTAAAATACAGCATCCAATATTTGTTTTTTCTCCAAAATGAAATGAAACCAGTATCTTGGAGAGTGCTGAAGGAACCCTCTTTTCTAATTTTAACTGGTTACATGTTCAATTGAAAAGTGTCCACTCCTGGAGACCTACTTTTGAAAGCACATCCTTAATGACCTAAAACCTCCCACTAAGCCCCACCTCTTAAAGTTTCCACCATCTCCCAATAACTCCAAGCTGTGGACTAAGCCATTAACACATGGGTCTTTGGGAGAAATTTCAGATCTAAAATGCAGCATCTGGTACAATCACTTAAATATGGAAACTGAGAAATAAAATATATTTTGGTATTGTAGACACCTGAATAATGCTTAAGAATGCATGTAATGAAAACATTACACATAAGGTATGGATCTATTTTTTAAAATCTTGAGTTATTGCCTAATATAGAAAGGATAATTTTTTTTCTATATTAGGATTAATGTGTCATCTTCATAAATCCTGGATGAAAAATAATAGAGACTTGAAAACAGGGACTCCCCAAATCAATGAAATGGGTATCTGAGGATTGACATGAGGTAGTTCTTGGGCACCCACCTCAACAACTACCATCAGGGATGGAGGCCTTTAAGGTATGACTGTCTTTCCAACCAGTTCTTACTCCTACAATCTCTGGTGCATAAAATTTCAGATGTCTGAGTTTATATTCAAAAGAGCCTATCTATTTAAAGCTTGGATAAGGCTCTGGCTTTGGGGATTTTACTTTAAGTAAAGAGAAATTTCATATGACTCTGAGGTATACCAGATCTTGGTACTCATCTCATTTGTTCCTACATCAAGAAGATGCTTGTCTACTTCTAAGCCATGTGTCTGACTCTTTTAAGTGTTTGCTGCTTTAACTGTAGAATGGGCACAAATATACATGCACTGGCTCCCTCCAACAAGATGATCTGGGCAAACTACTTTGATAAGTGCCAGTTGTTAGTTAATATTAGAGCATTCAATTCAAAGCATAATGACCAACCACATCTCAACTCTAGTCTTTGTTTCTAGAATAGAACAGAAAAGGCTCTCTCAGAGGTGGATGGGGTTATTCAGCTGCTAAAGGAGGTTCTCCTGTTTTGATAGGTCGCCTATGGTGGGCCATTTGGCCCCTTTAATAATGTTCTATCTCTGCTTCCAGAAGATCCCCACCTGGAATGTTACCAGCTCTGAGAGGGAAAGGCCTTATTCCTCAGAAGTACTGATGGTGGTTCCCGGACACTGATTTTTGTCTATTTTTTATCCTTCTCATTATTACTTTCTAAGTCTGTATATACTTTGTTTCTTCAAGTATTTTAGAGATTACAATGAATACTAGTTTAGAGACTGAGCTTATTTATTTCTGTATTACTTATAATGACTGGTAAAGTGCCATGTAACTTATTACAAGCACCTGACCATTACTGTGGTTCATCCCCAAGAGGTTCATCTACTGGAAGCCTGTTCCCCAGTTTGACAGTACTGAAGTGGTGAAACTCTTAAAAGGTGGGACCTAGTGGGAGGTCATTAGTTTACTAGATGGTCACCCTCAAAAGAGATTAATATAGTTCTATAGAATCCTAGATATTTCCTGTAAGTGTGAGTTGTTATAAAAAGAGCAGGTCTGGCTCAGAATCCCTCTGGCTTTCTGGCTTACCATGTAGCCTTTTCTGCTTCCACTCCCATCATCATGACACCACTTCCGTAAAGCCCTCACCAGAGCTGAACCAGGGTGGCACCGCATCTGGGCCTTCCAGACTCCAAAACTGTGAGCTAAGTGAACCTTTTTTTCTTTATTTACAGTCTCAGGCATTTAGTTAGGTAAGCATGGCTCTATAATCAGTAAGGTTCTGAGGCTATATAAAGGCATCCTAAGGACAGGCCACCAAGGTGAACATATAACCAACAGCACAATTATAGATAAACTGGTAAATGATGAAAGAACAGCAAGACAGTGCTCAATGTTAGTGAAGAACAACCTTTCCAGATATTTGGATACAATAATATTCTGGAGAGCAATATAAGATTTTTAATGGGTTTCACTAACTTATAGTAACCATGGATAAAAGACTAGTAGGCTTCTAAGGCTGAGTAGAAAGGAGAACAAATGAAAAGGTCAGAGAGGGATATAACAATGCAGAGGAGAAATAGAGACATAAAATGCATTTCTGAAAAAGTGTGTATCAATCAACTCTTCCCCTTCCACTAAAGCATATTTTAATTTTAGAAGTTAGTGGAATCTCGGAACTACAACTTGTTTGATGCATCATACATTAAAGATAATCTTGTGTTTGAAAATGTTATGTGATTGCTCCCATACAAAACTGAGAAATTGCAGGACATGGATTGTATCAGAAAGAAAGGCTATGTCTACCATTGTGCATGGTAGCCTGTGGTTAAAAATTTGCTTCACTTTAGTTTGAATACTGAGGTAGAGGATAGAAGCTGGAAAACAAGACTTCCCAGAATTCTTGCCAGTTAAGTCAAGCAATGGTGCCTTAAACAGGTTAGATGGCTTGTTTCTTACAAAGGACTCGCTGAAATATCACACGGTACTCCATAAATATGTGTCAATTAAAAATTTTAAAACCCTGTTGTACATCCACAAGAATGGGGTCCTAATTGGAATATGAGTTATTCCATGTTTGTATAGTCATATTAAAATGAATTCTATTGTCATGTATAACTAAGAATAACCAATACAAAAGAAAAAAAAAGAAAAGTAAAACTGTTTTTTAAAAAGTGCCACAGTAACTGTGCTTTTGTTTTGAGCAGGACAGGATCCTTGAGATCTGGAACTCCTGCCTAATCACTCAGGCCTGCTTACCAGATTGGGCTGTCCTCTGGTCATTCTCTTCTGAAGAAGGAGCTAACACCTGAGTATTAACTGACTTTCATTTTGAGGGTGATAGTTGGTCTTCCCAGTACTCAGTCTGGTAAGTTCTTGGCCATGAAAACTCAGGCTCTGAACCTGGCTACTTCCATAATAATCTTGCCTTTTTGTGACTGCTGCTCGCTCCTTACCCATCTCTACGTTAGTTTTACCCTATACCTGATGAGAATGACAATGAAGTGTAGCTCATAGGACTGCTGAGAGAATCAATGTGTGTATATACTTTGGTATTTTGCTTCATAAAAAAGACATTGACATTCATGAACATAATTGCACAGCTTTGCTATATTCATTGAGTAATTTACCTAAATATTCTTAACCCAATATTCATTATCAAAAAGATAAGGGGGATGAAATCACTAAGTTCCCTTTTATTTCTAAAATTTTACAATTATGTGAGTATTTGTCTTAGTTTATTTTGTGCTGCTATAACAAAATACCTGCAACTAATTAATTTAATAAGAATAGAAATTTATGTCCTTTTGGTTCTAGATGCTTGGAAGTCCAAGATAAAGATGTTGACATCTTTCATGGTCTTATTGTTTTGTCATGACAAGGCAGAAGGAATCACATGGCTGAAAGACGAAGAGAGAGAAAGGGAGACAAACCCCCTTTTATGATGACATTCATTCCATTATAAAGGGAGAAATTTCCTGACTTAATCCTCTCTTAAAGGTCACACCTCTTAATACTGTTCCAATGGCAATTAAATTTTGACATGATTTTATAGGGAACAAACATTCAAACCACAGCACAAGGTCTCAGCACTTAGACCAAATCAGCCATTTCTTAGTCTGAGGGCACAACTCTGAGAGGGTGTTAGCTAAGTCAATCATGTGGACGTAGTTCAACAGCTATGCCAGCTACAGCAGTAGCCTCAATGACAGCTGCCACATCACCTTCTCGAACTGCTCTGAAACATTGGGTTATGCCTTGGTGACCCTCAGCACAACTAAGGCAGTGGCAGTCAGAGGGCCTGGCCAACATCTGGGGGAAACCCCTACCACAAGTTAGCATTGAGGGAACTGGTTATCCCTTTAGGGGATTCCAGATGATTCTTTCCAACAGGATTTTAAAAATAGAGAGATGATTGCTTTATAGCACATTTCTAATTTTAAGTAAATTATCTCTCAATGGTTTTTCAAAGGTTACATGGAACACATTTTATTTTTAATTAAATTTACTTAAACTTCAGAAAGTGACATGAAAACCGCATTTCCCCAGAATAGTGGAACAAAGCTCTTAACTTTTGGTCTTTATAGAAGGAAGATAAATATTCAGATCTAGCTCTGTTTGCAAAGCTTACTAAGATCTTGTTGAGATCTGGAGAGGAAGGGAAAAACTCAAACTTCAGAACCTCTGAATAGTCATGTTCAATCAGATACAGGGCTTTGCTATGTAATTCAAAACCACAGAGGCTGAATTTTTCATGCATCCTGAGATTAATAGGCAGTGGTTACAGGACAGTGAATCACTCCTCTCTGAGAGAAAGTGACATGTTGACCATGACAGCAAGAACACAAAGAATCTCTAATGGACTGCTTCAGTCTTCAAGGCATCCAGTGACACATTCACAAATAAAGATGTTCAAGTAGAACTCTTGAAAGACCCTCAAAGAGGTATGATGGTGGAATACCTATCAGCAGGTTGGTCAGTGCATTTGAAGTGTTAGGGATAAAATATCACAAGCAAGCATGGGCCCCAAATCCATAAAGTCATCCATGTTCTCTTTAAATGTATATTAGCATGTCTATGTCATTCTCATGTAAAAATAACACGGATATTTTCCTTGGTGATTTTATTTTAATCCTTGTGACCTTTTTGCTTATATGCATGCAAGGGTAGTTATTATAAGAACATTTTAAACAGTTCCAAAGAGATCTATTTTTATTTCATTTCACTGTCATTTTTGTCAATACCTCTTAGAGATACAAATTCATGGAAATATTTCCCTAGTTCTACAAATATTTTCACATCTTCAATCAGAAGTAAATCGGTTTGAAAACAGCAGTGTATAAAGCATGAATCACTTAGAAAACAAATAAATTTGAAGTGGATTATTTGTAGCTGTTGGGTTATATCAGAACACATTGTTGGCATTGAAGTCTGTTCTCTTTGAAAAGTCCTTCAAATAATAACACACCTCTTTCATCAATATAAGAAATGCAGTCTTGATGGTCAACTTAAACTTCCTATATTCTAATTATTTAGCATTGCTTGAAGCATACTCCTTTTAGTAATCATTGTAATAATTATTTAACATATAATAAAAAGTACAAAACTTGCTTTGGAGTGGTTAATCATATGCCACATAACAGTTATCATTTCTCACTTCTGCAATTATTATTTTAGAAACAATTATCCTCTCTCTGGGTGGTAGATTTCCTCTTGTTCACCCAGCTCCATGCAAGAAGTCTAATTTTCTACCCACTGATGCTGTGGTAGACCATACAACTTATGTTGGCTAATGTAAAGTAAGTGAAAGGGACAATATGACATTTCTGGTCAAAGCCTTGAAAACTTTGTGCACTGGCATTTCCTCATCATGGTGTCATGTTCAATTGATATCTTGATTGCAATTTAATAATTAGATTTTAATTTAACAGAGTTAATGTATCATGTTCATTAAATGTAGCATACACACAGTTGGATTCAAGAGGCACATCCATTAATGTAGCATACAGCCAGTTGTCACATTGCCTTGGCATGTGCTAAGTTTTAGGGTCCGCAAATAATGACATAAATTATTTTTAAATACTTGAGATGAATTTGACAAAGTTAGAAATTAGCATAATAACTACACAACGGGGACAGGGGATCACAGTATTTTCTCACTTAAAATTGTAAAGGTGTTTAAACCAAGAATTGAGTACTATTTTGAGAAAAATCGAACAAGGACAAAATTAAGTTTATTTTTGCAAATCTCATTCTGGTGTTTGTCCTTATACAAATTTGTTTTAGTTTTATTTTACTTCTTCTTTCTCATTAACAGCATAAATATTTTCTAGTTTTTACATATCCATGATCATTAACATTTAAATGTTTATACCTAGTATAATTTTGTTTAACTGCCAATATATTTGATCATTTTATTAAAGATTGACTTAAATTTCAATACATAATTTCAGTACATATTATGTACAGAGATTGAGAATATTTGGGAATCATTTCTAAAAGTGATTTTTTTGTTCATGGGTGCTTTAAAATATTCTCAGTTCTTGACATACACATTGCCAATTTATTTCCCTTCAAAATATGTTTGTAATTTAAAATTCCACCAATAGCATATGGATATTCCTGTTGTTTTACTATGACATCAAACTCCATCGCAGGAAGGTCATAAGTTCAAAGCCAGCCTCAGCAATTTAGCAAGACCTTAAGCAGCTTATGGAGATCCTGTCACAAAATAAAAAATAAAAGGGGCTGGGAATGTGGCTCAGTGGGTAAGTATCCCTGGTTTCAATGCCCAACAACACCACCCCATCCCCAAGAAAAAAAGAACGATCAGGGAGAGAACCAGGAGATGAAAGTGGAAGGAAAACCACACATGAGATAATGGGTACCTACCTGCCAGCCACCATTAGTAAACATGGGTTTTATTCTGAGCATTATAGGAAATCATTAAGGAACTTGTGGCTCAGTAGTAGAGTGCGTGCCTAGCATGTGTGAGGTACTGGGTTCGTTCCTCAGCACAACATAAAAAACAAGTAAATAAAATAAAGTTATTTTTATAAAAAGAACTTTATAAAATTCTTTTATATGCTCTACTTACTTCACTTTCTTTCTTTCCTCTCCTTCCCCTCTTCCTACTCCTCCTTTTCTTCTCTTCCTCAGCAAATATCAGATCTTAAAAGCTGGAAATCTGATTATTGACCTTTTAAGTAAGGAAATAACAATGAAAGTGATTGGAAAAATGGCCAATCTCTATGAATAAAATTTATTTCATAGAAGAAAGATTGTTTCTGAGCAATCATCTTTCTTTGCGGGGGTGGGGAGTAACCGGGGATTGAACTCAGGGCCACTCGACCACTGAGCCACATCCCCAGCCCTATTTTTTATTTTATTTAGAGATAGGGTCTCACTGAGTTGCTTAGCATTTCACTTTTGAACTCATGATCCTCCTGTCTCAGCCTCCTGAGCCACTGGGTATGTGCTGTGGGACTCTTAGCAATCATCTTTTAAGGTAAGTTTTAACAAAATGGGGATTTACACAGCCATAAATCCCTAACAACAAAATGATCAGATTATCATCATTCGCAAATCAATAATGACCAGGGCAAGAAATACAGCTAATATTTGGAAAAAAAGAGGAAATAGCTGTGGATTGTCCAAGATGACAACTATCAACAGACAGGTGTCCAAACTCAGGATCACTCTAACCCTGTCCCCATCACACCATTGAAAGTGGCCTGGACACCTTGGAAAGGCTGCAGTGACTCTCAGCACAAATGCCTTTGAGGTTTTAAACATTTCCTATAGCATTTTATTTGGTCTTCTTATCAAGCCTTGAAATCATTCTGTAGCACTTGTTCAGGCTTTTTATGAATACATTCATGGCTGCATTTGTCATATAAAAATCCCAATTACTTTATACTCTTTTCAAGCAATGTGCTCCCTGCTGTGGATCTAGAGTTCACTTTGGGAACAGACTTAACCAATCATAATTATCAGTTTATGTTACCCCACTAAACTCAAACACAAAACAGTATTTTAGTAGCATCTGCTGTCACCAATATAGTTAAAGCTTTTGTCAGCAGGGGTTTATGACTGTAACAAATCCCCATTGTGTTAAAACTCAGCCTACAAGAGGATTGCTCAGAAACAGTTTTTCTGTTATGAAATAAATTTTGAAGTAGGGACTGGCCACTTTTATAACCGTTTTTTCTGTTTTTATTCCCTAACTTAAAAGCAACTTCAATAAATAAGAAAGTCCTTAGCTTTTAATCTATGCTGGTGACTAACATTAACATTGTCCGTTAAAAACAAAACAACAATAACAACAACAACAACCAAAAAAACAAACTATGAGACAATTTGGAGAAAAAAAAATTAGAGAGCAGTGTGCAGAGCAGGTTGTGATAAAAGAACAGAAGACAGCCTTTTCTGGAATTTTAGTAGGGTTCTAATGCACAGTGTTTTAACTGTGGAATATCTGGTTAGGACAGTTTAACATTCACATTGTAAATATATGAAATCCTAAGCACTTCCATTATACAGCATGTTTCCCTGTGTCTGGATAATAAAATAGAATGATATAGCTAAGATCATACCTGAGAAAGCAAATGTTTTCCAACAAAAAGAGATAAACCTGTGACATGAGATGAACCTGTGACATTCATAAGAAAAAGTTGCATTAAACACTTCAATTTAAAGAGAATTTGTCTCTTTCAGGTGACAGGGTCCTGTGGCCAGAAGTCATGAAATCTTGGAGGATTATTTATTTTCCAATGAAACCAAATCAGTCACAACCCCAGGCTATGCAGACCTTCCTCAGGGCTGAATGCTCATAAGCTCAAAAGTGCAAGCATCCCACTCCTAAACTTATTATGAGGCGATCTCAGAGGAAACACATTCACAGAGCAAACAAGTGAAGGATAGTTCAAGGGCAATGGAACGGGTTTGAACTGAAAATGACCATCTGTGCCTTGTAATTTTTTTTTCCTCCTTTTCTTGAAGTAGAAGCAGCTTGGATGATACGCAAAGCAAATTAGAGGGAGGGTTTGCTATGCTTCTTCCTGACTGACTCATTCTTCATGCCACAGCCCAAGTATCTTCTAAGGCAATGAAGCATCTTGACTCTCTCATGTGCCTTTTCTATCTTCAGAACCCACCAGATTCAATGTCCTCAAATGTTATCCTTTGGCGTTCTGGACCTTTGTACTTATAACACCAAGTGCATGAATACTGAAATTATTTCAACATAAGCTCCTTGAGAACCTGAGCTGTGTATGCTTTGCTCATCTGTATATCATTTTGCCAAACATTGTTCATAGAATATAGAATATAGAATACAGTTACTAGAATATTTATATCTTCATCAAATATAAATAATATTATATATTCATCAAATATACAATATATAATATATATCTTCACCAAGTATAAATAATATTCATCAAATATAAAGAATATTTGATGAAGATACAAATAATGACTCAATGAATGAATGGTGCCAACCTAAGGGACAAGAAATGCAGTAAAGAGACATTCCTTAATAATGTCTGAGGATCAGACATTATTCCTATCCCACTCACTATTTATGATGATTAACATTGCTGTTGAAATTTCTGCATTTCCTTATTATAGTTATTATTAACACCCAGTAGCGCTCTGCCCTATTTTACCTTAGAATTTATTAGTCTCCCTTTGTGCTTGGGACCTAGTTAAGAGTCAGTCTCCCAACTTCCTCATATCAATTGCCCAAGATTCAAGTTACCTTGATTACTGCCTTATTTTGGCTGTATGAAGGTTGGGTTTGGGAAAGCGAAGACATAGGTCTGTACGAAGAACTTGCTGCTAGTTTCCAATTAGGCAAATCATATTTGCATCTCAACAAGTTATCAAATACTTGGGAAAAAAGTGAAGAGTGAGGTATATTTTTAAAATGGCATTTGTAGGATCTGCAGCATGAAGAGAAAAATAATGGATTGAACAAAGCATTCATATTTCAGGGATGCTATATGAGTTGACCACCTGTAGGGACAGACATGTGGCTAAAAATCCCAAATTGTTATTAGTGATAATACGCAATTATCTGCCTGCATCTTGACTTCCATATGCTAGAGAACAACAGAAATTGGCAGGCTCAGGCCCTAGGTGATAACATGGCAGGTGTTTAGAAAAGGGCAGGGCCAGCCAGGAGCCTCATAAGTTATTGACAGAACATTCTAAGCAATTGGGGCTATAAAGTAGATGTGGATTTTTCATACACAAGTGGAACTCAGATACTACAATAAGTAACATTCTACAGGATATGGAACAAAAGTAAAAGATTCACATGTTTGTGTCTTTTCCATGGTTTATTATGGTTTGGAATTTTTCTGGGTAGATAAGCTACTTACTTGATCATGAAACTTCTCCTTGTATATATTAACTCATTCTGAGAAGTTGGAGATGATCCAGGAGAGCATCATATTAGCACATCGATGATAAAGTTAATCTTAACTTCCTTTTGAATGACTCTTTATGTGTTAAAGTAGCAGACAGTATTGAATCTGTGGAGTTACTTTATTGATGGGGAATCAGCCCGAGAGCAGAGTTAGAATCAGAATCTAAAAGAGTGGGTTCTAGAACACATAACTTCTAGGAGCTCTGCTATATAGGGAAGTAGAGGGCATTTAAATCCCCACCATGCAAGAAACACTCTTTTCATATCCTTCTAAACTTTAAGCTCACTCCCAAACTGATACCATAGATCCAAAAAAAAAAGGGTGAGTTGAAAGTAAAACAAAAAGAAAAGGAAAGAAACTTTCTGAAGTAAAATGTTACATATTTTTGAATGATTCCAAGATGGATGAATAAAGAAAACCCCACTTTATCTCTTCCATAAAATGCAACCATTTGACCTAGACAAAGTGCAAGGAGTGAAAAGCACAAAACTATAAAACTTCCAGAGAAAATCTAGGTGATGTTGGGTTTGGCTATAAATTTTTAGGCACACCACCAAACACGTGATCCAGGAAGACAAATTGATAAGAATGACCTGTTAAAATTGAAAGAAAGCATTTTCTACTGTGTGAATGGCATTGTTAGGTTAGTGGAAAGACAAGGCATGGACTGAAAGAAAAATATTGCCAACTTCATATCTAATAGTGGATTTTGTCAAAAATACGTGGAGAATTCTTAAAATAGAAAGATAAGAAAAGGAACAACCAGTTTAAAATGGGCAAAATATCTGAAGACATATCTCACAAAGAAAGTATACTGAGGGCTGGGGATGTGGCTCAAGCGGTAGCGCGCTCGCCTGGCATGTGTGCAGCCTGGGTTCGATCCTCAGCACCACATACAAACAAAGATGTTATGTCCGCCGAAAACTAAAAGAAAAAATAAATAAATAAAATAAAAATTCTCTCTCTAAAGAAAAAAAAATTAAAAAAAGAAATATACTGAAGGGCCAAATCAAGAATGCTATACCCAATAAGGTTTTCCTTCAGAAATAAAAAAAGAACTAAGTACTTTCCTAGACAAACAAAAGCTATGAGAGTTCCTTACCACCAAATCTACCTTCTGAAATGCTAAAGGTAGTTACCCAATTTGAAAAGACAGGATGTTAATGAACAATGAGAAAATAGATGAAAATTTAAAATTTACTGTAAAAGCAAGAACACAGTCAAATTCAGAATATCCTAATACTATAATGGTGGTATATAAATCACTTTAAACTTTAGTGTAAAAGTCAAATGACAAGTGTATTAAAATAAACTATGGCTAATATAAGTTATGAATAAATTTGTGATATCTAAATATGTAAACTGTGATATCTATAACATAAAAAGGGAGAAAGAGAAGTTAAAGTGTAGAATTTGTGTATGTAGTAGTCAAAGTTAAATTGTTATTAACTTAAACAGACTGTTATAAGATATTTTATAGTAAAGCCATATGGTAATATCACATTAAGCCTTTGATAGTCACAAAGAAAAAGCCTGGAGTTGGTAGAGAAAAGATTAAGAGAAAGGAATCAAATCAGCCACCCCCCCCCCAATAAAAATATTAAATTACAAAGGAAGACAGAAAGAGAGGAAGAATAGAAACAAAAGAACTAAAACCACAGAAAACAACAAAATGACAGCTGTAAATCTCAAAACCCTTCCTATCAGTAATTATTTTAAATGTAAATTGATTAAACTCTTCAAACAAAAGACAAAGAATGTGTGAATGGTTAAAAACATGATATAGCTATATGCTGTCTATAAGAGACTCACTTTTGATTTAAAAATACACGTAGGCAGAATGTGATAGGATAGAAAACAATATTCTATCCAAACAAGAGCAAGAAAGTTATGCTTATAATGCATAACGTGTATTTCCAGTTAAAATCTCACACGAGGGACAAAAAAGACATCATATAATGATTAAGGGGGTCAATTTACCAAAACGATAAAGCAATTTTAATAGTCACTCAACAGTAGAGCACTTAGACAAGACAGGTGTTAACAGTAGGGACAAATAGACAACAATATAGAAATAAATAATAAGGAACTACAGTATCCCAGTTTCAGCAATGCATCAGACTCCAACACTGAATTAGGGAAATGTCTAACAATGAGGACATGTTGACTTGAAAGACACAATGGACTGATTGGAGATATATATATATATATATATATATATATATATATATATATATATATATATGACATTCCATTAAACAACAGTAGAAGACAGCTGTTTTTGCTCAAGCACTCTGGACCATCCCCCAGGACAGATGACTTAGATTTCAGAAAATCCTTAGGAAATACAGATAGATTAAAATCATACCAACTTTTCTAATAACCAGATTGAAACCTGGAAATAAATAATAGGATGAAAATGGGAAAACTTACAAATAAGTAGAAATTGAGCAATACAGTCTAAACAATCTTTGGTCAAAGAAGAAATAAAAAATGAAATAAAATATTTAGAACAAATTAAAATGGAAAAAAAAAACTTATGAAAAACCTATGGGAGGCAGAATAGGAATTTCCAAAATGGAAATTTATATCAATAGCTTCCTATAGTAAGAAAAAGAAATATCTGGAATAAGCAACATAACTTTCTATCTAAAGGAAATAAAAAAGAACAAACAAAGCCAGTGTCAAAGGAAGGAAGTGATAAATATAAAAGCAAAACTAAATGAGTTAGAGGCTAGAAAAACAATAGGATAATTTAGTAAAATGAAGGCATGGTTTTGAGAAAGACAAACAAAATTCGCAGAACATTAGGTAGACTAAGAAAAAAAGAACAAGAAGTAAATCTAATCAGAACTGACATTACAACTAATCAGTACAAAAATAGAAAGTACCACAAAAGATTTCTATGAATAATTGTACAGATTTGACAACCTTGAAGACATGGATATATTCTTGGAAACATTTAACCCCATCAAGACTGAATCATAAGTAAGTAGAAAATTGAGCAGAATAATAGGAGGTAAAACAAATAAAGCAGAAATAAAAAATCTCCCAACAAATCATATCTCTTGACCTGAGGGATTTCCTGGTGAATTTCTCAGAAGTTTAAGGAAAAATGAAGGCCAATTCTCCTCAAACTGTTTTTGAATTTGAAGATGAAGGAAAAACTCCAAACTCATTTTATTAGACTACCATTTCCCTTTTATCTCTGGTTTGCTGAGAGGTTTTGTCATGAAAGAATGTGAACTATTGTCTTTATTTTGCATGCATCTGTTGGGAAGACCATGTACTTTCTCTTCCTTATGTGGCCAACATAATATAACTTATAAAAACTGAATGCTTTCTCCTAGTTTTTATTTTTTTTTAATGTGGTGCTGAGGCTCGAACCCAGTGCCCTACATGTGCTAGGTGGGAGTTCTACTGCTGAGCCACAACCCCAGCCCCTCCTAGTTTGGGGAGTAAGGCAAGAATTCTGCTTTTATGACTCCTATTTAACATCCTACTGAAAGCTGGAGCCATTATAAAAAAGGGGGAAAAAAAGACAGATTGGAAAGAAAGAAATAAAAGTGTCCTTACAGACTATGTGTTTATGTGTTTGTATAACTTGACTCAAATTTTGATGTTTGTTTGACAATAGCTTTCAAGCACCACCTTTCACTTTTTCTCCTATGGCCTCAAATATGGAAACACAATGGGAAAGCCCACTTCCTTCTGTGCTAGTTGCAAGTTCAAACCCTGCAATCCCTGATCCGCATGCGGGAACCCTCACCCTGGCCCCACTCTGCAACCACAATAAAAGTCCAGTCAGTCTTCTCTCACTAATACAGCATTTTTGGACGTACATAGGAGCCAACCTTTGCCCTCCACAGAGACTCCATACCCTCGTGGAGTGACATCATCAGTTTTATATTTTTAAAAAAATTATGAGTAGGGAGTTCATTCTAATTCTCAGAGATAATTAAATTGTCTATGTACAAAATCTTGTGGCATCTACAAAAAAAATGCCCCTAGAACTAATACTTGAATTTATTTAATAAAGTCATGGAATGCAAAAGCACATCACAAAAATTATTGTATTTCTCTGTACTTGCAATGAATAATTTGAAACTGAAATATTTTTTTCAGTCTTAAAAAAGAAAGAATTTCTGTATTTTGTGACAACATGAATGACTCTGGAGAACAGAGAACTTACTTTATTAAGTAAAATAAAGAAAATATAAAAGAAAAAAACTTCATGGTCTTACTTACCTAGGAAATCAAAAGAAATAAAACTCATACAAGTGGAAAGAAGAATGGTGGTTAACTGAGGCCAGGAAGGGAGATGTATGGAGGAAAAGGAAGATGTTGATCAAAGAGTAGAAAGTTTCAGTTAGAAAGGTGAAAAAAGCTTTAGTGAGCCATTGCATAGAATGGTAACGATGATAATGTATTATATATTACATAATTGCTAATAGAATACATTTAACTGTTCTTACTGTGAAAAGTATGTGAGGTGATAGATATGTTAATTAGGTTGATTTAATTAATCTACAATATAAACATGCAGCAAACATCAGATTGCACACAAAGTATGTACTATTATTATTTATTGATTACATTTTTTAAAAATTACATTTACAATAATGTCCCAAATAGGAGATATGTATATATAAAGCTAACAAAACTTGTGTTTATGTGTGTGTGTGTATATGTATATATATATACACACACACACACACACACTGAAGGTCACAAAATCCTGATGAAAGAAATCAAAGAATACATAAACAAATGGCAAGATATAATATGCTCATAAATGAGAAGACTTGGTTAAGTTAAAAGCATTGGCTTCCTAAATTAACCTATAGATTTAATACAATTCCATTAAAAATCCAAGAAAGAATTTTTTTTATAGATACATACAAATTGATTCTATAATGTATATGCAAAGGCAATGGAAAGAGAATATTCAAAACAATTTTGTAAAAGAATAAATTTGCAAGACTAATATGCTCTAATTTTTAGAATTATTATGAAGCTAGAGTAGCCAAGAAAATGTGATACTGCTGAAGGGCTAGACTAAGATAAATGGAACATAACAGTGTCCACAAGAAGATCCATATAAATTGATTTTGACAAAAGTGAAAATAGAAACAATGTAACATCTTCAAGACAAGATGTTGAACAATTGGACATGCAAAACAATGAAACTTGACTTAAACCTCTGGCCTTAGTTTAAAAATGAATTCAAAATGGAAGGTAGATATAAAAGCAAAATATAATATTACAAACTTTTAGGGGGAAATAAGAGAAAATCACTGCAAACTGTGCTGTGTAAAGAAAATTTAGCTTTGAACAAAAGCATGCTCCTTTACATTTAAAAATATTAAATAAGGTTTCACCAAAATTATGAACATTTTGTTACAAATACTGAAAAAAGAAAACATTTGAAAATCACATATCTGAAGACTTATTTTAGAATATACATAAAAGAACTCTCAAACTAAACTATAAGAAAACATATAATTTATAAACAATGGGCAAAAAAGCTTTAACAAACACTTTACTGAAGAGGATGATATGCTGATGAAAAAAGTCACACAAAACTTGCCTAATATCACAGGTCATTAGGGAAATAAAAATTAAAACAATTATGACATCCTACTTTGCATTATTAGAATAGTTAAAATTATAAAAGGTAATGATAATAATGACAGCACAAATTATGGGCAAAATGCAAAGCAACTTAATTTCTCATACATTGCTGGTAGGAATGCAAAATTTTTTAGTCACTCTTGAAACTGGTTTGACATTTCTTTCAGACTTTTTCATACATGTACCATCTAATAAAGTAATCCCACTTATGGAAATGTACTTTAGGAAAAAAGATATATTTACATAAAAACCTATACTTGAAGATGAAAGCAACTCTACTTATAATCACCAAAACTGAAAACAACCCAAATGTCCTTAATGAGAATAAATAAAAAACTGTGGTCTGTCTGTAAAATAGAAGAGTACTCAGTACTTAGTACTTACTTGAAGTCAGTACTTACTTGTACAATTCTTAAAGGCATTGTATTTAGTGGAAGAAGCCAATCTCAAAAGCTTACGTGTTATTCGATGTCTTTCATATCTATCCTCAAAAAACGTGTTCTAAGTTTTCTCTGGTTCTCCAAAAGAATGAATGGGAGACAGGGAGAAAGGATTTTGGAGTCAAGAAAGTTGTGAATGGTTCCTCTAAAACATTAAGTATATAACAATTTTAAACATGAAAAAAATATTTTAGCTGTATGTTGATGGGTTTTTTAAAAAAATTTCCTGAACATAGAACTAAGCCACTATTGCAGTCGAAATACAGTGTCCCTCAGAGCTCATGTGTAAAACAGTGCAAGAAAGTATAAAGGTGAAATGATTTGGTTATGAGAACATTAACCTAATCAGTACATTAATCCACCTATATGGAATAATTGAGAGGCAACTAAGGCAGGTAGGGAGTGACTGGAGGATGTGAGTCACAGGATTTGTGCTTTTGAGATTTAAATTTTGTGCCTGGTGGGTGGAGCTCTCAATCTGCTCTGGGTTTGCCACATCCTGAGATGCTTTCCTCTCCCATGCCTTTCGGCCATTATGTCCTTCCTCATCTTGGGCCCAGAGTAATGAAATTGATTATTTGTGAATCAAAACCTCTGAATTGTGGGCCCTAAATAAATCTTTCTTCCTTCTAAAATTGTTCTTATTAAATTTTTGGTCACAGCAGCAAAAAAGCTGACTAAAACAGCCACAGTCCTAATGTTTTCAATAATTGTTAACTAGATCTTGCTGGGTTAATCTATTAACAATCCACTGATAATATAATATAAAATCACTTTTGCAATGATCTCTCATCTCTGACCACCCCATAAATATAAGGTTTTATGTTAAAACCCAAGAAAATAATTCATCTTGATCTCCTCACATAATTCTCTTCCTGGATCAGTAGTGCTCAGCTTTTTACATTGGAATCTCTTGCTGGACTTTAAAGGTTCTAATGCTCACTTCATACACCAGAACTCTGATGTAATTGACATGAGCCCTAATCTGAACATTGGAATTCTAATCTCTAAACCAAGCTTGAGAATCACTGTCCTGGAAAATGTGCCGGGCATTTTAGAAAGAATCAGGATGATGTGCAGAAAATGGGGAAAGGCTAAATTGTTGAGATGTAGCCCAGTAGTAGGACGGTCCTCTTGCTGACCTATGGTGAAAATGGAATACCCTGGTGTCCCCTGCTCACATGTGTTGGTTTAGCATTGTCTGCATTGCATTAGAGTAACTAAGAAATCTTTAACAAGGGAGCATCTTTGTATTCTCAGTTTTCAAAACTTCTGAATCATAATTTGGAGCCAGCAGAGTAGGTTGTGGCTGTTAACATTAGCATATGTCAATTTTGTTATTTAAGAAATTACAATTTAATAAGCCATTCCAAGTTGTAAAATGACAGTCTTCCCTTTCCAATAAAAATAAAGAATGTTAAGCATCTTTATTAAATAATTAGTCTATACTGACCACATTTAACCATTTTACTTTTATTTATAAAATAAAATTTGACTTTTATATTATATATTTTTGGACTCATGAATACTTTCCTATGAAAAATAGTTCTAACTGTTTTTATTGGCCAACCTTCACTACCATTACACATGTGCACACACACAATGCACAATGAAGAAATATTAATGAGTTCAGAATTTCAAATATCATGGATTACATTATGGATTATACATATAGATTATAATAATAGTCAAATTTATTCAGTTCAAAAACCTATGCTCTAGGGGCTGGGGATGTGGCTCAAGCGGTAGCGCGCTCACCTGGCATGCACAGGGCACTGGGTTCGATCCTCAGCACCACATAAAATAAAAATAAAGATGTTGTGTCCACTGAAAAAACTAAAAAATAAATATTAAAAAATTCTCTCTCTCTCTCTCTCTCTCTCTTTCTCTCTTTAAAAAACAAACAAACAAAAAACCTATGCTCTGGAAGGTCTGGCTAAAGTTCAGTCAACTTTACTTGTTTTCTTTTTTATTAACTACTTTATTGAGGTGCTTTTGACACATAGAAAACTATATACACTTGACAAAGATATCTCAATGAATTGAGGTGCATGCATATTTGAAATTGATAACAATACGATGGCATGTAATAAACAATAATTTCCATTACAGAATAGTGTGGGAGGCCAACCTTACGGGTGACTGAGTTACACTCCCCAGCTGGGTGCTGAGGCGCTCAGTCACAGAAATGGGTGTGTCTTGCTACAGCCCCATGGGTGAAGCTATGCTCACCTGTTCCTTTGTAATATAACCCCTTGCCCTGTTTAGGATAGAATCTTCCATGGAAGTGCCTTGTGTGTGTCCCCTTCTCTTACTGTACCCTTGGGTGTGGCCTACCCAGGTGTCAGTCAACCTGCTGACAGTGGACATCATGAAGATAGACTCAGCCCCCTGAAACCTGACCCCTTGCCTCATTTGAATAGCTTCCCCTCAATAAACGGGGTCAGCGCATGATCTCGCTCTCTCTCTTTCTGTGGACCCTTAAGGTCAGAGGAGCTGTCACAGCAACCCCAAAGAAAACAGTATTTGTGTCTCTTGTGTGGTTATTTCGTGCAGCCCAGTTAGCCCAGTTTAATTAGAGTGACCCCTGAGCCTTTTAGTCACGAGAACAGAAACCCGGCAGGATAGGATGGTAAAGGGTGTACCAGCTCCCTTAGTCTAGCATTAGGCATACTAAAGATTGGCCCAGGCATTGGGCTCCAGGCTCCAAACTTTATGGTGCTACATAAATATATTGAGCTCATTTCCCCAGCATTTATTCGGCCCTCAGAGGGCTCTGATCAGTGCCATACCACATTGCCTCACGTGCCCTTTTACGATAGTTACAATCTCCCTGCCTGGTCCCTCCTCTGTGTTCATTGGTAGTCTTTTCCTCTGCTTGTCATTGGCCCTTTTCTCTTCTCCAGACAAGGAGTGGGTCAGGATACCCTAAGAAGCTTTTTCCAGAGACATATACTTGCTCCCTATACAAGATCCCAAGACCCTTCCACACCTCCCGCTTTATGCTATCTGGATCAATACAAAAAACTAAGGCCATATTGTGGAATTTCCTACCATGCTGCAGAGGTTGGGCATTCTTCTTGGAGCTCCTCCACCCTATAGATGCCTCAACCTCAGCCTTGGAAGACAGTATTACATTTACTTATTTGCATGTCTATCTCCTCTATCTCCCAAGAAGGCATGAGCTTTTTGAGATAGGAGTCCATCTCTAGGGCCTACCAAGAAAGGAGCACTTATGAGTAAGAGTGTAGAAAGATAAACAACTGAAGGAAAAAAATATATTTTCATATTATTTTATTTTATATTTTATATTACAGTTCCCCACATAATTATTCCCATTAGTGTGAAAAGAAAATTTGAATTTCATAACTCTTTCCTTCAGAAAAAGCAAAAATATGTCAAATCTGAAATAAAGTACAAAAACCAATGGAGATTTTTTGCTGTTGCTTTTAATCCCCCTTTTATTTTGTTCCTTCTATTCTTGGATAAAGGTTATTTTCTTGTATTTAATCAATATATAATCCTTAATATTAACTATACTTTCCTGAAATTCTGATTTTCAACTGTGTTCTCCCCATGGCAATGGAAAAGACTCTCTTAAGAGGTCACACTATGGGTTATGTTATTTAACTTAGCAAAAGGAAATTTTTAGATGCTTGATAGATGGCCCTGGGTTATGAGTTGGTCCCTACAAAATGACATGCACACTTGAAAGCAGAGAACAGAGACAGAAGAGAAAGTCAGATCTGAAATATAGGAAGGACATTCAGGAAAAGTTAGGACTAACTGAATCCTGACAATATCCTACCTGAGCTTGTGGCAGACTTTCTTCTAAAAAGAAATGCAGCCCTATAGATACCACGCTTTGGCTAATAAATTCCAAAGCACGGGATCCAGCTAATTCAGGTTGGTTTTGGACTTCTGACCCACAGAAGAAACTGTGAAAAAAATAAAGGGGTATTTTTGAAGCTGCTAAATCTGTGATGACAGCAATAGAAACTAATATAATTATTTCATTACCAAATCAAAGTTGCTATTGTGGGGCATTCTCCCACATTCCTATGCCCTTCTGATGGTTATGAGGATTTAAGTGTGTTAATAATTTTAAGTGCATATACAATGCCTAACAAATATTACTCATGTAGAGATGTTTGTTACATAGATGAGGAAATGTGAGAATGTCAGCTCTATCATACTTCAATACACCAGCCCAGACCAAGCACCAGGTTGATAGTTCTAGTCATAACAATCTCCATCTTACCCTGTCATTCCAAACCTTATCTGCTGAGACTGGATTTAGGGTTAGAGAATATGAGAGTTTTTCACTGGTTCATTTAGTTACTACATAGTGTGTGCACCTCACAATATTTTAAGGATTTTGCAAATATGAACCCATTTAATTTTCCAATAAAACCATGAGGCAAGAACTAATGTTATGGTCTTTCACAAATGGGAGTTTAGGGAATGGACCCATGCTCCACAGAACATATAAGTAGCAGATTTGGGGATGCAAACCTACACTGCTTCCAGAGCTGCTCTTAAACCCTGTTCTAGAACAAAAAATAAATTAAAATATGTATTAGCATTGAGCCAAGCTCCACACTAGAATGAGTCCAGGAATCTGGTTTCCCCTTTCCTATCAACCTGAGATTGTCCATTAGGGCCAAAGGGTGAATGGCTTTTCCAGTCACACAGTAGGCAGGAAAGAGGTTTGCTGTCATCTCTTCCCTTTCCACAGACAGCCCCAGATCACAGCCAGGATTCTGGAGCCCTAGTCAGAGGGTTCTGCTTCAGAGACAGAGGAAGAGTTTTTTATTCCCCTCCACCCTGCCTTTCCAATATCATGTATCTCTCATTCTGAAATCTGTGACCACTGCACTGTTTAGCCAGTTTTGCTTCACCATTGCTCCTTCTACTGCCCATAAGAACCTCCTGTGCTTAGGAAAGAACTCTACTTTCAGCACAAATGGGCACATCAGATTTAGTTTCATTCCATGATTTTTTAATTTTATAAGAGATTTTATAAAACAATTTGAATTAGAAAATTTGGAAGTCCAGAAAGTTTTTTTTTTTTAAGAGTTGGCATTTTTACTGTGGAATTGAAGAAGAGTTAATTTCAGGGGAAACTGTGATAATACTTTTGTTAAATATTGCAGTATGGCATGGTGATCACTAAATTACATGTGTTGCTCATTATGTTTATTGCTAAAAGTCTTACCACTCTCCTAATTCTGAATGGGAGATAAGGGTTTTTAAATCTTTAAACAGCTGCACTGTAAAATTTTAGATTCTTGCCTGGAGATAACATAATTAGGTTTGTGGTTTTGCATCAGTGAAGTGTTTGTCTGCACCTATTCAGGAGATTATATCTGCAGACTATTTTCTAATTGAGTCCAAAACCTCCATAGAAGCTTCTCGGCACTGCTGGAATATGGATTCTTAGTCACTGAGGGGTTGATAATGGTTCTTCCTGATGATACAGAGACATTTGTGATCACGTAGATTAAACAAGAACTATAGGACCTTGTTTATATTTCTACAAGCAGTGTTCTGAGCCCAACAAAATGAGTGAAAAACGTTGTGTGACAAAAAACTAACAATTAGTTCATTTTGGGTTGACTACTTGTAAAGAACTGATATACTGCATGTAAAAGAGTAGTAGAATAAAGAAAAAATAAGATAATCCTGCCAAAATGAGTTGATTACAAAATCTAGTTCTCTAGTATGGCAATTTCTTGAAGTTGTGACATATTAGAGAAACTCGGACTCTCATTTTTTCTTACCATATCTTATCTTTAATCACAAGTTAAACTGCTTTTGTATTTTCCTACATTCCTGGATTCTCAGTCTCCATAGGCTGTATTTCCTTCCCTGCACAAGATGGACTTCATGGCTGATCAGCATAATCACCAGCATGGTTATGTTGGATAAGAGTTGAGATTAAAGGAGTCAAGTCAGGAAAGAGGAGATCTTTGGGTGAGAATTGTGGAGCTCTTAGACTTACCATCCTTAAGTACATTGCAACTTGCTGCAGACTAATGTACAGAGTGGAGAGTGCAGACTGCACTCCCGCTCCAACACATACAGCTGAGACTGAAAGCTGCTTCAAGGGAACACTGTGAACAGATGACCAATTTCTCCTGGAGTCTGTGGGGTCTGGAAGTTGGTGTTAGACATGCAGGTTCTGGCAGGCTGATCTAAGGGTGACGTGTGGAGATGGAATGACATTGGAGATGTTCTGAGTCCCTTGGTCTGTTGACTGAAGAGTAGATATGACCCCCTGAACCAGAGACAGGCTCCATGGAAAAGAAGTCACACTGGGTATACTGAATAGAGATCCCCTACCTTTCACTTTTGACTTTTAGCTGGGGTCAGCTAGTGTGAGCTATGAGAAGGAGATTGGTAGGCGGAAAGAGCATGTCCAGGTAATTGTTTCTTTGGTTTCCCTTCTAGTCCAAGGTTTTAATTTTTAAGATTGGGTTGTTTTCTACATCTGTATACACACAGTCAAATACCCTCTTTTCCTGCAAGAAAGATCTTTATAGCTTCAATAGTATTATTTCTTCCTCATTGACATTTCATTAAGACTTTCTGCAACCCCCACATTCAAAGACATTCATTCTTACCTTTGGTTCATCCAGTATTATTGCATTGCTTCAAGACATGAAAAGATTAAGGTTAAACAAAGAAAAATGGGATTATTTGAGAAAGTGAGAGCTCTCTATCATACAGCCACTCTAAGAGGGATGATTCCATTTATGTCAAGACTGCAGATAGGGAGCCAAGAATACCACCTGGACAGCTCAGTATTGTCTATTGGACTTTCATCAAAGATGGGAGTTGGTCCCATGTTTGAATAATATAAGTAGAGGCGTGAGTGTGTCTATTTGGTCATCTTGTCTTGGCATATTAAAGAGGCTGCAGTGGAAAATGTGTGCACTCTCATTTGGGAATCACGTGGACTGTGGAAGAAGTCACCTCCATCTTTAGGTCAGGGACTTTGACTAAAGAAAATTGCAAAAAAAAAAAAAAAAAAAATAGGGTAAAGACAACGTCTTTTAGGATAAAGACATTCATATTGTTATTGGATGCAGAAATGGTGGTGGAGATACATCAGACAGCAAGCGGCCCTATTATTATGGTACATTTTGGGAACAACAGTGGGAGGTTTCCAGTGGGGAAACCCCAATAAACTCATCATGTTCTTTAGAAGAGAGAATGTCTGCTCTTGGCATCCATTAACCTCATAGAGCTATGTCACAGAGGTCAATATGGCACACCCCACTTTACAATTTTTATGGTTCCCCGATTTTTCTCCTTATGCTCCACCTATTCTATTGAGGACAGAGAGAAAATCCAGTGAATACTGTGGGGGAGGGCATGAGAAGGAGAATAAGAAGGAGGAGGAGGGAGAAAATAAGTAAGAGTGGGAGAGAGAGATGGAGAAGAGGAGAAGGAAGGAGAACAAGGAGAAGGAGGCGGAAGAAGAAAAGGAGAGTGAGGGAAAATAATACAGAGAAGGAGAGAGAGAGAGGGAGAAGAGGAGTAGGAGAGTGAAGAAGAAAGACAATGACAAAGAGAAGGAGAAAAATAGAGGGGCAGACAGAGGACGATGGTTCTGAGTGGTGAAAGGAGAGATGGGCTTCAGTGATAAGCCACCTGGATGTCTGCTCATGGCCGAATGTGACAAGAAGAACATTTTTTATTGTGTAGTAGCATCCTAAAAGCTTATGGGACTTGCCCAAGCTTGCACTCAAGGAAAGGGAAGGCAGCACACACAAAGTTTTAAAAAGCAGTGAAAAGGAAAAACATGTTTATTTTGTTTGATCCCTGACAAGATTTGTTCTTTCAATACTCTGGTTCCATGCTCTCCTCTTCTTAACCATGGAAATTGGGCATGCAGGAATCTGTAGATTCCCATTTCATCTGAGATTTTAATCCTAATTCTCTCTTAAATACTCCTTAATTTTTTTCTGGCTTACCAAATGATCTAAGTATTTATAATATACTTCAAGACCCTCCCCATCATCATATTCCCTCGTCCTTCATATAATGCCTGAACTTGACCTGTTTGGCAGCTGTGGAAATACACCACTCAAGTAAGTCTTCAGACAGCCCCAGTTACCACCCCTTGGGTACAAGGCTGAGTTTGTGTATAACTTTCAGCTAATAACTGAGCACAACTGCCTACTGAGGCAGCCCATTCCCAGGAGTCATAAGCCTCTTTTAACTGTTTTGGCTCAATGACTCCCTTTCTAAGAAACTTTCTTAGATATGAATACAGCCTTTTTCTCTTCTAACCCAATCTTCTTTTCCCTCAATCACAGGGGTTAGAACTGCATCAGAGTTCGATGGCTCTCAAGGGAAAGAAAATCACTAGGCATTGGAGCATTTGGTTGTGAGAATTAAAGCTTTTCAAAAGAACAATCTACAATTCTAAATCGTAGTATTTTACTGCAACTCATTTTGTATTGACTTGCTTCTCTGGGATATGGCTGCCTAATCTCAGCACTGTATACTTCCAAGTGTCATTTATCTTATTCAGAAATTTCTACGTCAACTGCTAGTATGAATACACACTAGATGCATGAACCACCTTGCACCTGGATTTCTGCCTATAATGTAAGAGACACTCAGTTCATAGCTTCCAATTAGATGATGGTTCAGTACCATTTTTTAGACTATGTGAAAGTCCAAAGCCCTGGGATTCACTTACTTATTTGGTATCTACCATCTTCTCAAAAACCAGAACATAAATAAAATCTGGAAATGCTTCTTCAAGCTTTGCTGCCAGCCCCAACATTTAATTGCTAAAATTATTATTAGAAAGGATAAAAAGAAAAAAAAGGGTGTGGGGACAAAATGTGGGTGAAGTTACTTTTTTTTTTTTTTTTTTTTGCTGAGATGTTTGGATAAATATAGACCTATTTTTATCACGAGTCACATGAGTATTTCATCTTATAGCCTTGGGAAAGATTCTGGTCAGATTAAATATTATAACTTATGATTTAAAGCTTTCAAACTCTGAGAGATTTAAAAGTTTCGAATTTTTTAAAATTAATTTTGCTAATTTAAATAAAAATATGGGAGAAAATCTTTTTTAAACATTATTTTTACACTAAATGATGGACATATAAAAGTTATAATTGTTAAGTAAAAAATAAAATAAAATACTAAAAATAGAACATGAGAAGTTAATGGAGCTTTGTGACCCTCTTCTCACTTTACCATTAAGGCATGCAGAGATTTGGGTTCAGGTCATCCAGATGGGAAGAAAATAAGCCTAATCCAGACATCAGGTTTTATCTCCCAGTGACTTTACCCTTTTCATGTACCCTGGAGCCTGAGGGTGAGTTGCCTGAGAGGTTGAGGGAGGGAAGCAAAACTGTGTGCGCGGGCAGAATAGAGCTGCTGTCATCTGATTTCTATAAAATGTTTTCATGTAGAATTTTATCTGAAATAAGGGTTTTGAACCTAACAGGTTACATTTGCTCCTTCAAAGCTATTATTCTTTGAAATTAAGGTAAAAGTTGATTATGAACAAAATGTCCCCAAAAATGCATAAAACTTATGAATATAGGAAGAATTTATACAATTCCTGAAAAACCTGGAATACAATTCAGTTTTCAGTACAATTCTTTAAATGTGGAGATTATGATCTCTATTTTTTTTTTCACTTTTGCTTTGGTTTTGGGTAGTCAGTACTGTTAGCACAGAATCTGCTCAGAGAGAGTAGTGTCTTCTTGGCTTGAGGTTAAGTTACTTAACCAGAAATAAGTTTCCATTTTGTTTAAAACCTAGAAGTGTGACCTTCTATTTTGCATCATGAATAAGGAGATAAGGAGAACAAAGGAGAGAATCCAGGAAATGATTAGGTTGGTTCTTAAATGGCCCAAATGTGCAATTTCTTTAGGCTTGCTTAAGAGTCTTCTGCTCTTTGCTTCCATGCATACCCTTGATTTTATCTTTTTTTTTTTTTTAATAAAATGGGTTCTCTTTTTTTCTTTACTAATGCTTTATCTCCCACTTAAACAGAGCGAGTTTTTATTTTATCCACTTTGCATTCACGGAAAGTGTTTGATTATCACTTACACATGCTTCAAAGGCCTTAAATGAGTAGACAGGGAGAAAAGCAATACAATTGGCTTTAAGTGGCTGGAACACATGGGGAGTGACATGGTGCACAGTTGAGGAAAATTGGGTGATCCAGATTTATATGTAAGTTTGTGCAATGAAGGCATACAAACTCTGCCAGAATCACAGTAGCTTTCCTCACATTGGTAATTTTGTTAACTAACTTCTTTTATACCCTTTTCTCATGGTTGATTAGAATTTTCCTAGAAAAAAAAATCTGCACATATTAACAGACTTGCCACTAGTAGGTTTTTACCAGAACCTTAAAGTGTGTTGGCAAAGTAAACTAATTTGTTAATATGCCAAAGCACGCTCTCTGAATGCCTGCCTTATGCTGGAAACAGGCTGCTCAGCCCAAGCAGCAATCATCACAGAAATAGACAGGGAGGTGGATACGAGCCCATATTCTGATTTAGTGCTTCTTTCCTGGAGCCATAATGGTCTGCTGGCACTTTCCCAATGGACTGCAGTGACTCCAAGTAACCTGTCTCCTCAGGCCTATTTAATCTGCTACTGATAATGTATTCTGTTTTTCTTAAACATAAAATTTCTACGAGTATAAAGAGGTGGGAAATTTTTCTCTAAAGAGACTGCAGTCAAGAAAATGAGAAGCAAGGGTGCACATGAAAATGATACAAGAACAGAACATGGTATGACTCCAATTTCTATCCTCCTGAGGGACCCCTGAGGGCACATCAGCCTCCGATGGACACCAGGCTCTGTGTCTTCCAGGACAGGACTGTCCATGTTGCAGACTTGGTGGGGGTATCTGTCACAGCTTCTCCTGGGGCAATTCTTGAAAGAAAGAGGGATGTAGCAGCAAGTGATAATGCCCTCTGAGTTTCTTTTTTTCCTCAATGAGGTGAGTTCTAAGAGGACATGACAGCACAAGGGCATGATGTCAGAGAACTGCAGAATTCTGCACATACTGACTTTGTCAGAACCCCTTTACTAAGAAGTTGAAGAACCCTAGCATGGCTTCTCTAGCCCAAGGCTGCATTCCTGGGAGGATCCTGCCTCCCTTTGAGCTCCTGACTGACAAAGTTCAAGGCTGACCAAGAATTTGCTTTTAATCTATTGGACATCTGATAACAAGCCCCTGATTCTCCATTCTTAGAGCATTAACACAAAAAAAATAGCTCAATTTTAAAATTTCCTCTGTTTCTTTAAGACATAGATGCATATGTCACCTACAATCCAGGAGAATCTTCCTCAAAGATGGTTTCTATGAAGTGTAAGCCTCAGGAGGATTGAACCCTTGTCTTCTGATCCAGAAATCCTAATATTGACCTCTGCCAACTCGTAGACACAGATGGCTCCTAAGTTTAAACTATTCTTTATAAAAGCTGATATCTCAACTGGCAAATTATCAAGTTATTCATTAATTGGGGGTGCCTCTTCAGTTCAGAAATGTATTCTTGATGCTACATATTACTACCAGAAGAGTGCTGGACTGATGTTGAATATAATCTAAATAAAAGTCTTTTATCCTAGGTACATTTATGACTGCACTGTGGTGTGATGCTACATTGTGTACAATAAGGGAAATGAAAAGTTGTGCTGCAATTGTGTACAATGAATAAAAATGCATTTTGCTGTCATACATACCTAATTAAATTAAATAAATAAATTTTAAAAAAGAAGTCTTTCATTGTACTAAAATCTGCCCAACATCTGACAGTCACAAAACCAGAAAAGCAAACATCTAATGTTATCTTAATGCCAATGAAAACATCTTATTCTGTGGCTGGCCTGTTCATTGATTCTTTTTTGAGATGAACAAACATGAGAACTTTTTTCAGGTTTACCTCTTTGTGCAGGAAGGTCAAGAAGCTTGCTGGGATATTGATCAATTCATGTTTTAATTATACAAGTAAATACAAGGCTGTTATTTTATTTGGGCAAAATTCTCTTTCAAACTATATGTGAGACCTCACAATATACTGGGTAAATATATTTGTATTTATTTTTATCAATAAAGTCATTTTTCCTAATGGAGATGTAACTGCTATTTTCCCAAGTGGATGGAAGAAATTTCAGGCAAATGAAATTACATATTGTAAAACAAAGATTTGAGTCCAAGGAGGGTGGTCACTTGACCCTTGGCTGGAGCCTAACAAGGCATATCCATTCAATATTTCAGTGTGTGGATGTAACAAGTAAACATTAGAACTGGTGGGTACTATCTGCCTCTCTTTTCCCTTTGTTATTGATTTCTTTTTCATGAGTTTCCAAGCTGATGGGAGAATTTTAATGACTCTGATCAGTTGGAGAAAACATCCACTAACTTTGACCTGATATTGCAGTGTGTGACCCTCAGTGCAGGCTGGTGCATTATTACCAGCCCCTGCATGGTGAGTGCTGGTTTTACAGTGCAATATACCCTGCATCTAGACTGTGCCATAATTTGTACAGAAGGCATTTTAGCTAATTATATCTAGTCCAAAAGAGGGTCATTTGCATTTTGCATTGTGTTTTACAACTAGTGGAATAAAAGGAGATTTGGGAGAAATTTTAAGTTGGCAGGGTATACAACTATTTACAGAAGACTCAGTGGGTGCTTAGTATGGATCTATATACTAGAGAGGACAAAGGTCTAAGAATCAAGCCTAAATGTTCATGTAGAGCTAGCAATATTGGTGAGATAAATCACACAGAAATACTACTGAGGACAAGGTACATGCTATTTTTTGAAAGATCAAGAAAGGACTGGATTTGTTGTATGGAAGAGAAAGAGAAATAATCAATCAATCATTGATCAAAAACACTTATTTTCCTGGGCAGGTTTAATAAAGAAGTATAAATTAAATTGGTGCAGGCAAAAAGATGGGAGTAGTTCTCTGGTCCCTCCTGCTTCATAATATTTGGCCAACATAGGTATCTAGAGGCCAAGGAGATACAGCCGCTGGTGGGACTTTGGAAATAAGCTCACAGAGGGCATCATTTAAGTATGACCTGAGGGATGAGTAAAATTTAGATGAAAGAAAAAATAGTGCCGTCTAGCTATAAGTTGTGGTGTGGACAAGGCATAAAAGGAACATATTTTAAAGCAGAATCAGTATAGTGATTAGTGAGAATGAAATTGGGGCTATTTTGTGGCATTCATCTAAATTTGGTATTCTTTCTGTTTATTACCCCTTCTATTCTTGCTGTATTCAGCATGCCTTACACTTTCCCTGGCCTCTGTTCTAATATATATATATATATATATATATATCATTCTTCAAATGATTTCCAGCTTAGCATTGATATCACTTTCCATCATCATGGAACAAGCAAAATCATTAAGATTAATTAATATTAGTAGACTTGAAGAAAACGTTTGTAGGAAAGTCAGCATAGATTTAGAACTTTCTTGAAATATGTTTTGAGAATTTTCTGCTTAGTCCCTAATTTTTTGTTTTTCAATGAACTAAACAAAAGTCAAAGAGAACCAATGTTGCTTTATCTTTAAAACTCAGAGGCCACCTAAGATGAAGCACAGAGGAATATGTGACAAAGTATATGGACAGATATTTTTCTGCAAGGAGATCCATCCTATGGGTCGACCAAGTCCTAATGACACCTGTAGTCATTTGAGAATTTGTCAAAAGTGGATGGAGTAAATGTGGAGAAAGATGCCTATAGGACAACAAATTTTAAAAAGTAAGTTGCTGTGTGGAATATAATTTAATTTTTATATCTAATCAATGCATTTAAAAAAATAACCTAGTCCAAATATACAAAATTGTGACTTTTAAATGATGTATAAATAGTAAAACACAAATTCAGCCTTGGTTCATGAGCTGTTCATTTTCCCAAACACGGAAAACTTTACCCTGCCCACTTCAGAATCAGCTGCATGGGCCCTGCCCCAAACCCCTCTGTACCTGGTAGGGCCCTTCCCTTTTCAATCTGTCTTAAATGTTGGCTCCCTTAGGCATAAAGAAATGAAAGCTTATTGATACCACTCTTCTGCCTGCCACAGTGCCTTCCCTTTATTCTTGGAGTTGGATTCTGGCACGAAAAAAAGGCTCCCCACAGAGGCTGGAACAGCTTGTAGCCGGTGAAGGACACTCATGAGAGCTGGTTCTGCATTTTTAGGGTCCTTAGGACCCAAGATATTTTGCTAAGACAGATGTTTCTCGGAATATCCCTGGAACTGCCTTCCCACAAGGCCCCTGGGATAGATTGTACATTTATTCACAACTGAAGCTGACAGCATTCCAAGGCAGCTGTTCCAGGCTTGGAGTTTCTGGATGCAGAGTTGGAGTTCTCCATCCCCCAACACCTATTCCCACGACCTAGAGAGATCCTATGACCCTTCATCTGAGCTTTTTAGAGCAGAGAAAGGTCCTTTCTGCCTGAAGAGTTCTCCCATTGCTCTTCATGCAAGCTTTTTCGGTCAAAAGAAAATGCTGGATTTTTCAGACAGAAGAAGTCACAATTATCATGTTGTCTGTATAGCAGGATCTTGTTCAACACCAATGGAGCAATGAATTTTCCCTGTTACACTGTCTCTGTCACTGGGCTTTACTTCCCCATAGTTTTCTAGGTAGCTTATGAAATCTTGAACAAATTTTTTGAGATTTTCTTTTTGCTGCTTATTGAAGACATACCTATCTTTAGGAATATATAATAAAAAATACACTAGCAAGAGAGTAAAGTATATCATATTAGAGGAGAAAATTATTATCATGCCCTGCCATCCAAGTAAGTGTAGCAGTATTTGGTTTTATTTTAAAATAAATTTGAGACTTTGTGTTCTTGTTTCCAATTGCTTTATAATAACAGAATGGAATTTCCATAATGATTTACCCCTTCTCTCTCAGCTATGTAAATGGCTTTATCAAGATTATTATACTAAGAGCAAACATTATGCAGAGAATATTACAGCTCCCATCAATCACTTGTCTATGATCTGAAGCTTTCTTTAGTGAGACTGATTGAAGTGGATTTTAAAAATCCCAACTGAAGGATGATTGTGGGCATTTTATTCAGTGTAAATGATGTTTTATTCTATATAGTGACTAATAAAGGCTCAAGAAAAATAAAGATCCAATGAGAGCATGTCAGTGTCGAAGTCCATGGTGAGATCTGCATGTACAGAAATCTCAGAAAAGGCAATGATTTAAAAAAACAATTTATACTCTGCACTGGTGTAAACTTCTCACTCTATTAACTTTAAAAAAAAAAATCAAAGAGGTTTTGCAATTTAAATGTTTTCTTTATATATTTCTCCTATTAGTTCATGAATATGTTACATTCATCTCCCGGGATTATTGAAATAGAGTTAGAAAAAGATAATACATATCCTCATTATATAACATTCATGTTTGTCAAGTAGAAAGAGTGTAAAACTGTAGAACTGAACAAAATATGTTAAATATTTCTGTAGAAATGATGCTTTTGTCAGCATCGCTTTCTACTTTTTAGTAGTCTTCCAATTTTATTTATTTTGCTGATATATGAGACTGTGAATAAAAGTTTGTGATTTGTATATTCATTTTCCATTGTTTCTTTCTTGAATAAAAAATGATTTTTTTAAGTTTACCAACTGATGATTGCTTTATTTTATGTTAATACTTTTGAGATTTACATTTCTTAAGTTTTTCATGCATCTTTGATTATTTTTTGTCTTCTGTATCCTTTTATTTTAGGTAATATGCATAAAAGCTGTATATAGTATCACTTTGCTTTAAAAGTCAGGGAATTCTTGAGCTGGAGATATAGCTCAGTTGATAGAGTGTTTGCCTTGCCTGTACAATGTCCTGGGTTCAATCCCTAGTACCACAAACACACACACACACACACAACAACAACAACAGCAACAAAACACTCAGGGAATACTTGTCTTTTTGAGCAAGTGCATTTTTGGATTTCACAACATGTCAAAACATGTCAATATTTTTACTCTGTCATTGCTTTTGCCAAGGAAGTTAGAAATAACGAAGAATAGAAACAAAATTCGTATTCCTAAGGATTTGCTCATAAATTTGACAACATGCTGCAGGAATCGGGGAAGACTTTAAGTGATATTGATATTTGGTTGCCACCTCCAGAAACTCTTATGTAGTTGACTAGGTGGCTTCCCCAGGGTAGTTCTAATGTCCCTCATTTGGATTTTATAAAATTAGTCTCTTTGTTTCTATCCAATATCAGAAAAAAAAATTAATATTAGCAGTGCAGATTTAGACATGGTAAATTTCACTACATAACCTAACAATCTGGCAATAGAAGTGTCTGATGACTTTCTAGATCTAATGGGGATTCAGAAGCCATCAATCCTCTCCATTCCCTTCTTCCTCATTGCTCTGAGGAATATAGCAAATGAGTTCAAAGTCTTCCCAATTCACAGAGCTCTTAAATGAAGAAAGGGTTTAGACTCTCTTGATATAACCCACTTTTGTTTTTCAACCTACCTTGAAGTTATCAAGTTGCAAAACAATTCAGATGTAAGCTAAACATATGGCACTAATAGTTAAATGGCACTTCCTTAATCCAGACCAATAGGTACCCAGGACTGGAATCAGTGTCAGAATTACCTTCGTTCTGCTTTAAAATCTGATTTGCCTGGAGGAGGAATTTCATTTTTAAAAAGGATGAATTCTTACAGAGATCTCCAGTTCTGTAATGATCCCTTTATCCATTTCCAAATATTCATGAAGTCGTGAGAATGAATCAATGAATAAAAATTGTTTACCTAGTGCCAACCTGTGTAGAATATTCAGTTAACAATAGCTGGAGAATAAGCATAAAGCATGTTACAGAAGAATCTTTATGAGGTCAATCTAGAAAACACAAAAAGAAGCACCAAATTATTACTGTGCCACATGACTTAGAGAGAAGGTAAATGTAGGACAAATCAGTCAGGATTTGTTTGTTAGTTTGTTTGTTTATGGATTACTTTATTACAAACAGTTCTGCAGTGACTTTGGTATGGGAACAAATAAAACTTAAAAACACCGTGTTTCTAAGAGTTATTACTCAAGGTTTTTTTTCCCAGATTAATTGTCTAACAAAAGAAGCCACCTGTCAGAAGCTAACTGAAGGCATGATGCCTGGCATGAATGAAGCAGCCAGTCTTTTAGAGAAAAAGAGTTCTCAGAACCAGGTGGATTCTAGTGAAGTGAAATATTCTTTTTTTATAAACAAAGTAGAAATGATTTTGCCCACTAAAAGTCTGCAAAAGAAATAAATCACAAAATTCTCATGAAACCACAAAAGACTTTGAATGGTCAAATTAGTCTTGGGCAAAAAGAACAGAGCTTGAGTTTCATACTATCTGATGTCAAAACATACTCTGTTTTAGTTAGCTTTTCCATCACTGTGACCAAAATTCCTGACCAGAACAACTTGGAGGAGGAAAAGTTTATTTGGGGCTCATATTTCCCGAGGTCTCAGTCCATAGATGGTGGACTCCTTTGCTCTGGGTGCACTGTGAGACAGCGTGGGGGAAGCATGTCCCAGAGGAAAGCTACTCAGTTCATGGCGGTGTCAGTAAGTAGACAGGTAAAGGGAGTGGTAAAGGGGCCACAGGGAAAATATACCCTTCCAGGGTACACCTGCAGTAACCCACCTCTTCCAGCCAAGTCCCACCTGCCTACATTTACCCCCAGCCAGTCCATTCAAACTAGATTGGACAGATTAGGTTACATCTCTCAAAATCTAATCATTTCACATCTGAATGTTCTTGAATTAACAGGAAATTTTGGGAGACTCTTCATGTCCAAACCATAACATATCCCAAATAAAGTCTGCAAAATGTGCAAAATAATACAACAAAACAAAATAAGTATATGGGTATGAAGTAAAACAAAAAACTATAAATCAACATAGTCCGTTTATGAGATTTTTTTCATTAATAATTTGAACATCTTTAACAATATAAAATGGACATCTCACAAAATTCATCAACTATATAAATTAAAATGATAATGGTGAATTTATGGGGTTGTGCAACCAACTGCACAATGCAGTTTTATAATATTTTCATCACCTTAAAATTTCCCTGTGCATATACAAAGAACTCAAAAATTTAAATAACAAAAAAACAAACAACCCAATCAACAAATGGGCCAAGGACCTGAACAGACACTTCTCAGAAGAGGATATACAATCAATCAACAAATACACGAAAAAATGCTCATCATCTCTAGCAATCAGAGAAATGCAAATTAAAATTACTCTAAGATACCATCTCACTCCAATAAGAATGGCAGCCATTATGAAGTCAAACAACAAGTGCAGGTGAAGATGCGTGGAAAAAAGGTACACTCATACATTGCTGGTGGGACTGCAAATTGGTGCAGCCAATTTGGAAAGCAGTAAGGAGATTCCTTGGAAAGCTGGTAATGGAACCACCATTTGGCCCAGCTATTCCTCTTCTCGGACTATACCCAAAAGACCTAAAAACAGCATACTACAGGGACACAGCCACATCAATGTTTATAGCAGCACAATTCACAATAGCTAGACTGTGGAACCAACCTAGATGCCCTTCAATGGATGAATGGATAAAAAAAAAATGTGGCATATATACACAATGGAATATTACTCAGCACTAAAAAATAACAAGATCATGGCATTTGCAGGGAAATGGATGGCATTAGAGCAGATTATGCTAAGTGAAGTTAGCCAATCTCTAAAAACAAATACGGGGGGGGGGGGTGTGACTCAAAATGGGGTAGGGAGGAAGAGCATGAGAAGAAGATTACCTCTAGATAGGGAAGAGAGGTGGGAGGGAATGGGAGGGAGAAGGGGAATTGCACAGAAGATGGAAGGAAACCCTCATCATTATACAGAATACATGTATGACAAAGTGAGGAAAAAGAAAAAAAAAGAAGTGTGTCACATTAGTTTGGGTAGAGAGAAGTGATTTAGGGGAGGGGAGGGAGGAAAGGAAGGACAGCAGAATAAAATAGACTTTATTTTTGTTGTATGTATATACGTGACTGCATGACCAATGTGATTCTGCAACCTGTACACTCAGAAAAATGAGAAATTATATCTCATCTGATTCAAATGTATGATATGTCAAGATCATTGTACTGTCATGTGTAACTAATTAAAACAAATTAAAAAAAAATTTCATGTGCTTGTTGGCAATTAATTCTTGCTCCTGCTTTTAGTCCTAGGCTACAGCTGGTCTTCTTTCTACGTCTGTAAACTTGACTTTCATTGACATACCATATAAATGGAATCTTAGAATAATGGCCTTTAACATATATCTTTTGCTCAACAAAATGTTTTTGTTTCAGTATTTCTTTCCCTTTAATTACAGAATAATATTCTATCAAACGGACACATCACATTTGTGTACCCACTCAGTAGCTGACAGACATGTAGATTGTTTTTAGCTTGGGTCTTTCAGAAATATTAATTACTGCAACGAAAATTCACATACATGACTTTGTGTGAATATATGCTTTCATTTATCTGTAGTAAACACTTAGATGTAGAATAGTTGAATCTTATGATTAAACTCTAAGAAATTGTTTTACAAAATGGGTATTCCATTTTATATTTTTACCAGCAATGTATGAAGTTTCAAGTTTCTTCACATTCTTGGGAATACTTGGTATTCTTGGTCTCCTAATGGATGTGTATTGGTATCTCTTTGTAGCTTTTTTTTTTTTTTTTAAGAGAGAGAGAGAGAGAGAGAGAGAGAGAGATTTTTAATATTTATTTTTTTTAAGTTTTTTTGGCAGACACAACATCTTTGTATGTGGTGCTGAGGATCGAACCCGGGCCGCACACATGCCAGGAGAGTACGCTACCGCTTGAGCCACATCCCCAGCCCTCTTTGTAGTTTTAATTTGCATTTCTCTAATTACTAATAATATCTAGCATCATTGTATACTTATTATACACTTATGTATCTTCTTTGGTGAAATATTTATTCAAATGTTCTCTCCCAGTCTGCAGTTTGTATTTTTATGTTCTTAATGGATTGTATATAGCATAATAGTTTTCTTTTTAATTTTGATGAAGTCCAATTTATCAAGTTTTCCTTGCATGTATAATGCTTTTTGGTGTTATATATATATATATATATATATATATATATATATATATATATGAAATCTTTACCTAACTTCAGGTCACAAAGTTTTTCGCTTACACTTTTCTCTGGCAGTGTCAAAGTTTTAGATCTTACTTTTATGCCTATTCTGAGTTAATGTTGTATAGTGTGTGAAGTAAATTCATTTTTTACATGTTTATATCCAGTTGTTTCAGCATCAACTATTGAAATCAGAATCCTTTCCTCATTGAATAATCTTAGCACCTGTGTCAAAAACCAATTTTCATAAATGTAAAATTTAACTATATGCATCAATATGTAGCTTTATAATGAATTTTGAAATCATGTAAATTTTCCAATTTTTTCCACTTCTTCAATAAAATTTTTTATATTCTAGTTTTTTTGTGTGTGTGCATTTACAGATGCACTTTAGGACCACCATATACATTCTCACAGTAAGTGTGATGAGATTTTGAAAGGATTGTATTGAATATATAGATAAATGAGGGAGACTTGCCACTGTGATATTGAACTTTTCAATCATGAACTTAAAATGTATATTTATTTAGATGTTATTTTAGTATCTCTAAGTGATGCTTTGTAGCTTCCAAGTTATCTTTCATTTATTTTGCTATATGTACTCTTTATTATTTGCTATATGTACTCTTTATTATTTGGAATTATCTTCTCAATTTTAATTTTGAATCATTTGTTGCTAGTATAAAAGATTGTATACAATTTTATAGTATATAAACTATTGGTTTTTCTTTTCTTTTTTTTTTTGGTTGTAGATGGACATAATATCTTTGTTTATTTATTTTTATGTGGTGCTGCGGATGGAGCCCAGTACCACACACATGCAAACAAGTACCCTACTGCTAAGCAACAACCCCAGCCCCTATACTATTGGTTTTTGCACATTGATCACATGTCCTGCAATATTACTGATTTTTTGTATTAGTTTTAGAACTACTTTTATAAGTTCCTGAGAATTTTCTAAGAGCATATAATCTGCAAATAAAGTCATCTCTACTTATTTCTTTCCAGTCTGAGCATCTTTTGTTCATGCTAGCTCCCCACCCCCCAGCATTAGCTAGAACCTGATGTTTCCTGCTGAAAAGAAGAGGCAAAGTAATTATCCCCATCTTGTTGAAATACTGTCTTTCACCACCAAGTATGATTTTCCTGTAGATTTTGTATTTCCCTTAAATAATTAGGTTAAGAGACTTTTTGTTTAAAGTTATGTTTTTAAATAAAAATGAGTCATGGATATTGTTAAATATCTTTTCCACTTCTACTAAAGTGATCATGTGATTTTTTGATTCTCAGCTGTAAACCAGCAGTGAATGCAAGTGGGTAAATCTCATTTGATTATCACATTTACATAAAGCAAATATTTATTATATTGTCAAGACTCCCTCCAGCCTTTGGTATGTCCAGCTTTCTGGTGGGCCAAAGGAGAGAGCCCCTAACTTTCTGAGACTTAACTTCCAGGTTTATCCTTGTTTGGGCAAGCAGTCCTGTGTGCCTTCCTAAAGAAAAGCTGTCAAATCTGATGTGGGCTCACCAGTATATATTTTTGTGTGGGTTGTGGTATGATTTGAAGCAGAGATGTTGGGGTCTGGCCGAAATGGTCTTGGGTATCCTGTGGGAGGTGCAGGGCTACTGTTCCCACTGACACAGGTTGGTAGATAAACACACTGGGTTGTGGCTAGTTTCTGTGGAACACTTCTCAGTAAGACCACTTTGGGGGTGCACTCTGTTACCTATGCAAGTGTCTCTGATAGCTGCTTGGGTTGTGCTGGTTTCTCTTTGCCTCCAGGAAATATTTTTCATGTATCCTTGCATTTAAATGTGCTTTGTGTCCCTGAGTCATGACTGTAGACCCTCAGAGAAATACTCTGTGCTACTGGGGCACAGGATTCTCTATTCTGGTTGCTATGGTTCCTGAGACAGTGCTAGTGCTAGTTAGACAGTCCACAGTCCCAAGTCTGTGTGTATTCAGTTGGCCATGGCATTTGCTGGCTGTTTCTGCTGGGTGTGAGGGTGCAGGGTGAACGGCTGTTCCTAGCTGCTGTAGATTGCTGAGCTCCTACCCTACATCTGCCCAGGGTGCTTGACAATGTCCAGTGTCTGAATGCTTGGAAGCTGTCTATGGCTGTGTGGTCTGTGTATGCAGGTCTTCTGTGCAGTATTTGGTAACTATTGTGCCATAGGAACTTCTATCCTGGCTATCACATATCACATGGACATAACCTGACCCTGGGCAGGTTATCAGTTGGGCCACTTGTGCTCCCACAGAAAGTGGCTGTGAGGTGGGCAGCACAGGTGCACTGGGGTAATTTTCAGGTGCAACTCTCCCCATGAGTTACTTGCTCTCTAATCAGCTCTACCTCTCCCCTTGTCCATAGTGGGGGTGGGGATTTTAGCAAACTTCAGCTGTCAGAGATCCTTCTACAAGTCCTTCTACAAGGATTACTGGGATAGCCTATTTCAGAGGTATTTCTTATGGCTTTATTTGTTACTGTCTGTAGATAGAAGTTATGTAGATTTAATTTCTTATGGGGGGGGGGCGCTTGTATGGCTCTGATCACTACAATATGACTACCCTGATGGGTGCAGTTTTCTGTCAATAATTTGAGCTGGATGGTCTGATCTTCCCTGTTTTTGACACTCCTGGCCCATTTTAGCTTGGTTTGCCTTTCCTACAACTGCGGTTCACAAAGAAACCTTTAAGACTTTGTCTCTCCTTCTTTCTCCCTTTGTTATCCCTGACCCCTCCCTGGTCAGGATTTGGGATCAATGAATTCTTCCCTTATTTTCTGTTGAAGCAACCATATTCCAAGCCCCTCCAAGTCTCAGACTATTCAATATTGAGTTTTGTAGTCTTCTCTGTCACCCACTGGTCTGATGTCTGTTCACTACTTTGATTTCAGGCTGCCTGAGGAGTAGGGGGTTTCTGCTTAGCTTCACTCTGCTCTTTTCCAATAATTAAGAAGCTTCAGTTATTCACTGAGACTTTCTTTTCTTCTTTGCTCATAGAGGCATTTGAAGTTATTCATTTATTTAGCTTCCATTTTCACGTTGTGTTGCTTCCTCTCATTTCCAACATTTTCTTTCTTTTTGTGTTCTTTGATCCATGGGTTATTTAGAAGTTTGTAAATTTTTTAAAACTTTCCATACACATGAGGACTTCCAAATCCCTCATCATTGATTTCTAATTTAGTTTCATTGTGCTTAAAGAAATTTCTTTGTCTGACTTCAGTATTTTTAAATAGCAGTCTTAAAAAAAACCATAAATCCTTGCATAAGATCTATTCTGCATAATAGACTGGATGCTATTTTTAAAAAATGTACATTTGGCAGTGATTAAATGGCATGTCCTATAATTTTTGCTGAATAAAATTTGTTAATACTGTTGTTCAATCCTTTTTATTCATTTTAATTTTTCTGCCTGGTTGTTTTCTCAATTATTGAGAGTGGGTATAAAATATTTATCAGTGGAGCTGGGTGTGGTGGTTTAGGACGATAGTCTTAGGTACTTGGGAAGTTGGGGCACTAGGATCACTTGAGTCTGGGTGTTTGAGGCCAGCCTGGGCAACATAGGCATAGACCATTAAAAAGAAAGAAAGAAAGAAAGAAAGAAAGAAAGAAAGAAAGAAAGAAAGAAAGAAAGAAAGAAAGAAAGAAAGAGAGAGAGAGAGAGAGAGAGGGAGGGAGGGAGGGAGGGAGGGAGGGAGGGAGGGAGGGAGGGAGGAAGGAAGGAAGGAAGGAAGGAAGGAAGGAAGGAAGGAATGTTTTTTTGAAATATCTATTCTCTTTTTCATTTTGTTAGCCTTTCCTTTGCATTTCTTGGGGTCCTATTGGTAGATGCATATACATGTAAAATTATACATTCCACATGTGTTTACCCACTCTTTGTCAAATAGTATTTCCAATCTTAAAGTCATTTTCTCTGATATTAATAAAGCCACTGTGTTCTCTTATGGCTATTTTTTGTATGGTATATTTATTTTCATCTTTTTACTTCATACTACTGTGCATTGAATCTAAATGTGTGGCTTATAGATAGCATATAAATGTGTATTGCTTTTCATGTAGTCTGATAATCTTTGTCTTTTTTTTTAACTACATTTAATGTAAGTATTGTTTTGTTTGGATTTAAAGATGCTATTTAGCATTTGTTTTCTTTGTATCTCTTATATTTTTTGACCCTCTGTTCCTTTTTGACTCTGTTTTTATTGCAAATAAGTATATTCTGTTTTATCAATTTAAATTCCAGTCTTGAATTTTTATTATGATTTTTAGTTATTTTATTAATGGTTACTCTAAAGATTAAAAAATGTGTCTTAAGCTGATTCTTTAGCATGTTTATGAAAATCATGCTTTGAGTTTTGGTTTTATATGTCAGTTGCCATCATGTTGGGTGACCAAGAAAGCTATGGGACTCTCTTTGCCAACATAGAGATCGTCTCCCAGCTGAACTTCTTGGAATGGGAAGAGATGACCAGTGTCACCAGTAACTCATATTTATACATCAGAAACTAGAACTTCTCACATTAGTAACTTTCAGTTTATAAAATTATTCCCATCTACAGTGCTTATGTAAGAATTAATAAATAATAAAGTCATTTCAAAAAAGAAAAATCCTAGATACCCAAAATAAACTATCTTTCACATTTGCAGATGTCATTGTTACTGCACACATTATGCAAGATGAAAGTACAATCAGTTCTGACCAGAATAGTCAGTCACTTGGACAATTCTCAGTTCTGTTCAGAGTCTTCATTATAACTCTAACAACTGTGTGAGATTTGATAAACATGACCTTGGAACTAATAAATATTTCCAAGAATAAAGCAATTTAATGGTAGCACAAATCCTGCATTTATCATTGCTTCCATTTAAATTTTGAATGCATTATTCAATTACCTCCTAGTACGCACAGACACAGCTCTTATGTGACAATTTTATAGTCATGCTAAGGAAATAGACTCTTCCCAGTTCCATGGAGGTTCATTGGTAGTAAGGCAGCAAAGAAGATACATTTTTTCTCCATTAGTTTATAGCATTATGGAATAGGCAACAACTTAAACACAATCAATGGAAAGAACAGAAAGTACAGATTCTACTCTATGTTATTTTCCATTTTCAGTTTTGTTTTTCAAGAAGTATTACTACTAAACACATAACCAAGGCTTGCTCAGAAAATGCTAATTACTTTATGTACTGTGTAATACATAAGAAGCTGGTTTATGAACATTTAATTCTGTATCTATTTAAAAACTATGCACATTTCATCTTTTTGTAATTAACTATGTTTAACTATTACAGAAGCAAGTGATTTTCCAAGAATACTTAATATTCAGATTGCTTAGTTTAAGTAATGCTCTATTCATTAACAGCAGCATTAAATTTTAGTTTGTTTTCCTATTTCCTCATGAAGACAACAAAAAGCTAAGGTTCTCTAGCCTAGTAACATGAAAAAAATGGGTGGCTATATAAACAAAATTAAAGTTTTTCCCTTTATGAAATAATAAGAGCTCATATTAATTATTGTGTTTTTACATTATATATGTTATATTTATGATATATATATGATATTTTATTGATAACTTGTTCTTTTTCTGTAGTGTTTCAACAGTTTGCATATAAACTTGCTTACAGTGACTCTTCTCCTAGGCAGTTAATATTTTAGTTAAATGTCTTCTGATTTAGTTTTGATAGATAAAGTTCACAAATGAATGCTTTCAATGTGGTATGTCTGGAAGTAATTAACATTATAGATGAGAAGTACAAAGCCAGCCTTTGTCTGAGCACATGAGACAATCTCCTATGAGTATCTTTCTGGAGAGGCAGCTCATCTATGGAGACATTGCAGCCTGAGATTTGGAGCTAATGGTTCAGATTTAGATATGAAATCCCAGTTCCGTCAAGTATAAGCTGTGTAACTTGGGTGAGATTTTAAACTCTACCTTGGTTTCACCATGATACTTTTATCTTAGGGTGACTATGAGGACAAAATGAGAATAATACACTTAAAATGCCATAGACCAAGCCTGGAATGTAGATGCTATCATTAATTATCAATAAACTCATTCAACTCCAGATGTTCCTATTGATCTTTTTTTGAAGGTTATTGACAACTCCTTTTATGCAATAACTCAAGAGTTACACATTATCTCAGTCACCACCTCTTATCCCTCAATAAAGTCCTTCTATCTGGTGTCAAGTAGAGAGAACCCTTAGCTATATACCTAGACCCATCACCATCACAGCATTATTGGCTTCAGTGGAGGAAAGGAAGGAGTCACAGATGCCCTCAAGGAAGCATCCCGAGTAGATGCGGAACTGATTTTTAATACACGATGTTATAGTTTAGATATGAGGTGTCCCCCAAAAGCTCATGTGTAAGACAGTGCTAGAAAGTTTAGAGGTGAAATAATCAGATTATGACAGCCTTAACCTAATTGATACATTTATCCACTTGAATGGATTAACTGGGTGGTAACTGTGGGCAGGCAAGGTGTGGCTGGAAGAATGGGTCACTGCAGGTTTGCCTTTGGGGGTTTATATATTATCCCTAGTGTGAAAAGTTCTCTCTCTCTCTCTCTCTCTCTCTCTCTCTCTCTCTCTCTGTCTGTCTTTCTGCTTCCTGATTGCCATGTCCTGAGCTGGTCTCTTCCACACATTTCCATTGTGATGCTTTGCCTCACTTCAGGCCCAAAGCAATGGAATCAGCCATCTGTGGACTGAAACTGTGAGCACCAAATAAATTTTTCCTCCTTCAAAACAGTTTTTTATCAGATCTTTGGTCACAGTTTTGAAAAAGCTGACCAAAACACATGGTCTAGGGATAAATTCTGTTTCACAATTGTTCCTAGTTCCAAAGTTGCCATTTTTTTGGAGGCAAGTGGTGGTGGTGGTGGTGGTGGGGGGGTGTTACTAGGGACTCTTAACCCCTGAGCCTCATCCCCAGCCCTTTTTATATATTATTTAGATACAGGATCTTGCTAAGTTTGCTCAGTGATCTTCCTTCCACAGTCTTCTGAGTCCTTGGGATTACAGGCATGTGCCACTGCACCCTGTCAAAGGCGCCATTTTAAAAGGTTCTGTCATACTTCTTAATTTGCAGAGAGATAATTATTGAAAGTCTGGACTTAAGACAATAAAATTTAAAAATCAAATGCTCCCACTGGAGAGTCCTGAACTTGGCAGTTTTTCATAGGGTATTCTTCATGTTCACTCCACTGAGTCTCAGTGCTTTTCTTCCAGGGTTCTTATATTAATTAGATTCTTTATTCCCTCACTAGAAAGAGTTTCACAGTCCCACTAGAAAATGAATACAACAAAGAGTAGTGAATGCAAGGCAGGCAGTAGGAAGTGGGTCCAGACACTGATATTGTATATTAGGGAGGATCTCATGCTGGCTCCATCCAGCTTCTTCCTTGACTCATACCTTTCTGGTATCATCACAACCATTACAGATGCCTAGGGCTCTGACCCCTTCTCTGAAGTTTCCTATTCCTCCTGAATCTCAGTAAGTTTTCTCAAGCTCACTGAATGCTATATTCAGAGCTCTGCCTACCCCAGCTTCTTCAACTACCACCATTCTGCTTGACATTTTGATTTCTCACTGTGAAAGCTGACAACCACCTTGATGGCAAAGCAGAGGTGAATACTAGGTTCATTAGAGTGTGTTTCTCTTTACTCTGAATTGTAGGTCTCTCATCCTCGGATTAGTTACTCTCAGACAGATGCATTTTCAATTTTGTTTGGTTTTCTTATTTTCCTGAAGAGGATAGTTTATGTCACATTGTATTTGGAAGCAGATAACTACATCCACCAGGATATAAGTTGTTTTTCACAAGGGGATCCATCTCTAGGATTGGAGATACAGCCATAATAACTTGTGCCATCTGTTTTTAAGCAACAGTATTCTCCCCAATTTGCTCTTAAAGGGTATATATTAATGGGAGTTTGTTTTACCTAACACAATTTAGAAGGCTGAAAATTCTCCATCATCTTAATTGTTCTGCCACTTCATTCAAGATGTGAATTCCAAGGAGAGTGTCTCATTGCCTCTATTTGCCTAGATGAGCATGAGGACCCATGAGTGATACTCCACTAATGTAGGTGGATATTGAAAGGTTTTTACCAAAATAAAAGGTTCATGGGTACTTGAAAGACTATAACACACTGATTTAAAGGGTGGTGAGTTGTCAGAAAAGCAGAGTACATAGTCACATATTACTTAATGGCATTTTGGTTAATGACAGATCACATATGCATCAGTGGTCCCAAAAAGATTTTATTGCCTGGTGATGTTGTAACCAATTGAATTTGTGTAAGTACACTGCCTGATGTTCACACAATGACAAAGTGGCCTTATGATGCATTTCTTAGAACATTTCCCCATTGTTAAATGACACATGATTGTACTTCTTACGATTATGTATTATGCATTGAATTGGGTTTGAAAACACCCTAAGAGGAAAAGGAGGTGAAACCTGGGCTGGCTTGGCTGGGGACCAGAGCTTCTTCTGGTATGCCCTTTCTCCCACTCCTTATTTCCCTAGGTGATAACTAAATATGGTGAAATATATATATATCCCCATATTAGATACTTGGGGATATATATAAATTGGGCAGATTTGAAATGTCCAATAAGCTCAGATTCTGATTTGAGCAGGAATATGGACACTAATTTTGTTAGTTCCAGGATGTCATTTGTGAATCCTCTACCACTATGGATGTAAAATAGTATTAGTATTTATTAAATTCATTAAAACTCTGTGTTTATGGATAGGTGCTAAAAGAGTAGGTGATGTGCCCTTCATCATAATAAGCAGTTTGCTTAGGTTATTGCAAATACAGAGTTATCAATCCATCCCATCTTTTAGGCAGCAAAACTAATTATAAAATTATTTCTATTTTGGTTCAACAAAAGTTTTCTGGAGGAGGCAGCTCCATGAGTGGAGACTCAACCTGGTTAATCCATAGTGCAGAGACATGGGGCAAAAAAGAGTAAAATAGAAACAATGAATATGTCTATTGAACTTTGAACCTACAGAGGACTAAAAGAAATTAAATCCAAAGGAGGAACAGGAACCAAATTTAGGATGGCCTTCAAGAAAACATTATAAAATGGAATGCCATTAAAGTATCTTATCTGGAAAGCAGAACTAGCTTAAAATTATCTTAGAACAAATGGGTATCTACTTGTTCTGTTCACCTGAACTTCCACAGTTATCAATTTCAGAACATCTTCCTTATATGTACATCTTCACCACACCTTGTGCATGTTTTATCCCAGCACCTATATTTGCAATGTCAATTATTTCATTTATTGAAATCAAGATAAAAGCCAAGTGTCTCAAAACATTCTTCAACCTAAGATTCCATTAGTGAGGATCAGTAATGCCCAAGGTATATTAAAGACTAGAAGGCATAATAACCAAAGAAATAATTTGGGTTGGGGCAAGGGAAAAAGTTTAGATAAAGAAGTCAAGCAATGAAAAAAAAAAAGAAAAGAAAAGATGTCTTACGTGAAGCAGAACATGGAACATCATGCATGACATCCTTATCAGGGTAAAAATATTTGTGGTCAATATTTTACAGTGGTATGTGTATGAGGTAATCTACTTATAATCAACTATCATACTGACGCCTAGAATCTAGAAGTTGAGTGTCAAGTGAGCAAGGCCTCAGAGCTTTGATGTGATCATTCATTGTTGCATGCTGTGACTTGCATAGCTCAACCCTAAAGATTGACAAGGGGCAATGGGGGATTAAGAAAGACACGCAAACATTTACAAAGAGAAAGCTGGGACTAGGTGGGACACTGACTTCTGATGAAGGATTAGTGATGCAGAGCTAGCACAGCATATTTATTATACAAGTTTTATCATCAAAAGGTTGTTTGTGGGAAAGTTTCTGCAAAGCAGGCAGGCTTAAAGGTCAGAGCACTTGCAAGATATTGCTGTTAACTTGTTATGCTCAGAATTCTCTATCCCCAGCAGCTGGTGTCTGAACTCAAGGTCAAGACTGATATTGTTGTATGCATTTGCACAGAACTTCCTCAGGCAGTGCATTACCATAACTCCTGGGCAATCTCATCCCTCACCTTGGCACAGAACTTCCTCAAGCAGTGCATTATCATAGCTCCCGGGCAATCTCATCCTGCACTTTTGTACAGAAAGTTCCCAGGGCAAAGCGCAGCCACAGCTCCGAAGCAGTCAGAGACCATGGTCCAAGTCACCAATCTTCACAGTTGCAGGCATAGCAAAATCATCACAACAACAAGACAAGGTAAAGAAAACCAGTAATATATTAGTTTCATTTTTGTCAAATAAATGCAACTCTTTCAAAACATCAAGTCCTGTATAGTTGCCAGGCATGGTGGTGATCCCAGCGGCTTGGGAGGCTGAGGCAAGAGGATTGCAAATTCAAAGTCAGTCTCAACAATTTAGTGAAGCTCTAAGCAACTTAGTGAAACCCTGTTTCTAAAAGAAAAGGAAAAAAAAAAGGCTGAAGATGTGACTCAGTATTTAAGCGGCTCTGGTTTAATCCTTGGTACAAGGCAACAAAATCCTTTATAATAAAATATGGAAAAATAAAGTATTATAAACCACTATTTTTAGTTTATTGTGGAAAAATCTTGTATTTATACGCTTCTTGGATCTTTAAACAATTCATCACATAAAGAAAGTTCTCATTATTAAGTACTTTTAAAGTTATAATTCACATAGTACTGCAATTTAAGCATTTAATGTGTACAATGGATTGTCCTTTACCATACTCATGGGGTTGAATAAAGAATATTTTCATTTCCTCACCTGGATACCCTGAACCCACTAACAGTTATTCCTTTCCTTTTTCCCCCTATCCCCAGCAAACATTAATCTACCTTTCACCTCTATATCTGCCTTTCTTGGATATCTCACATAAATGGAACACTATGATACCCCATCTTTTATTAATAAATGCTTTTACTTCTCAGTTTTTTTCCAGGTTAATCCATGTTGTAACTTATATCAGAACTTTACACCTTCTTTTTGCTGATTTTATTCCAGTATATGAATATACCACATTTTATATACCCATTCATCAGTGGATGGACACTTGGATCATTTTCACTTTCAGCCATTATGAATAACGCTTCTTGATCGTTTGTGTATAGGCTTTTGTGTAGACATGTTTTCAATTCTCTTGAGTCCACATTTAGAAGTAGGATTCTGGGTCTCATGGTAATTCTATGGCACTTTTTGAGGAACCACTAATTGGTTTCTGAAAATTTTGGGCTGGCATTTAGGGAGCAGAGGAATCAAGCAAACTGTAAATCCTTACAGCACTGGAACTACTATCATTCCTATCACCTGAAATTAAATGAAACCTACCTGAGAATGTTGTCAGATCAAATTTTGGAAAGCAAAGGTAAGGGAAAGCATGTGATCCAAGCAGAATAAGGCCAAGCTGGTACCAGAAATGAGGATGATGCTGAACCTTGGTGGAAGATGATGTAGTTTTATTTCATCTTTCTCTCCTACATCACTGCTACTAGAAAATTGTCAAATTGCTTATATATTTGTTTGTTTTTTGGTGCTTGGGATTGAACCTGGGTCCCCTGCATGCTAGATATAGGCTCTACTCTCCAGTCTCTATTCCTTTTTTTTAATGAGTATTCAATATACTGACACTTAAGGTACACAGTAGAAGCTGTATTTTATTAAGGAGCTCTAGGCATTCATGATAGATAAAAGAGACTTAGATAGAGGATAACAATCACCTTAGATAAAAAGGACACAATAATCCATGAGAAGAAGACAATACTTTTCTGAGAACTCATAGGGAAATATAGACAGGAATTACTGCCAGGGCTTTGAACCACAGAAGCACCAGCCAAAGTGTGCCCTTTTGGATACCTCAGCACTGGTGCAATGTGGCTGGTGACATGCTCCTTTGCAACTGATCTTCTTTCTGCATTTGTAATTCTGCAGCTATAGTCTACCAAGACCTGGAAGTAATTTGGATTCTTTGGGAATATGTGATTTTTTTTTAGCCTCCTAATCTGGAAAGTTAAATAATTTTCCTTTTGGACAACCTGTGCTAAAGCACTTTAGAGGAAGTATACATCTTAGAAGTAGAGAAAATTGTACCTCTCATGAAGAACTATTGGCCACTGTGGTCTGTAAGGTGACAGCCATATCAGGAACAGTTGCAAGAACCCTGATTTCATTAGCGAACTTGTTATGCATGACAGTAGTTTATGATCCAGAAGATGGGCAGGGAGCACAAAATCTGGCCAACTTCAGGCCTGTGAAGGGGTAGGGACTGTACTCAGGAATCTGAGTCACCTTTCTGGAACTCAATGTTGATTTCTCAAAAGTGAAGTGTTCAGACAGATGAATTATAAATGTGCCCAGTTATAAATACTCTGTAGTTCATAATAATGTCTCTTGTCTCTGAGATAATCAGAATTCATGTTGATTATATCACTGTACTCACAATTACCCAAGTGATCTGAAAGATTGACCTCCTTCCTAAGTACTCAAGGTAAAAATTTTCTGAGTATTTACTGCCTAGAACAAGGAGAACCAATTGCTTCTTTTAGTTAATTCTGAGTTCTGAAGCTTAGATGTTAGTCCTTTTGTTCTTCTAGAATATTTCACCCAATCTTACTCTGAGCTTCTATCTTTTCTTTGCTCCTTACTTCACTAGAGTTGTGAATAGATTAGTAGAGAATTTCCACATGCTTCCACCCTCAGATTTTTCTACTTGCTGTATTGTACCTACATATTGGGCTTCTCAGACTTTCAAAAAGATAAACTACACATACATTTAATTAAGGACAAATGCCCATCAATGATTGCCTCTCTCTTCTATAATTTTTCACTTTATTCTGTAATATTTTCAATAGCATCCACACTTATTTCCCAACTTATAACCATTCAAACAATAAAACCCCAAATCTTCTCTGTCCATATTTTCTCAAATCCACTCCAATCAGACTTCAATATTAAACTGAAAGGGCTTTATCCACTCACCAATAAACAATCCACTGTCAAAGCCAAGTCAGTTCTCAGTCTTCATTTTACTCATTTGATACAGTTCATTCCTTCTTCTACATTGATGCATATTTTTCACCTATAAAGCAGTTTAAGTTACTAAATCTATACTCTTACAACCATTTTTATCATTCCCATGGTGAACCTAAGAACTAATGAAGAAATTCAGGATGAAGAATTTGGAATGTCAAGATGTGACAAATTGTACTTTAATTATTACTTAGCTGTGAAATAGGAATCATAAAAAAAATACCTTCACAGAATTAACTATCAGAAAAATAGTAACCCAGTTATCAGTGGTTCAGTAAACTTTCTAAAATAAAAACTTTCATTTTAATTTCCAAAGGTGTTTCATCTGCTATAAGTCAGAACACCCCCCCCCCCACACACAAATATTTACAACAGTTCCCTGCTTTCTTTGTTTACCAACAATATTGTGATTATTTACCATGCTGTGAACAGCCTTATTGACTGAGGAATGACATTATGCTTTCTACAATGTGCTCTTCCTATTTATTCCCACAAATACAAATCATTCAGTATTTGATTGAAAAATGGGGCTGTCACATTTCAGTTTGAACAGAGAATAAATATCAGATAGTTAGAAATCCCATTTCCTTGGGCTGATGCAATCGTAACACATGCCAAACTCCCTTTTCCTTATTAAAATAACAAAGTGCTTTACTGGCCTGAGTCACAAAATAAACCTATTGTCTCACTGGAGTTGCTGCTAGTTGATGGCTCTGGGAGATTTAAAATTATGCCCAAATCACAGAAAACTAAGCAATAAGCCTTTCTAAAGCAAAACCAAATTAGGATAATCCATCAGCTGTCATTGTAAGACTAATTCCTTCAAATTCACACCACTTGAGCTCCTAAGAAAATAGAAAATAATTAGACAGAAACTTGCCATAGCCCCTCTCCAACCATGGTGCATGCCCCCACTTGTTCTCTTTCCTGCTCTGAGTTATCTATTGCTTTTCAGGGGCAGCACCCAACCCAACCTGTGAAGATACCTGTCTCTTTCCCCATCAGAAATTCTCCCTTGTGCTCTGCATCAGGTTTTCCCTCTACCTCCAGGCAGAAGACACACATGCAGTCTTCTCTCTGCTGCCCTCTCCTGCAGCTGCTGTACTGTTTTCCCCTTTCTCCTTCACAGCAAAACTTACAAAAGGAGTTGAATGCCATTGCTGTTTCTGATCATTGTACTTTTCGTCTTTATTGAACCCAATCCAGTTAGTGCTGAGTTACTCTTGTCAAGGTCACGATGACTTTCTCATTACAGAGACCAAAAATTTTTCCTCAGTCCTAAAACTGCCAGTAGCAAGGGCACGACTGATCTCATCTTCTCTTATAGGCTCCTTCCAGGCTTGGATTCCAGGACTCCACTTCCCTTATCTTACCTTCTACACCAGAATTGATCACTCTTTCCATTCTTTGTGTTGACTTCCCCTTACACCCATGACCTCTTCAATATGATGTGCCCATGGCTCAGCTTTGGATTGCTGCCTCTTCCTTCTCCTCCTCTTCCTCCTCCTCCTCCTCCTCACCCCCTCCTTCTTTTCCTCTTTTTCTTTTCTTCCTTTTCCTTTTTTCTTCTTCTTCTTTTTGAGATCAACAAACATTCCTTCCATGATCTTATCCAGTTTCAAGGCTCTAAATTCTGATAAATCCCAAAATTTCACATGCAGCGTTGGGCAATTAGCCTGGACTCCAGAGTGCTATGAACAACTGCACTGGACTTATTCCCTGCTGCAGTTTGAATGCCGATAATAGTGGGAAATCAGATTTTTGAACTGAGTAACTGAGTAAATGAAGAAAGAAATGAATGGATAGAGGAATCCTGCTCTGCCACATACATTTTGTGAGACCTCTCAGTCTCGGTTTTCTCACATAAAATTGAAAATAATCCATTCTTCATATTTGTGTACAGTAAATGTGACCATCTTTCAAGAATGTGACAGAGTCCAAGGACATGGAAACTTTCATGTCCTCTGTTTAAGTTTCTCTTCCCTTAAGTTCAGGGTTCTACCTAAGGGCACATGCCTGTGTGGAGAGAGATTGCTGCAAGAGGACCAGCAAGTTTGTCCCAGGAACTATGTTGGTGGTAGCATCCCCAGGAAATGCTTGTTACCTCCCTGAGAAGATCGCAGAGCTCAACCCATCTCTGACCCCTGCTTGCCCTACTAAAGTCAACCTACCACAAATTGTTCCCAGCTATCTCTTAAGAGCTTTGCTCAGGCCAGGATGTACTTATTCTGGCCCACCTTGTGTCACCCAACTGCATTCAAAAGAAAAGGGAGATCCAAGCCTTTGTTTCATGAGTTAATTAATACCCAGTAACCTAGAGAAAAATTGAGGATGGGAGCCCCAAAATTTGGAAACCTTTGGTTCCCAAGGAGACAATGCTGTCTCTCAGAGCCTGAGAGTGGAACAAAGGGTTACTCTCCACACCACAAAAGACCCTGGTTTAGGGAGCTTCCATCCACTTTCACAGACTTCTGATCTCCCCTGAATGTCAGAGCAAGAGGACTAGGAGGCCCATGCTATATAGTTAGTGGAGAAAAGAGAGGAGGTTGTACTATTCTTGCTTGAAACTTAGCCTAAGGCAGGCCAAGAGAGAGTTCTTATTTCCTTCATGAACATGGCTCATTGATTAAGTCCCATTGAAATAGAAAGGATGCTTTCTGGCCTACAGATGTCCAGGGGTTCCCACCGAGCATTCTGGATGTGGGTGACATAACTTTCTTATATTCTTGATTTCCAGAATGCATTTTCTGCCTGGCATCTCTTCCTGGCCTCTCAGGAATCCCCTTAGATGCTCACATCCCCATGAAACTGCTCTCTACCCCTAAACAAAGACAACATTCTTGTTTCTGAAGCATTGATTCATCTCAGGAAGATAGTGATACTGGCCTTAGCTTCTCCTCCAGAGCATATTTATATGCATGGTTTTGGTCCTATACTAAGAGCCCCAGAATGTGTGACTCAAATATTGGAGAAGAAATGACTTAGAAGACAGAACTGGAAGGGTGTAGGAAGAAGTGAATGGAGGAGATGAATATATGTTGAAGCAAATATAAACCACATTCTTCTCTTCATTTTGGGGAAGGGGAAAAGTGGGAGGCTATAGTGTTTTACAAATAAAAGAGTTACAAAAAGTGATGAATATTTAAATAACAATATAAATAAACAATTTAACTTGAATTGGCACGTAATTGTGCTATTCACCAGATAGCTACAGTGTGAATAAAACATGTAAATCCACCACATAAGGCAATCATTCTGGCTCAGGCCTGAAAACCAAATTTAAAGTTGACAATGACAAATGTCACTTTTCATCCTCAAGGGATATCTTTGTGATTGGATAAGAAACCTCAGCTGCAGATAAAATCTAGAATATAAACGTGGGTGGGTGTGTTAGTCACCTTTCTGTCATTGTGACATAATACCTGAAATAATCAATTTAAAAGGAGGAAAGATTTATTTTGTTCCTAGTTTCATGGTCACTTGACCCCATCACTTTGGGACTGTGGAGGCACAGCGTGTCACGGCAGGAGTGCTTGATGAAAGAGGCTGCTCATCTCATAGCAGCTAAATAACAGAGAAAGCTGAGGTTCAAGTCCCAATGTCCCCTTGAAGAACACACTTAACTTCCTTCCACTAGGCCCTCCTCTTAAACATTCCACCACCTTCCTGTCATGCCACAGGTTGGGCACCAAGGCTTCACACATTCACCTTTGAGGAACATTCCAGATCTAAATTATAGCAACAGGACACTTAATGAACATTAAACTTAAGCTAAAAGAACCCTAGACTCTCCCTAAGACTTGGAAGTAGAATCAAGTCTGGGATGTAATATGCAACCTCATCATGTATTGGGGTGGGACTACTCTTTGAAGAAGCTTCATGTTCATATAGGGTTTAGCTCCACATTCATATATGTGTGTAAGTCACAGGCTGAAAGTGTATGCATGACAGAGACATATTTCAGATCCATAAATGCAGAGAAAGGACTTATTTTCAAAATAAATCTTTGTACTTTATTTGTAGAATAGAAATAAACTCTATTAGTTATTAATTAAGATGATCCTGTGTCATGGAATGCAATAGCATGGATGTTGATATGTCCTTCCAAAGGCCCATGTGTTAAAGGGTTGGTCTTCAGGCAATGAAATTGGGAGGCACTTTGGACCTTTAGGAGGTAGGGCCTAGTGTGAAGACTTAGGTCATTGAGGGTGTGCCCTCCAGGAGACTGCAGCGGACTTGGGTCTTTGCATGCCTCTGTTTGCTTTCTGGCTTATAAGGTGAGTAGTTTTGCTCAGGCATACTCTGCCGGCATCATGTGGTGCTTTGCTGCAGGCTGAAAGCAACTGGGCTGAATGATCATGGTCAAGAACCTCTAAAAAATGAGCCAGAAAAAACCCTTTCTCTTACAAATTGATTATCTCAGGTGTTTCATTATAATGCAAAAGTGACTAATACATGAACAAACCTTATTTCAGTTTTTACATGACTCAAATGAATCAGAAATTGGATTTGTCAAATCACAAAGCCATTACTCAAAAGTATGTATTCAACTTGCCTTATACTGAAAACTGTATGTATTCTGTCTCCTCTGTCTTTGTAGAGGACAGAACTGACCCTGCCATGAAAACCCCACAGGGATTTCTCTGGGGCAGGGATAAGAACAGTGCTCACTATGCCACCAGATTTTATTTGTCATTTAACTTTGAATGTGTGTGTTTTCACACACTTCGCTAGCTAACTAATGTTTTTATTTGAGGCTGCAACTTAACTGCTTTTCTTTTCTGAGTAATTACAAACACTTTTTAAAAATTCAAAGCATTAAGGAACAATACTGATATTCAGTAAATGGCAAATTCTCTTCACAGTGGCAAAGGAGGACTGATTTAACACAATGGAAGAAGAGACCCTGCTAGGCTTTTGTATTTAAAGAATGAATTTGTTACCTTTTTGAGCCAAGGAGAGGCTTCTTTCAAGGCAATGTCTCTGGTATTGGAGAACAGAGCTGCCCTGATTTGGAATATGTGAAGTTCTGGAATATGTGGATTCTCAGTGGTAAAGTGTTTGGGGATGAGTCAAACTACAGCTATGAAAGTACATTGCCAGTATATGTCCCTGCTGGTTTATCATAGCAATTAGATAGGGTTAAAACAGCTTTTAGTGGATATGTGGTTCTTTGACTGTGATGGTTAATTCTATGTATCAACTTGTCTGGCCCACAGGGTACCTAGACTAAACATTATTTCTAGGTGTATCTGTGAGATGTTTCTGGATGAAACTAGCAAATTAACCAATGGATTTAGAGCAGATATCCCTCCCCAGTGTGGCAGTGTGGCTGGGCCTTGCCCAAACCACTGGGGATCTGAATAGAACAGAAGGAAGAGGAAGGAAGTTTTCCCTTTTTTTTTTTTTTTGTCTGCCTGGCATTGAGCTGAGACAACTCATCTTGTGTTCTCCTGCTCTTGAACAAGGGTTTACACTGTTAGCTTTCCAGGTTCTCAGGACTTTGTCCTCAGACTGAATTTTATCCTCAGCTTTCCTGAGTCCCAGCTTACAGATGGCAGATCATGGAACTTCCCAGTCTCCATATGAGCCAATTCTTTCTATTGGTTCCAATTCTCTAGAGACCCTTGAGTAGGAGACAATTCTCCCCCAGCCCCCGCCCAGGACTGAATTAATTTTTCCCCTTCAAATACCCTCAGCCTATGTGCTTCCCAATATATGGTTTCCTCTCATGCCTTCTTACCTCTTGCTTCCCACCCATTATTTACTCTTTACTCTCCCAGTGCATTGTCTTTTAAATAATTACTTTGTTTAGGATTTGCTTATACAGGTGAAAAACTCAGTAGATACAACCCTTCATCTGACTGAAGTCTTCTTTGGTGTTTAATTTACAAAGCACATGAATTTACTTATAAAATTTATTTTGCCTGATGTAGTCCTGTCTCCCCTCACATGACTGTCTTCCACATAGCCATACTTCAGAGAACATTAACATGATCCCAAACTGTTGGAGGATCCAAGTCCACATTGTGATTCTATTTGTGGAGCATTTTGAGATCTTCAGGAAACATAAGAGAAGGTCAAATTACAGAAAAATATAGAGATTTTTCGATATTGTTTTACAAAAATCAACATGCCTAAATAACTTGAAAAAAACTCAAAATGTATGTGAAGCATGGAAAGAAAACATACTTCTGTTAAAAGAATTATATGTAAGAACTTTTGAAATATAATTTATAAAACATAAAACAAATAAAAAAATAAATTGCTAAACTAGAACATTAATAAGGTAAAACTGTTAAAATAGTTTCAACATGTAAAACAAAGTCAAGAAATGTTTTATCTTTGTTAGTAATATATGTACATATACCTAGATATATGCACACATTCATACACATACACATATAGTCATATAAACACATGATCATCTATCTAATGTGTGAGGACTCATGCAAAATGAAAATACATTACCTCATGTTCAAAAAGCTAGGAAGAATACTATCAAAGATAATAAAGTACAAAGTTCTTTTCTTTCATCCACAGATTTTCTCTAGTTTTTCATTTGTTATTTACTCATTTAAGCAAAGAAAAATTTTAAGTTCAACATATTAGCAACCATTTTATCACTCATTTTTAATATTGTGCAATGCCAGCTTTAAAAGCAAAAATTAAACATTTAAGTCATATATGGAATCACTCACAATTATTCAATTTGTGTTTTGTAATTCATCTACCAAAGTGCCTCAAACTATCCAAAAGAGTCAAATTAAAGTAAGACTCACAAAATTTGGAAGGAAGAAAGAGAAGTTTCCAAGTGTTAGGTTGCTGAGGTAATGCAACAGCATCATCGGGGCTGAGGTGTGGTTATGTACTCAGAGAATACAGACTCTCACAGATCCCAAACTTGTGGAACTAAGAATTCATACCTGATTTGTGACACTCTCCAGCTACTAATCTGACAGATCTGAGAAAATTTAATCTGATGTTATACTTTCTATGTGGCTTCCACCCACATCCACAGAAGGAAGACAGTTTCTAACAATCTTTAAACTGTTGTGCCAAAGTGTGCTTGGAATGTGGCTTCCATGCTGAGCCAGTGCCCCAGGAAACATGTGCCCAAACTGAAGCCTCCTTTTGATTTGGCCCAGGCCCCTGCCTGATCTCTCACCTCACATGACTGAACCTAGACATTGCCTGTGTGGAGGGTGGGCCAGGGAAGGCCAGCTCCAACAAAAACATCAGGAGATTAAGAAACTGGCTGAGAACCCAACCCAGGAGGGAGTGGAAAGGAAGAGGCCAGAAAGTTTCAATTACTTGCTTAGGCTCCATTGTCCCATAGGACTTCAGTTAAAATATGAAAGTTTAAATACAAAACCACTAAGAATATCAAGATGGCACCCTCTGATCATTGTAAGCTATGTTCCTTCTGAGGCTTACCCTGTGTGACAGTTCTGGTCATACAACCATGAAGCCAATGAGGAATATCTCTATGGTGTTTCTCTGATTCTATTTCTGACTCTTTATCTATATCTCTGTATCATTCTGGACTTAGACTTAGGTACACATGTCTGTAATCTTATAGATGTTCCTAAGTATTGTTCCTACCCTAAGTGTTTCACATCCCTTACCTTCTTAAATCTTCACTATAATCTGAGAAATCAGTGGTACATCCTTATTTTAAGAGAAATGTTAAGTATGGGAATGTTGGATGGCTGACCCTAAACCCAAAATGAGGATGTAGAGCCCCAGGAACAGAACCTAAGTGGTCTGACTCTTGTGTTCATATTCTTTATCTCTGTTTTGCAGCATCTAAGGAAGAGTGCAGGTACTCAAGAAAGGTGATGTTACCATTTTCTCTAAACAACTGAAGAAAGGTCTAAAAATCCTGGACTCATTTGAAAATATATTCCAGACTGATCTTACTACTAATAAGAAAGAAGTCTGCCAGTTTTCTTAAAATCTACTGTAAATTTTATGCACTACATCCTTTATTTCTACTCTTTTTTTCTCTCTTATTAGATTTAAATTAAACAATATCTTGTAGAATTGTTGAACCTAATTTCTTCTGAAGGGAATAAAGGACAAGCCTTTGGAGTTAGGTCATTTGTCATAAAGAACTTCCAAGTTTTGTTCTTAAGATAAAGTTTATAAAAGTTTTTCAGGTTACAAATTAAGAAGTAGAAAGTTTTCCCATCATTAGTTCTATCAAACTTTCAACTCATACCACAAGATCTTAGAATAAAAACAAAAAGGCAAATCATTCAAATTTTCTAGTAAAGGCTGCAATAGAAGAATGTTTACACACTTTAGAAGGAGAGAGAATAGCAGTCCACAGTTTATAAATAGCTGGCTTATCTATCAAGTGTAAAGATGAGCAAGAGTTTATGCAAGTTAAGAATTTATGCAAGCTCTTATCTTTATGAAAGCTTATCTTATCTTTAAGAGTTTATCTTCAACCTAAAGGTTTAAACCTAGGGGCTGGGGTTGTGGCTCAGCCATAGAGCTCTAGCCCAGCACACCGAGCACATGTGAGGCTTTGGGTTCGCCCTCCTCAGCACCACATGAAAGTAATATAAGTAAAATAAAGGTATTGTGTCTACCTACAACTAAAAAAGAAAGAAAGAAAGAAAGAAAGAAAGAAAGAGAAAGAAAGAAAGAGAAAGAAAGAAAGAAAGTGTTAGAGTTTGTAAACAAGTCAGGATGGCGCCTGGCATTTTGCCAGGGAAATGTTAGAGTCTGTAAACAAGTCTGGATGGTGCCTGGCAAAATGCCAGAGGGAGTGGTTTGTGAAGTAACACCAGCGAGCCATTAAGTGTGGAGATTTCTTATTGGTTGACTGATGTATCTACTTTATGCTAATTAAGATAAGCTGTGTGGAATGTATAAATACCACTCCTGTCCTACAATAAACGGCTTCCACTCCTGCTATATCAACGTACACAAGTTGTTCGTCCCCCCCCCCCCCAGTTATTTTGCTGCAGCCGGACTGCGGCAGATGGTGGCCCGTTACCATCTGGGACACTCGGGGGTAAGTGACGAAAAAATGCTGCCCGTCCATAGATAGGACGGGAGCAAATCTGCTCGTCCCTAGGCAGATAGGGCGAGAGGAAAAATGGCCATTTCGAGAAAATGGAGAAGATTGATACAGTATGTTTGTGTCTTGTTTTGTCTTGAAATGTTGTATTGTCTTTGTGATGAAAATATAGAAGGGGTAAGAAGTAAATTACTAAGTGAAGGAGGCACCCCAGTGGAACCAAGAATAGTTAGGGCATGTGTTGATGGAAGCCCAGGAACTCTAGTCAGAAAGAAAAAGAAAGTTAAGAAGAAGAAGGATTATCAGGAAAAAAGTTGCAGCAAAAGGCTATTACTGAATACTTTTTGTTACCGGAGGGTGCGTGAATCGGCGCCGCGGCTGCCACATGCCCGAGCTGGTCACGGCACAGCAAGGGCTTTCCAAGCAGAGGCAGCCGGCAATTCCCCGCCCCCAGCCTGGGGAGTGGGGCCCGGTGGCAGTTTGAGTCCGGGACACTCCCCAGGGCCATCTGGGGCTGCCCAGGCACTACAGCCAGCAGAAGACGCTACTGGTGTCCCTGATGTTTGGTCATTTTCAATGCCAATAACTAAGCTACAATGGTTCTCCCACACCTGGAAGCTGATGAGTAATGAGCACTATTAATGCTTATTTCCAATGCAAAAAAACCTTGAGATAATGTACTAAATTGTTCAGAAGGTTGTTTTCTTAGTAGAATGCTACAGGATTTTCTTTAGCCATCCGGAGTTCCTGCCTTCATCCCAGTGCCGGTGAAAACGAAAGTGGAAGAATTTCCAGTGTTGCTGAGAACCGGAAGAGACTTCGGATCAAGCTAGCTGCCTGCAGAACTTACCTGGACTGTGATTTAAGCTAGCTGCCTACAGAACTTACCTGGACTGTGAGTTAATCTATTGAGACATTGCTTTACCTGGACTGAGACAACAAACTGTAATCTGCAACAAGTAGTAACTCGGTATCTTTGCAAATGGTGTCATTGCTGGTATAATTTTTCCAAGGGCTTCTTGCATGGAGCCATCAATTGGCTTGGTATTGTGGCATTTTGTATCCTCCCCTTCTGCTTGTAGCAGATTATTTATGGTGTTTGTGTAAAAACCACTATGGTCGTTATTTAAATTAAACAAAAGGGGGAAATGTTAGTGTCTGTAAACAAGTCAGGATGGCGCCTGGCAAAATGCCAGAGGGAGTGGTTTGTGAAGTAACACCAGCGAGCCATTAAGTGTGGGGATTTTTTATTGGTTGACTGATGTATCTAGTTTATGCTAATTAAGATAAGCTGTGTGGAATGTATAAATACCTTTGTTGTCCTACAGTAAATGGCTCCTACTCCTGCTGTATCAATGCACACAAGTTATTCATCACCCCCTTGTTATTTTGCTGCAGCCGGACTGCGGCAAGGAAGGAAGGAAGAAAGAAAGAAAGAGAGACACCTAGGAACCTCTTTGAAGTCATGGGGCACTAAACTTCAAAGATTTAAAAGATAAAGGATTGATGGAGGAAAGTGAGAAATGAAGAGTTGGGTATTAAGCATTGAATCATTTTGAACAGAGAATATGGCGCAAGTTGGAAAAGCCATGGAAATCTGGGTTATAGAGGAAGATAAAAATGCTATAGTCCATAACATGTAAATAGAATAATAAAATTGAGATAGGAAAAAAATCCAAGAGTGCTATAGGTTCATACTTCCCATAAAGTCAGAAGATGTGATCTAAAACCACAATGTATCCTTTAAAGGAGACTCAGTCCTACACCAGAAATGCAAACAACTAAAGAAAAAATAGATAAATTGGACTACATCAAAATTCAAACTTCTGTGTATAAAATGCAACAGAGTGAAAATAATCTGGATATAGGAGAAAATATTTGCATAAGGTGTTTATTTTTGTTATGTTTTTTGTTGCTGTTTCCAAAAGACCTGACTAAAACAATTAGAGGAGGAAAAGTTTATTTGGAGATCACAGTTTCAGAGGTCTCAATCCATTGATGGTGGATTTCTTAGCTCTGGGCTGGAAGTTAGGAAAAACATCATGGTGGAAGGTTGTGGAGGTAAAAAGCAGCTCAGAACATGACTAATAGGAAGCAGAGAGAGAGAGAGCTCCACTAAAGAGGGTCCTCCAAAGACACACCCACAGTGATCCACCTCCTCTAGCCACACCCTACCTGCTTACAGTTACCACCCAGTTAATCAATATCAGTGGGCCAATGTACTGATTTGGTTGTTTAAAACTCTCATAACCCAATCATTTCACCTCTAAACTTTCTTACATTATCTTACACACAAGCTTTTGAAAAGCAACTCATAACTAAACCATAAAAGGGTTAATATCCAGAATATACAAATAATTACAAAAAAAATATTTAAAAAATTGAACAAAAGACTTGAATAGATTTTTTTCCCCTAAAAGAAGATCTACAAATGGCAAGTGAGCCTGTACAAAGGATGTTCTACATCACTATTCATAAGGGAAATATAAATCAAAGCCTCAATGAGATAATGTCTCATAGGCATTAGGATGAGCACTATTAAAGACAGACAAACAAAAATACAAAACAAAAAATAGCAAATGCTGGAAAATATGTGGAGATAAAAAAAACTCCTTGTACTTTTGATAGGAAGGTAAAATGGTGTAGCTGCTATGGCAAACACTATAGCAGTCCTAAAAAAGTTAAAAATATAATTACCATATGATGCAGCAATTACACTTCTGGGCATAAACCCAAAAGATTCAAAGTACAATTTTGAAGAGTTATTTGTCCATCTATATTCACAGCAACATTATTAAAAAATAGCTAAAAGGAGGAATAAAATTAGGCTTCCAGGGACAGATAGATAAATAAATAAATATGGTATATCCAGACAATGAAATACTGGCCTTGGAAAGGAAGGAAATTCTGATACATGCTATGAGATAGATGAACCTTAAGGACATTATGCTAGATGAAATAATTGAGTCAAAAAAGGCAAATTCTATGATTGCCCTTATAGGAGGGACCTATAGTTGTTAAAATTATAGAAAGTGAAAATATGGTTGCCAGAAGCTGGGTAAATTTTTCATTTTTTAATTTTTCATAAAAAAAATAGTTGTGAAGCTTTGTTCCCCAACAATGTAAATATACTTAATACTGATTACTCTACAATTTAAAATGATTTAAGATTGTTGGGCATGGTGGCACACGCCTGTAATCCCAACAGCTCTGGAGACAGAGGCAGGAGGATTGTGAGTTCAAAACCAGCCTTAGCAATTTAGCAAGGCACTAAGCAACTCAGTGAGACCCCCACCTCTAATTAAATACAAAATAGGGCTAGGGATTTGGCTCAGTGGTAGAGTTCCCCTGAGTTCAATCCCTGTTTACTCCCCTGCCTCCCAAAAATGATTTAAAATAATAAATTTTGTTACCTTACCAAACTTAAGAGAATTTATTGGTAAGTGAATCTGGTTACTATCTTTGAGTTTTTATCATTATTTCATTAAAAAATTTTGGCCACTAAATATTTGTGTTAAAAAAATATTTAAGTTAAATTTAATAATTTCTCCATAGTTAAACAAATTACTAATGATTCCGCTCACATAAAATGTCTAGATTTTGTATGGATTAATAATAGTATAAATATATAAATTAAATTATAATTTTGACTATATTTTTAATTCTTCCCATTAAGAGAAGCCTGATTCAGTTTACCAAGTGCAAATGACTTCTTGGGGACTGAATTTGGCAATATTCTTTTTTATATTTTTTCCGTACTTTTTTCTATATATTTTAAACTTTAAAAATGAAAGATGGACATTTTGAAATTTATTATAAATTTTATTTTTGGTTATACTAATTTCTACTTGACTTGGGTTTGAAGGTTAGGACCAGGTGATTTATAATATTTCACAATGTAAAAGTATGATTCTATTTTTTTTGATTGGATAGGAAATCTTAATTCATCCTCTTTCTAGAGAACATATACCCAGATGTTACAAAGAAAGTTGAAAACTATAAATATTTTACAGATTAAAATGGGACATTTTAAGCAAATGGTAGTTACTAAATTTAAACTTAAAAAGTCCAAACTTACTAATGTGGGCCATAAAATTAAAGAACATAGATTAATTTTTTATCATAAAGAATAGATGGAATTATATAATATGTAAAATTGTAAAATGATATGATTAATTAGATGATTGTTACTATGATTAAAATCATACTCATCTAATTAATTAATGATGGAATGAAAAGGCAGAATACAGCAGGCATGAGAGCAAAGATTCTCACAACCTAATCAGTGTCTTAATTCTGAAAGGCATATGCCTAAGGAGGGCTTGTATCCATTAGAGGAACAGGGCCACAGCATGACATAGAAGCTAGTATTACCTTGATATTGAAACCAGAAGATTGTACAAGAAAAGGAAACAATAAACCAACATGTTTCATAAATATAGATGCAAGAAGATTTACCTGGTACACAGAATCTCTCTCTATTGACTTTTAAAACAGGTGTGAATCTACAGTCATCTCAAAATGAAAAGTTTGCTTTAAAAGAATCATCCAGGGCTGGGGTTGTGGCTCAGTGGTAAAGCCTAGCACATGTGGGGCTCTGGGTTAGATCCTCAGCACCACATAAAAATAAAAGGTATTGTGTCCAACTACAACTAAAACAAAATATTAAAAAAAAAAAAAAAAGAATTGTCCAATGGTAGAAATCACTAGAATCATGAAAAAAAAAAAACAAATATTTTTTTATTCTAGATAAACATTCACAGGTTATTACATGTATGCTTATTTGGAGTGACCTCAACAGAAAAACCGAGCAAAATGAAACTTTATTACTATCCTAGTTTACTTTGTGCAATAGTATAAGTGGGTAATCTAAATTAAGATTTAAAAAAAAAAAAACTATTAATTTAGGTACAAGTGGATGTATTTGATCAATTAATTCACTGTTGAAGCCCATGAAAATTATTTTCTTAAATGTGTCATAGAATTTTCTCCTTTAATGAATGAAAAGGAATGGAATGATTTTTAATTTTCTCTCAAAAGATATAACTTTCTTTTAAGGGTCAGGAAAAATACCCACACAATGAATGTAAAGTTAGTAAAGAAATGCACCATTGAGTATACACCAATGGCAGGCAGGGTTCTTTATCTTCTGGAAGGTGAGGAATTGTGGTTAGTTGCTTTTGTCTCACTTTCAAAAAAATCACAGTGTTCATAAATAATCAGCACAAGTGGCAGCCAGCAAGTACTACAGATATCTTAAGGCATCTATCATTACCAAAGCAATACACTTTTCTGGCTATAAATCATTACCGATGATTTATGAATATTCCAAAACTCCCTCTAGAAGCAGCTGAACCTAGGGTGACAAATATCTGTGCTCTTTCTGAGACCCAAGGAGTATGTGTCATTTAGCTACCTGATACCAATGTTTCCTCTGACATAAACATCTTTCAAGTGGATATAATCTTTTTGAAAAGTAAATATGAGCTTCCACAAAGAAATCATGAAAACATCACCTCATTGTTGCATGTTCATAAAGAGATCTTCGAATATTTAATGAATTTTTATACATACATTTTTGTTTTTATTGAATCTCAGATTCATAAAGAGTAACTAATTTCTGCTTATTAAATCCTTCAGGAGTGAAAATTGGAAAAGCATAGTTTTATTCTTTCTGTTGTCAGTATAACTCAAGAAATTAAAAATATAATTTTACTGAAATATAGGATGAACACCTAGGATTTTTTTCTACTCATTAGTGAAGAACCAATATATGGTAAATAAGATTCAACAAAATTTGAGTAAAGAGGTCATTTTTTAAAAGAATAAGATTATTAATTAGATGTGAAACAGGTTGATGTCTTACAGGATAGTGAAACAATAATCAATTGGGTTAACTTTTGGATTGAACATCACTATAGCTATAGTAAATTGTCATACAACTTCACAGAGCATAAGCTCTACCTAACTAGTAAACAGCAAGATTGAAAACAGTCGTAGAAAATTAAATGATCCTTTTATATTAACAACACTTATTAAACAATGCTCTAATATGTCTAAGCATGGACTTAGACATCAAAAGACAGTTGTACTACATGACATTGCTTAGTACCATTCATATTATAATGCCATTTTCTAGCAATTACATCATAATTTACTTCATAATGTAATAAACATAAATAACCCACAACTATTAGAGGTAGATTTAATTATTTAGAATTCCTCAGTGCTATTTGACTTACATCAATTTACATGAAATTGACTCCTCCAATTCATCACTATTATAAGTATGGTTGAAGTCATTTGTAAATTTACTGCCTCTGCCCCAAATTTTTTCATTCAAATTTTTTCTTTGAGGAACTATTATTTACTACTAACTTCCCTTTCTTTATGGTCCATAGAAACAAGGGCAGTAAACCAATGGAAAAGCAAATCAGCCAACTAAAAGAATAGAAACATTTCTCAGGGTTATTCTCAAGTGAATAGCTTGTTGTGAGATTGTTTACTCCGAGTAGCACAATAATTTTTGTTCATTCCCTGCCCCATTTGACCTGGGAACACATGGTGAATAGTAATGGTTAATATATGTGTGTAACCAAGAGTTCCATTTATGCAAGGGTGGATATTTCCAGAGCATACTCCATAGAGAGAGGTAACCTGAGAACATATTTGGCTCACAGTTCAGAGACACAAAACAAACATTGCTGGATCTTTAGTTTAAAATAATTTTTTTAACCTTAGAAAACTACCAAAGTGTTTGTTAATAACATTAAATTTGAAGCCTTTATAACCTAACTAACAAAAACATGGTATATTAAAATAATTGAATATGTTTCTTCTGAAACCTTCATTAAAGTATCAATTTATCAAAGATATCTTATTAGTTCTTGCAGGCTCAATTTCTTGATTTTTAAAAATATCCTTGATTTTTAAAAATAATATGGTGATATAGAAGAAAATGCATAGTGAATTTTAAAATGCTTTATTTACCAAAATCAATCACTATATTTACCTTTCATTTTAAGTCCAAACCACTGTAAGAACTTTAATGTCTAGTTTGTGTCATAAATATTTAGTTTATGTCACAAATAGAAAAGTATGGTTCATTTTAGCAGCATGCCTTTTGAGAAGTAAAATCAGGAGTTGCTCTGAATCAGATACGGACTGGAAGCTTTTGCTTTCCAGGCTACCCTTGAATTTCCATTGCCTACACAGAGGACAAATGGCTGCTTAAAAGAATCACTAAGCATGGATTTAGACATCAAAAGATAGTTGTATACATGAATTCTGGGATTCCTAACAAGCCCTATACACTGGTGCAGAGATTCAATAATAGAAGTGCAATTACAGTGAAGATTGTACAGCCCTTAAGCTTCTTAGATATAGAAATTTAACTGATTTTAGTTACTGAATGACCCACTGAATTAGCAATTTGTTTTGGTGGTGTTCTGAAATTAATTCAACAGATTATGGAAGTTATTCCCTTGACCTCTTATTATCTATTATTCATTCTCTTTAGAGAAAATATATGTACATTTTGTTTGCATTTTAAGCAAGGAGAGAATATTACAGGTGAACTAATCTATTGCCATGTTCTTTCCCATTTTTAAACAGATTCTGAGATACCTAATTTTTTTTTTTTTTCTTTTGTTTTTGCTTGGACTTTTCTAATTCCTAAAGCTTGAAGCTTAGATTATTTTTTAAAATTATTTATTTATTTACTTACTAGTTGTAATAAATTATACATGACAGTAAAAAGCGCTTCAATTCATTGTACACAAATGGAGCAGAATTTTTCACTTCTCTGTGCATGAAATAAAGTCACACCATTCGTGCAATCATACATGTACCTAGGGTAGTGATGTCTGTCTCATTCCACTGTCTTTCCTATTCCCTTTGTCCCTTTCCCCATACAGATTAGCATCCACTTATTAAAGAAAACATTTGGCCCCTTGTTTTTTTGAGATTGGCTTATTTCGCTTAGCATGATACAGAAGTTAGATTATTGTTTTGAGATCTTTCTTCTCTTTTCACATGAAAATATTTAATACTATCTTGCTATGGTTTGGAGGTGTAACCCAAAGGCCCATGTGCTAATAAAGGCTTGGTCTTTAGCGTGGTATTATTGAAAAGTGCTGGAACCTTTAACAGATAGGGCCCAGTGGGAGGTCCTAAGGTCATTGAAGGAGTGCCCTTGAAGGGGATTGTGGGCTCCCAGTTGCTTCCTCTTCCCTTTGCTTCCTGGCTGATAGGGTAATCATTTGCTCCACCATCAGCTCCTACAATGGCATTCTGAGGCTCTAAGAAATGGGGCCAATTAATCATTATATGGAAGCTCAGAAACCATGAGTCAAAATAAAACTTTCTAAGTTAAATATCTCAGGTACTTAGTTATAATGTCAGAAAGCTAATATATATATTAGAACATACATATATATATGTATGTTAGTAGACCAAAAATATATAGACTAGTAGACCAAAAATATATTCCTCTAAGTACTTATTTGAGAGGAACTCACAAATTTCACTGTTATATTTTATTTTTCATTCCTTTAAAAATGTCTTCTAATTTCCTTTGAGAATTTGAGACTTCCTCTTAGAACTGTAGATTATTTAGAAGTGTCTTATTTAATTTCCACGGAGGTATTATTGTTATCTTTGTATTTTTAATTTCTATTTTAAGTCCTTTATGGTCAGAGAATATACTTTATATGATGGTAATTATTTTAAATGTGTGAAGGTTAGATTTATGACATAGGATATAGTCTGTCTTGGTGAATGAGCTATTTACACTTGCATGGAACACTGCTGCTGTTCAATAAATGGTAATTACATCCAGTTTCATGGTGTTAATTCTTTTTTATCCTTACTGATATTTTTGGTCTACTAGTTCTATTTAATATTCAGATATACTTATTTTAGTTGTTTTTTTCTTCAAATATTTTAATTTATTAGTTGCATATGCATTAGAAGTATAAATTGACACATTTATAATTATGCAATGTTCTTCTTTGTCTCTGATAATTAATTTCTTGTTCTGAAATATACTTTATCTGATACTAATAAAACTATCCTACATTCTGGTATCACTATTTATCTATTGCTGCATTACAGATTACACCAAACTCAACAGCTTACAAATAATTATTTTAAAATGTTCTGATAGTCAGAAATCCAAGATTAGTTCAAAAGTGCTTTAGACTTTGCTAAGGGTATACCATCTAAAAAGGACAGAGAGTCTGCTTTCAAGCTCCCTTACTAACTAACTAACCATGGTACAACAAACAATGATCTGAGTGTGAACACCACTGTCAGGAGTTGGTGATCATCTTAGGAGCTGTCTATCATAGTAGTTGCTCACTATTTCTGGTATTTCTATTGACTAGTTTATCTTTTAAATTGTTAGTCAGGACTTTTGTTTCTTTGCATATCTATTAGCTTTTTATTGCATGTAGTACATTTAGAAGATATATTGTAGAGACTGTGCATTATACAAGTTTTCTCAAATGTGGTTCAGCTACTGTTCCAGAACTGGCCTAACATCACTTTCACTAGAAATAGCACAATGAAATACAAATTTAAAATTAGCCACGTTAGAGAATTAAATAATTTTCATTTCTTTCAATTATATACAACTAGAGGTGGACATAAAATAATTAAAGTTTGAAAATATATTTATGATGTAATCCTCAAGAAAAACAAAAATAAATATTGGATAGGATTTAATGTAAAAAAGCTTTTGAGAATTTAGTACTGTATTTACTAAAAGAATTGTCAAAGAATAAAATTATGGATTCCTTTTTGTTAAAATTAATGTTTTCTGTAATTTACAATTTATATAAATTGGCATGTTTGTGCTTTTATTCTGAATAAATCAGAGCACTTTACTTAAGAAAGGTATTTTAGAAATGCAAGTAGTTTGAGGGCTGGACTTGCCTAGTGCTATGGTTTGGATGTGAGGTGTTTCCCAAAACCTCATGTGTAAAACAATGCAAGGTTTGGAGGAGACAGGATTGGTTTATAATCTTAACCTAATCAGTGAACTAATCCCTGATGGGATTAACTGAATGGTGACTGGAAGCTATGGGGATTAAGGTGTGGCTAGAGGAGGTGGGAATTAGGACGTTGCTTTGGGGTATATATTTGTATCTGGCAAGTGGAGTCTCTCTGCTCTCTGATCACCATGACCTGCCTCCCTCTGCCAACTCTCCTGCCATAAGATTCAGTCTCCATGAATGGAGCCAGCCTTCTATGGACCAAGATCTCTAAAACCTTGAGTCCTCAAACTTTTCCTCCTCTACAATTGTTCTGGTTGTGTCGTTTAGTCACAGCTGTGGAAAAAGTTGGCTAAAACACCTAGCATGCTTGAGAATCTGGTTTCAATCAGCAGCACTGCAAAGATAAATACATACATACATAAATAAATAAATAAAGGGAGAAAGGAAAGTAAGTAAGTAGTTTGAAAACATTATGCTAAGTGAAGGAAGATTGACACAAAAACCAATATACTGTATGATTCCTCTTATGTTAAATATCCAGAATAGAAAAATTCATAGAGACACATGCTGATTATTGATTTCCAGGGATTGGGTTCGAAGTGAGAATGAGAGTGAAAAGGGAGTGTTGTATAGTAAATAAAAAAAAATTTAAGGGAAAAAACTTTAAAAAGAAATCCTGGTAGTTTATTGTTTATTGTCCTTTACTGCCATTCATGTTTAATCTACTTCTTTAAAAAATAGCTTTATTGAGATACAATACATGTAATATAAAATTAAATCATTAAGAGAAATCAATTTAAGGAACTTTAGTATATTCAGAGTTGTGCATTAATCACCACTGCCTAATTCCAGAATGCTTTTGATACCGCCAGTTACCTGGAGGTTTCTTCTCTTCTGGTATCTTCATTTTGGCTCTGACCTCAGAGAAATGTTAGCCTCATAGAATGAATTGGAAAAAACAGTATCCTCCTCCATTTTTTGAAAGAAATTAGGAAGGACTGACACAAAGTCTTTAAATATTTGTTATATCAATAATGTAGCCACTTCAATCTTGGCTTTTAAATAATTATCAGGTTATTCAGATTTTGGGGTATTTTTAGAAATTCTCTCATTCAGTCTAATTAACTAATTTATATGTATATAGTTTTTAATAGTATTCTCTTATAATCTTTTTTTTCTTGCAATAGTAGGCATATCATCTTTCATTTCTGATTTTAGTAACTTATTTAGTATTATTTCTATGCAAATCTAGTTAAAGTTTGAAAATTTTGTCTTCTCAAATTATACAGCTTTTGATTTTGTTCATTTCCTCTATTGTTTTTCTATTTTACTTAGCATTTATTTCCATCTGTCTTCATTATTCCCTTCCTTCTGTTTGCTTTGTGCTTATTTCTGCTCTTCTTTTTCTAATGTGTTGAGGTGGAGGATAGATCATTGATTTGAGATCACTTTGGCATTTTAAATATGTGTATTTGCAACTATAAATTTCCTCTAAGCACTACTTCACGTATATCTGCCAAGGTTTTGGCATGTTATGTACTCATTTTCATCTATCTCAAAATATTTTTCTAATTTCTGAAGATTTGTCTTTTAATTCCTTTGTTATTTAGAAACTTGTTGCTTAATTTATGCATTTTTGTGAATTTCTAACACCTATTTCCCACAGCACAGTCTTTTAACATTCCTGCTTATTTGAAAACATGTTTTTTTTTTTTTTTTTTCATCTGGACTTGTGTGTGTCACCTGAGAATCAGCACCATTTATTGTAGCCACTAATTGAAGCTATGCTTAAACTCCCCTTGAACCTTTAAGGAGGGGGAGCTGGGAGTAATAAAAATTCCCTCTTGACTTCTGGTTAGCTCCTTTGCAAAGCAGAACAGCAGGGGTACAGCTTCAGTTTCTAACTGGAATGTCATGTTTGCCCATGGGTCTAATGATTTTCAATGATTGAGTTGATAAACGCTTCTCAGTTGATTGTAATCCCTTTGATCTCTCTTCAGAGACTTTGGATAATTGCCTTTGTTAATTTTTACCTCTTCAATAACTGTCTCTCTGGAAAAGAAATTTTCCTAATAAAGCCAGAATTAGACAGGCAGTCAGTATAAATAGGTAAATTGAGTCAGGTTGCTCTCGGAGGCCAATTTTGAGTGAGTCTGCCAAGTTGGAGACTGTCCCCTGAAGAATTGAAATGTTAATTCCTTCAGGGCCCTTCCTCCACCCTGATCAAGAACCTCCTCCTGCTCCAACCTGTTGCCAAGGTAACCTGTCCCAGGAATTGCCCCTCCCTACAGGGAGCTATAAGGTTGTTAATGTGTCCTTGGATGCTCCAGCCTGCCCATCCCCCTCAGCCCACCTGTTTCCTATTTAACATTTCCTTTTGGCCATCCAATTTAACATTTCCTAGGCCTAATCAAATGCCTACTCACTACAGCAGGAAGGAGAAAGATAAGGGGAAGAGGGCAAGAGAAAAAAGGAAGCTTAGGACACATAAAAATATTTTATTCTTTATTTTCCTTGTTGACTCTCCCTCCAAACCATCACTATTTCATTTTTGAGGTCAGGATAAAGATCTTATTTTGCTATTGTTTCCTATATTATTAATTAATTATTTTTAATTAATTAATTTATTTTTTATTATTTCTTACATACATCATGTTTCCTATAAGATACCATTATATGTAAGAAGATACCATTAAGTGTAAGGCAGAGAATAGTTGCCTGGGTCCAGCCCCAGCAGGGATACAGGGATCTGAAGGAGGAGTTGGCTAAAGAAGAGACAGGACAAAAGGTTGCAAGTTATGTGCTGCCTCCAGAAAGATCTGCAGCCCCTAGAAGAGCCTTTATTTTTAATACCTTTTTTTTTTTTTTGCAGGTGTATTTTCAGGTAGTTAATGAATAGCCTCAAAACCCGAAACTTCTTTGATTTCATAATTTTACAAGAATTACAATCTTTTCTGACATACATTGATTATCTAAGATATTGAGTTCATTGTTTAAAATATTTTCCTATAACCTTTGCCAATCATGATTAAGCTTTTATGTTTTTACCTCAATCACTGGGTGCTAGACTACCCAACTGGACTACATGTCTCCTGACCTATTATTAACTTTTAACTTTAAAGAATACATATAATTATTTTACTAACCTTTAACTTTAAAGCATACCAATGATTATTGTTAAGTTTTGTTACTTCTAAACTAAAGTCCCAATAAAACATACATAAAATAGTGAAAGTCTATTACTTAGAAGCCTACTACTCTGAAGTGCCTCTAAAATATATCTATATTAATATTACATTACTTTATTTTTAATTTCCAAGGTAATTTCCTTTTTCCATCTGACCCATTTAACTGCTTTCTTACAGAGTTTCTTTGATCCTTGGTCAAAGCACACTAATTCTTATGTCTTTGTAATCTTTAACTAAAGGGCAGGCTCTGCACCTCAACCCATTTACCATTAATATTAACTATGTGTTTCCCATTTGTAAGGCAAAGGAGGCTCTCTTGGTGGGAAGAATGTATTTTTTTTTTAGCCTCTTGTCCTCGAGGGGGATACCATAATCTTTCTTTAATTAAGTAAGCTACATACAGTGGTCCTTGTACTGTTGGCACATCAATTATTTTTCTGTAACTAGGCTGTTTGCACAGGTAGTGGCTTTAGAACAAGGGATTGTTAACTGTGGGATAAACATTTCCTTCGGCTTGAGGAATAACACTATTGCTGATATCCTGAGAGATACATTCTGGGAATTTTCCTGCAAGCTCAGGCAATACATACTTTATTATTGATTGATATATGCCCTGTTATCCATATCATGAGTATCTTAAACAAAACACTTAACATTCCCCATGGTTCCAGTTTCCCCATGCTGTGACCATGTCAGACAGCCGTGCAGGAATGCCTTCATCAAAAAGTGTTAAAAAGATTACAAGAGATAATATCACATCAAATGAAGACATTGTTTGAAAGGTTAATCTTATCTCTTCAAAGTTAACTTATGAAATATTTAAGTTGTGTCATCAAGAAAATACAGTATTTCCTTAAAAAGTCAATGGACAAGAAATGCAGGCAATTTTTTAATCTTGAATTTGTTTTCCTGCACAGCAAAAATAAATTGTAAAAAGCTTCCTGTCGTAGCCATCTTGTCTGCATTTGTTGATGTATTTGTGGGCTCTGTGTGGGTAGGAGCAATTCCTCACTCTACATGGTGTGAGATGAGAGTGCTCAGCATAAATACACAGCCAGAGTGACTGGGACACATCAGCTTGTGTGAGTTATAGACCAGGCTAAAGAAGGGGTTGGCCTGGTAAGTTAGTTTGACTGGTTTAATTTTTCATTCCTATATCATTATGTAACTGTATTTTTTTTTCCTCCTGTTCTATATCAGTTAAGAAAAGCATAAAAAAGTCAGTCCATTTACGAAGACATTCTTCACTTTAGGATCCCACTTGCTCTGTTATTATTTGTGGTACACCCTAAGGCCGCCAAGAAAATTGCAAATCATGTCTGCAGCAATCCTGATATCACTCATCACAGGCATTTTTAATCATGTGGTACTATCAGATCCAACATTATTAAGTGACTGGGATTGAAGCAGGCCAGAGACCCCCCACACACACCCAAAAGACCTTTGTCATAATTAAGCTTCTCTTCTTGTCAGATAAGCAGGAAGTGTGCAGAGGTTATTGTGGTCAGCTTCTTCTGTCCTACTTCAGTATGGGTACAGGATGTGTCCTGAAGGGGAACAGAAGAGGTCAGGAACTATACTTGGGAACATCTGGTCTGTTCCTGTACCTTGGAGAGTTGCCGACCTTACCAGAATGTTTCCGCTATTTTCTCAGGCTACCTCTTCTCTTTCTTTTTTCATTTTTGCCATATCATCTCTTCCTATTTTTTAAAAAAATTTTCTTTATTTTCCTTATTTAACTTTTCTTACTTTTAGAGTGTTGAGAGACTGAATAAACAAACAGAAAACAGCCAGACCATATCCATAAAAGGAACCATGAACCAAAGACTGTAGCAACCAGCCCAGGAAACCAATACTCAGAGCAATAAGCCCAAGAAGTCAATCTATTATCTATACATCTAACTCATGATAAATTAGATCACTATTCCTTGTAACGATTCAGACAATAACCCTTGCCTCTTCTCAACCACATATATACACAAGTACACATTTACGCACACACACAAACATCCACCAAGGTAGAATTAGTGAGGCATTTACTCAGATATAGACTTTAATGGAGTAGTGCAGAAACTCATAAATAAAAATTAAAATTATTTAATATAACATTCTCCCAATGAAAAGTAATACAAAAGTCGATAATCAATGAAATACCACAATTTGAGAAAGGACTAGATTTGACCGTCATTAGTACAAAAATTTTCATGCCCCCCAAATTTTATGTGGCAAAAAAGTGACCCATAGTTTGCCAACTTGATTTTTAAAAAATGGATTTAAAAAAAAAGGGATATATTACATTAGTGAAAACTGTCAAATATATAGTTTGCTTTCCAAACACTTTCTACTCACCCTCACAAAATGATATTATTTGTCAACTTATCAGTTCTACTACAGTAATATTTGCCATTATTTAAAACCCACATACAATAATCAAGTTACAAATATGACCAGTCAACCTGAAACCACATAGAATTTGTGAATTTTTTGAAGATTTTTATCTCTGATACTTAACATGGCTACCAAGAGTCTGAGAGTTAATCCATTGATTTAAGAGGAAGAAACCAGTGAGATGAATAAAAGCTTTACACATTGAAAGTTTTTCATAACATCTTCATTTGTTGAATCGAAACATCTCTCTATTATAATCCCATCTTCACCTCTGAAAGTGCTGAATACTGCATTTTAAATTGCTATGTCTAAGGCTAAATTTTGTCCATTCTTATCTGGGACAGTGGGAGAGTAACTTTTTACATATGAAGTTTCTTAGAAAGGTAAAATTGCCAAGCTTAATGAGAGTAACTTTTTACATATAAAGTTTCTTAGAAAGGTAAAATTGCCAAGCTTAATATTTTTACTATGCAGAGAATAAATACCAACTATAATTCCTTTTTTCCTTTATTGGTGGTTGCTTCTCTTGCAGTTCTAGAAGGAATACTCCATTACCAAGAGCAGAGCGGAGATTTCATAGTGTAAGAATTTGGATAAGCACAATTTTAAGCTGCTAAACACTGAATCATTTCTCAATTTGTTTCTTTTTTTTAATTTTTGGATTTTGTGCTCTCATCTTTCATTCATATATTTCAAAACAAGTTACCATGGCAAGAAGAAAAGAATTTGATGTTTTTTTGCTCTGAAATTATTATAAACCATAAAATCATACTTAATAGTCAAGGCAACTGAGGTAATTGATTTATAAAAGCAAAATGTTTATTTTGACATACAATTTTGGAGGTATCAGTCCATGATTGGTTGTCTCTATTGTCAGGCTTGTGGGGAGGGAGGCAGTACATCATGGTGAGAGGGCATGTTGGAGTGAAGCTGATCATCTCATGACTAGGAAGTGAAGGATAGAGGAAGGGATTGGCGTCCCACAATCCCCTTCAAGGGTACTCCCAATGACCTAAGATCTTCCATGAGGCTCCACCTCTTGCAGGCTCCACAACCTCCCAGAAGCACCACAGTATGGGAACCAAGTATTTAACACATAAATCTTTGGCGAAAACTTAACATTCAAACTATAGTACCTTTGTAGAGGAGTAGTCTCAGAATTTTATAAACCCTTCAGGGAAATAACAGAGTAAGTCTATGAAGAATACCATTCTTTAATTCCCTTATGTTTCTCCTACTGTGTCACATTTGCTATGAATTTTCACTTTTCTGAGTTTAAAAAAGAAGAAAATAAATCTGTTAAAATCTCTAGGAAGAGTTTTCTCTGTAATATTGAGCTTTCCCTGGTGAATCAGGAGTTTGTATTCATTCCAAAAGGGAATACAAAATCCAAGTGGGCTAAATCACATTAATCTCAAATACCAAATACAAAATATCATAATAAGATTCTTAACCTAAAAGGTAGCCTTATGACCTGAATGCATGACATCATTGATGCCATTCATCCTTTCATCTGTCTTCTTTCATGTTGGAAATGTATTTATAAATTATCATGTGACTCTGCATATCATTTCTATAATTGCTGAGAAGTTTCCCATTGTATGGAATACCACACTTTATTTATTTATTTAAGTACTGAGGGACATTTGGTTTGATTCTAGTTTGAAGCTGTTTATAAATAGGTTTCATTGAATATATTCATAAAAATCTTTGTATGAACATGTTTTCATTTCTCTTGAGTAAATACATAGTAGAGTGACTGGACTTTATGTTAAGCAGATGTTTACCTTTGTAAAAAATTATCAAATTATTTTCCAACATAGCTACGTGCTTCTAAATTCAAGCTATTAATAAATGAGCATTGCTTGTTACTTTAGATTTCTCTAATAAACTTCTTTTGGTATTGATAATAAATGTGTAGTAGTATAAAATTGTGTTTTTTATTTAAATCTCCCGAGTGTCAACAATATTGAGCGTGTTGATTGCATTTTTTTAGATGTGTGAAATCTGTTCATATTTTTAGCTACATTTTGGCTGGGTTATTTGTATAATTTTTGTTAGTTTTAAAGTTTTTTAAAATATATCATGAAGAGCTGGGATGTGGCTCAGTGATAAAGTGCTTGCCTAGCATGTGTGGGACCCTGCCCTGTGTTTAATCCCTAGCACCAAAAAAAAAAAAAAAAAAAGAGAGGAAAAAGAAAAAAAATATATATATATATATATTTCATGGAATATCTTATAGTCTGTGGTCTGTCTTTGAAATCTCTTAATATTTGTGTTACACAACAAAATAAGTTATTTTTTGTAGCTGTAGATGGACACAATTTCTTTATTTTTATTTATTTATTTTTATGTGGTGCTGAAATGCCTCATGCATTGCAAGGCAAATGCTCTACCACTGAGCTACAATCCCAGTCCATAAGTTAATTTTTTTTAATAAAATTCAGTTGATATATATATATATATATATATATATATATATATTTTTTTTCAGTTGATCGATATATATATATATTTTTTACTTTTACAGATTGTACTTTTGCATTATATGTGAAAACTCATGAAACCCAAGGTTAAGCTGATTTTGATGGCACATCCTGTAAACCTGTGACTTGGGAGAATGAAGCAGGAGAATTGTTGCAAGTTCAAGGGAAAATGAGAGAGGAGGATTGCTAGTTCTCAGAAACTTCATGAGACTCTCAGCAACTTAGCAAAACAGTGTCTCAAAATAAAAATGGTCTGGGGATGTAGCTCAGTGGTAAAGTGCTCTTGGGATCATTTCCCAATACCATAGAATAAATAAGTCAATTAATTAATTATTTGATTAATTAGTTAAATAAAACTCAAGGTTAGTAGATTACCTCCTATTTTTTTCTCTTTATAGATTTACTTATTTTATTAAGGCAGATTATCCATTAGCAGTTAAATTTTGTATAAGATATATGTTCAAATTTATTTTATCATGTATTCATATCTTACTGTTTTGACATTTTTTTTTATAATAGTGTTTTCAATCCATTGAACTACATTGCAGCTATTGTCAAAATCAGTTGACTGTATTTGTGTGGATTTATTTTGAGGCATTCTCTTCTTTGTACCCATTGAGCTATTTTTCTACCTTTTTGTCCACAATATAACTATTATAGTTCCATATTAAGTCCTGAAATTGTGTGGTTTGAGTCTTAAAACTATTTTTTTTTTTTTTTTTACAGAATTGTTTTGGCTATAGTAGTAACTCTCTGTATATGTTTGAAGGAGAGTTCATGGAATCAATACATTAAGATAGAGAGGAGGTATATTGTGAAAGATTTAATCTTTCAAATCACAATGAACATATCTTGCTAGGGTTTAAGAACAATTTCCTTTTCTTTCACTTGCAATTTTGGGTTTCAGCATATACACATGTACATATTTTGAAGTTACTGAGATATTTTAAATGATATTCTTTAAATTTGTAACTATTTGTTGCAAGTACATGAGACAATTACTGAATTTTAAAAATATTGACCTTGTATTCTGTGATCTTGCAAAAATTACTATTAGTTTTACAAAACTTTGGTAAATTATTTTGGATTATCTATGTTGAAAACCATGTTTTATTTCATTATTTGAATTTGTGTGTCTTATTTCTTTATCTATTCTTACTGCACTGACTTCAGCTTTGAGGGTCAAGAAAACTACAGGGGATTCTGAAGAACTCTGACATACTGGGATCAGGAAAGCTTGCTACTTATGCGTGGCTATGTCCATGTCCGCAAACATCATGAGAAAGCCGTCATATCTTACCTCTGACAGAACTTGAACCCTCAGAAAAGCAGGCAGTGAAGGCTCAGGAAGACTTATAAACCACCCAAGAATTGAAGGTATTTCTCAGCAAACACTCAAAGAGCTTAAGCAAAACATAGAAGACTTATTGGGTCATGAAATTTCTAAGCTAAGAAATGACTTCAGTTTGCTTTACAAAACAAATAAATCAGATTTTAGAGATTTAGTACAGTCAAGTCATTAAACAAATAGCAAAAAGAACAGTAGCAGCAAAAAGAATAGTAGCAGGACCGCAGAAAACCTTGGGAAAGTATGAATTTGACTTTCTGGGTTTACCACATATTTGTACTTTGCAAACAAAAATAATGAGAAATACAAAGATAGTATAACCTATGTACAGGAAAAGAAAAAAGAGTGGTTAATATAAACTGTTCCTGAGGGGAGTCTAAATGTTAACCTTACTGGAATTGGGCATTAAATCAATTATTATAAGTATCGTTAATAATTAAGCCATCTGTAAATAATTTTAGGAGTATATGATAATTGTATTGTAAAACTAGAGATGATCAAAAAGATAAAATTACAAAGTAGAAGCAACTATATATTTTAGAGTTTAAAAGTACAATAACTGAAATGGATAATTTGAATTTAAAGAATTATTAAGTAACATCTTAGGGACTGGGATTGTGGCTCAGAGATAAGGTACTTGCCTAGCATGTGTGGGGCACTGGATTCGATCCTCAGAACCACATAAAAATAAAGTAAAGATATTATGTTCACCTATAACTAAAAAACAAATATTAAAAAAAGAAGCATCTCAAATCAAAGGACATTCTGCAATCTAACTGGCCAATTAAATCTGTCAGTCTATCAATGTCTGAAAAGAACAACAACAACAAAAAAGAGAACTAAGCAATTCTTTCAGATTCAAAACAATGGCATTAAAGATTCATAATTAAGCTAATTGTGGTGGAGCATACCTGTAATCCCAGCTACCCTGGAAGCTGATACAAGAGGAGTCTGCATTGGAAGTCCACCCTAAGCAATTTAACAAGATATCATCTCAAAACAAACAAACAAACAAACAAACCAAAAAGGGTGGATATGCAGAACTCATACGATAAGAAAAAAATTTTTGAAAATTATTTGATAAGGGACTTACATGCAAAATATATAATCTAATCTAACCAATAAGCAATAAAAAAACCCACATAAAACAAAAAGGATCTTACAGGTAGGTAGCTTTTTAAAGAAAATAAACAAATGTTGAAGATGCTTAACATCTTAGTTATCAGGGAAATGAAATCCAATGTCCCAATGAGGTTCCACACCAACAAGGAGAAGTCTGCATTTTGATTATGACAGACCTATTCACAAGGATGACTTACTAATAGAAACAGTTTACTACTCCAGTTTTAGATATTAATAGACAAGAAATTAGAGGTTAGCCAACATTTTACAAAATTACACAGATAAAGACAAAGAGAAAAATGGAACTTTGAGTGAAAAAAGATAGTTAACACAAGAAATTATGTTTGCATAAGAGAAATACTTTATCAGCAAAGAAAAGATCATTATGAAAAATTAAAATGGTTTACAATTTAAGATATAAATATAAACTAAATGATAAAAATATTTAAAAATATAATAAAAATAGAAAAAAAATGATAGAAATTTGAAATGTCTTATAGACTTAATCTACAAGTACCAAACTTTTCTAAGGATTTCAGAAATGGAAAGGAGATAAAACAATAATAGTGATGGTCATCTGCTTTGATATTGGTTGGAAAACTATCAGAAAATTCATAGAAAAAATATTTCTAGTACTAAAGAGAATTATGTATCTTTGGATTGATAAAAAACTACTAAAGGGAAAAAGGTAAATATGGTAATACTTTCAGATATAGGGGAAAAAAATGAAAGATTGTTTTGAGGTAGTAAGACCTACTAGAGGAAGGGAAACCAGGTTCCTTTTGGCCATCTGAAGACATAAAACTATGCCATGTTTCCAAAATAAATTATTGTTAGATTAATTTATAACAGTATAACTTGGTTGTGGTATTACCAACTAATCAAACTCAGCTATTGCTACTCAGGAGCCTCCCCCACCCATCCACACACCATGTCACACAACTTTCGGTTTGAGATGCTTTAAGAAACCACAACATTGTTTCAAAGGAAGGTTACAGAAATAGAGCTTAATGGGTATTCTAGCAATGCCAGATCTCCAATTACAAATAATATGGCTTTTTCTTCAGTAATCAAAATTTTGCAGTTATCCTTGGAATCAGTAAAAGTTCTAAAACAGAAGTCCTATGAAAAGAGATGGAAATTATTTCTGCAAAAATAGCAGAGTGGGAAAGGCTTTGAGGTAATTGATTTTTAATTTAAAGATCTCACATAAGTATCCAATAGGTGTGAATGCTGAATGAATGTAATCTAATGTAATTTAGTCTGGTAAAAAACAAAACAAAACAAAACTTACCACACATCCTTTTCTGAAGAGGCTGCCTGAGAATATACTCAATTCATAAGAGAAGGGAATTGTGTAAGAAGAAGACTTGGAATTGGCAAATCAGGAAGATTAACTGAGAAGTACATAGAAGGAAAGGTCTGAGAGAGCTCAGAACGGACCTAAACCAGGTTGGTGAAGAAGACATGAGAGATGAGGAGAAGGCTTTAGGCAGAAACTGAACACCATGTGGTGAAAGATGTGATTCCAAATAAGGCTAGTTTTATTTATGTAGTAAACAAATGTATTCATAGTCAAAAGAAAAATAAAGGCCATTTGAAAATCCAAGGGGCATGAAAACTATGCTGGAAATTCCAGGCCATTCATGAAGTAACCTGGAATGTACCATATTTTTTAAGTCAGTTATTGGGTTTAAAGAAGGAGAACACATTTAATCTTGGAAAATTTCTGCTTTCAGTGACATAGGAGTTACATCTCAATGTCCATGAAGAAAGAAGTACACTCAGCACAGTTCTTAAGGTGCAAAAACTGGTATTTCTAAAGTTTTAGCTCATATAATCAATCTACAGATAAAATAAAAACATATTATTTGTAGTTTATATTATAGTACAGATATAAATATTCTTAACAGCAGTTGACAGACTAATGGTTAACAATACTAATGACAAATTAATATTAAAGATGTAATAGAATTTAGGAAATAAAGGATTAGGGAAGGTTGAGAAAAAATTGAAAAAGAGATGGTGAAATAAGTATTCTGATTTTAGAGAGTGTGGAAATTAGAATATCAAAAGTTGATAGAACAAGGAAAATATTTTAAAATATTATTTAATATTAAAGTAGTATAAGAATTATAAATAATAACAATATAAATCATTAGCAATAATACAAATATAAAATTAATTTGGGGAATGGCAGTGGAGGAGATGATCATAATATAATATAAATAATGTATCGTACATTATTTATATTATATCTTACATATATCATATGATATAAAATTGATAAACCAAGAAATAGAAAACTACATAATATGTCATGTAAGTAAATTTATTTAATATAAATTTTTTCAGAAAAAGTGATTGCAAATGGGAAACTATAAGATGATAAATTTAAAACTTTCTACATTAAGTGAGGTGTTTTTTTTTTTTTTTGATATTTCTGTGAAAAATAAAATCAAAGCCCAGAATGAATATAATAGAATTTTGTCCAAGATATGACAAAATAAAACTCTATGAGTCCTTACATAGCATATAAATGTTTGAAAGAATGTAAGAATCCAGGTCATCAACTGTTTTTTTCTGTATACAGTGTTGCTGTTTGGAGAGTTATTCACCTTCTTTGATAAAATATAAGATGTATTGCCTGCAGATAAATAATAATTTCAGATGTCAATAGAGATTTATATAACTAAAGGATAATTGATGGAAGACTTGATGTTAAAATGTGGAAGTTGTATGATTAATTTTATATTTCTAATAAGATGTGGTGTTGGATATTTACATTTGTTTTAACACTGTTTTCAAAAGGCTTGTGCTACGTGTTTACAACTACTCACCTCCTTTTATCTTTTCATTGTGTGAAATGCAGAGTTTTATATAAATATTGTGACTTCATGTATCATCAATTGCTACCTGTCTTCAACAAATGAGTTAACAAATGTCTAATTCCTGGGCTAAACTTTATTATACAATTGCATTAATAGTACAAAAGATTGAAAATAGCCAATAAGCCTTTCATTTCCAGGAAATAACTCCCTGAAACTCTGCATTTCAAAACTGCGTCATCTCTGGCTCTGAAAATACATTTACTTCTTCAAATTAATCCCAGAACAATTTCTCGGCTTTGAACACATTGAAGGTGCCTTATCTTCCTTCACATTTCAGCTGGATGGCTGCTGCCTTCCTTTAAAAATATCCTTGAGTCATTTGATTCTTAAGTTGCTCACAAATCTCAATTTTTCATGGTTGTTGCTCTATCTCCTTACTTTTTACAAAAGAGGAAATGAGTCTGCAAACTGGTAATGGATGGAATTTAAAAGGATAAAAGGGTTGGTTGGGTTTGGATTGTTCAGAAAAGGTCTGATAAGTTCCCTTCAAGTTGAAGGCCACTAAATGTCCAATACCATCAAATCATGTAACTGTGTTGAAACCAATACATTTATAGCACAACTCTGGTTCAGAGTGGGACCAATTTAACAGGGAAGACTTGAATCCTTTGTAGTGGGTTTGACATTCAAGATTTTGCCTGCTCAAGGCAGGAACTATAACCAAATGTGGAAAGGCCTGCACATTAAACTGCTTTAGAAACTCAGTTTAAACATAGAATTCAGTTCATTTTTAGTTTTTGACAGGAACTCAAGTTTAATATTTTTTTCTAATAGTTCACCTGATTACTTTTTTTATTTCAAAATCTTCTACTTGAGAAAGCGAATAGTAGAGGATATTTGTAAATCTCTTAAATTGAACATGAAGTTTAGGTTAATGTTTTGTTTAGCACTTATTTAATCCTGAAAAGTTTACATAACAATGTTTTAATGAGCTCCTATTTCCTATTATTTCAGCAAAACTTTATTAAAAATACTTAGATGCTTGAAATCTTTTTTGCAATGACTCTTCAAATCAGTTTAGCTTGACAAGCATAGAAGCACATAGCTTAACAATAGTAGTGAAGAAAAGGCTGATGGAGGCTCTGGGCTGCTTTCCCTTCTTGAGTGGGCACAGAGCCCCAGCATGCTGGTTCAATAAATCCCCCTTCTGCCAATTGCATGAGTGGTCACTTGGTGGTCTCTTTCTCCGACATTTCGCGGGATCCTTACATTTGGTGCGTTGGCCGGGAAAAGCGCATTGCTGGACAAGGAGACCTCCAATGGACTCCTTTAGGGGGTGAGTAAGGCGCCTCTTCCTCTTCTTCTTCCTCCTTCTCTTCTCCTTCTTGTTCTCCTTCTTGTTTTTCCTTTGCGATCGCTTAGAGCTTTTTGGTTTTTGGCTCAATGGAGAGCGTAAGTTCTCAGAGCTTTTTGGTTCAGGTTTGGTCTTTGGCTTGGATTGGTTTGGTTGGGTTGGCAGTGTGGCCGTCAGTGGAGAGTGTAAATTCTCCCTGGCAGTGGTGACAGACGTGTCCTAATCCACAGGCCACCCCTCTTAAGGGACGCCTTAGAGGATTCGGGGGGGGGGGGAAGTGCCCCCAGTTGGTAGAGGGACAAGAGTGCCCTCGTTTGTACTCTGCTGCCAACCCGTTTGGTTTCGCCGGCAATTCTTTCTCTCAGATTGGATTCACAGTCTGTCTTTAATCTTTGCCTCTGAACTTGTGTTAACCGTTACTGTTTGTCCTTGTCTCTGTGTCACGTTTGTATTGTCCCTGTCTCTGCCTGAGTAACTCCCAGTATGGGACAAAGCCATTCCACGCCTCTGTCCCTGAAGCCTTTCCTGGTCCCTGCCTCCACTCCGACCCCTTCCCCCAAGATCCTATCACTCAATCCTTCTGCTCCTCCCCCTTTTCCCTCCATTCTCCTTGAGTCACAAGATTGTAGATCTTGGGGTTGTGAACGACCGGGAGCTGCATGATGATCTTTGTGTGTCATTTTGTCTGTGTCTCTGTTAAGTGTAATGACATTGTTTTACTTTTGACCGATGCAGAGTCCCAAATTCCAAATGGCCTTAGATGTGTGGAAGTAACTTTAGCTAAATTTTAACCTAATGCTTCTCCTGTGAGGGACCAAAAGTCAATAGAACCGCCAGCTTTTCTGTTCTCACCTTTTACACCTCTCTTAGCTATGTTTTAAAGAACTTTGATAAACTTTACCCCCCTTTGTTAAGCGAGATTAGGGAAGCAGTGTTTTCTTTTCTTCCCATAGTTGGCTTGAGCACGCCCACTGCAGAGGGAAATGCCTGGGGTCTAAAAACTTTGATATCTCGCTTAAACTTTTCTCAAACTCAAACAACTGCAAGCAGAAGATGAGCTTTTTGGGAAGCTGACTACAGAAAAGTTAGGAGATGTGAGAAATGCCTAGTGCCTGGGGTCAGACCAAGCCAGAGGAACTAATCCTGTAAGTAAAAGGGATACTGAGGATTCCCAGCAGCTGCCAGAGCCATTTTTGCTTTGGGGAATTTCCTCATTCTTCCCTGCACTGTAAGGATTTCTCCATCTCTGTCCACTTAAAAAGAAGGGACACTGAATGTAGTAAAGTCAGTCACACTGAGACCCTTGATTTTACACCTATAGTTGCCCCTCTGTGAAAACATCTGGTCCACTCATGGGGAAATCTATGATGCCACTGATAGGAGTCATAATTAAATGGAAGTTAAAAATCTGGAGAGATTTTTCTCTTATCTGGTCTCTCTATTTTAAAGGTTATTACAGATTGTTTCTTGGGGATGATCTTGGCTAAATGTGTATCTAAAAGATGATTTTTTATTGTAACAATCTGGTATCTGAATGGGTTTCTAAATCATTGCACTATCTTGCAGTTAAAAGTTGGGTTTAAGCAATTGTTTAGTTTGATTTCAGATAGTTCATGCTAGAAAACTTAAATACTTAGGGTAAAAAAAAAATTAGAAAGTTTCAATTTTGAACTGGGTAGCCTGAGAAAATTTCACTAGGTATTCCAGTGCATTAACTTGGGCGAAGATAATAAATTATGATACAATGTCTGTTCCCCTCAGTGTGTAAGATTCAAGGAAAAAAAAGGGGTGCTAAATTAAAATGTTGGTCTGGCTTATTGAAATGACATTAATTAGCAACAGTCTTGGAAATTTTTAAGGCTTGATTTTGGATATACATGATAAAACTTAATACTACTTTAGGAACTTCAGAACAAAGGAAGCAGCTTAATGATCCTGAGGAAATTTCCTCTGATGGTGGCCTTTATATTATCAGAAAAAGATCCTATTTTCAGTTTTGTGTGGGCAAATGTTTCTAATGTAAAGAGATATAAAGATATAAAATTTTGAAAATTACATCTTAAACCTAGAAATTATGACTTATAGCTAAAATGCCTTAGGCATGAGGTTTCTGCTCAGAATTCCAGTTTTCCCAGTTCCTTCCAGACCTCAGCCAGGACTTAAGCTGATATGCAAATAGAAGAAGCCTGGGGCTCAACAGAGGGCAGATTTCAGGCCCAAGAAAAAAAAAAAAAAAAAAAGAGTTAAAGTGTCTTTTTACCTGAACTCAAACTAGACCCCAACCAAAAAGTAAATTATATGGTATTTATTAATTACTGGCCAGTCATCTTTTTTTTAGGACTCTTGCTTTTTCTTAGATTCTGTATTTTTTTTTTTTTTTTTTTTTTTTTTTTTTTTAGCTCATGATTTTGGTCCTACAGACCTAGGTTAATGTTTTTCTGATCAACTGTGGAGTTTTTAAACATTGCAATGGAGATTTCACCTGAAAAACTACTAGGGTGTTACACTTGTGTTATTTGTTGTATGTCGGTATGTCTGTATGTGTGTATGTCCATATATCCTGCAGTGATATGACAATTGACAGATGAGGAGCACTCATAAAAAAAATTTAAAAATGGATCCAAATATCTTTGATTCACGTGATTCAAATGGTTCAATTTAAATTGGGTAAACAGATAAAAGTAAAGATGTCTTTAAAATTAAGCTTATAAGTTTTTCTAGATGTTCAAAAAGACCCTAATAAAATAATGATGTCTATAAAATAATCTGCTTAAATTCAGAAATTTACAGATATTGTTTTAAAGTGTGAACAAAAGGAGGTTAACAGATGAAAAAAAAAAACTAGAAAGTTTTAGATATGGATTTAATAGAGGGAAAATGTGTTTCTGGATAAGAGAGTCTATGTGATTAAGTAATTAAGAGGGTTTAAGTAAGTGATTAAAAAAGGCCTGTGTAAGTTGGTTATATGTATAAGTTTGAGCAAGTAATCTTAAAAAAAATTAAAGATTATACAACTATGGTTAAACAACAGCTGTTATTTTTCAATATTGTAATGTTGTTTCTTTAAAAGCTAAACTTGGTCAATATAAAAACATCAATGTAATTATGGTGCTATTAATGTGTTCATATCTTCCAGGTATACAAGTCTGTAAGGTAGAAGCTTCAAAAGAACATTATATCAAGCTGGTGTTCTAAAGTTGTATGGTAATTTTAGGCTTAAAAGAAAAACATGTTGGAGATTTATTCATATCATTTGTGTTCTACAACTGGACTTGTTATCAATAAGATATGTACGGTTCCATGTTACTTTCTACTCTGAGATACAATTTAGGTATTTTTAAGTTAATGAGAGCCTAATCTGTGTGAAGGTTTTATTGCAAAACACAAAAGTACATTACTACTTTTCTACAAGAGGTTAAAAGCTTTCAGCCTTTAATTCATGTTTTAAATGTGATATTATGTTGTGTTAGCTAATGTTCATGTAAACTTGAACAACAATTTATGTAAACTTTGTAAAATGATCAGCTTCAGAACTATAGTACTTGAGATTTATAAAGAGCCTTGCCTTACTTGAGATAAGGCTCTGTCCCATCTCACTACATGTGAAAGTGGCTATAAAAAAAGTAAGCCAGATTTCAGTAGTTAAAGTTGTGTCCAAAAGTAGGTTTTTGCCAAGATTACTAGGATCTCAAATAGGGAATTATGATGTATAACCCTGCCAGAATTCAAGGTAGCTATTATGTAAGTTAAATATGTTTTTACCCTAGTTAGTTTTGTTTTGTTGTTTGCTTATAGATGGTTTAAGGATTGCCTGTTAATGTTTTAAAGAGGTACTGCTTTAAGAACTCACAACCTGGGTCAACTTAAGATAAGGAGTTATCACCTACAGGATAGAGAGATAGACATTAAAGCCCAGTGCTCTTAATAGAAGGCTGTTAACTTATTTGCTGGATGTTTAAGATTAAGTTTTAAAATAAAAAATTTGGCTCTTGCCCTCTGAGTCAGTCTGAATCAGGGAATAGGGGACTTCTCCAAAGGGCTCTGCAACTCTAGGCCACATAACCTCCTGAGCAGGGAGATTAATGAGACCAGTGGAGGGCAGAAAGCCGATCGGTGCATTTGCTGTAAAGAGGAGGGTCATTAGAAAGGGGAGACATCCCTGAATCTTCCGAGGGAAGCCACATGGTCAAGCAAGGCCTGGACCCATCCTAAGGTAAATGACACTAGCAGAACTGAGAAGCTGCAATGAAGTTCCCGGAGGACTCCCAGGGAAACTCAGCTGACTGTTGACAATAGATAAGAACAAAAGTCAGTTTGACTTGCTTCATCTTAAACACTTAGCAAAGATAGTTAAAGCCAAAGCACAGCTGGTCCTAGACATTTTAAATGATAATAATAGTTAAATGTAACTTCCAAAAATAAGTAAACTAGAGGCTACAAAAGAGATTCTCAGACAGGAATGCCTGATAACTATTAAAAGGAACTGCCAGAGTAGTTTTTAGTTTAAGGCCCACAGATATTCCTAACCTACACAGGTAGGCTTGGTGTTTGCTAGTATGGTTATCCAGCCCTAAGTAGCAAAATTAAAGGTTTCTCTATTAGACATAGGTCATACTAGTAAAAAGGACATCTGTAAACCTAAATGTTAGTTGTTGTGTTTACATCCCTGACATTTCTGGCAAGGTGACAAATATCCTTAAAGATTTACATGCTTAGATAGAAGCCATGTCCTCAGCAACTTTGTCGTGGAAACAATATCTTAGCTTCTGGTTCTTGGTACTTCCTGGTGGAAAATATTGTTAGTCTCTGTCTTGGCCATTATACTCATTGGCATATTCCTGTGCTGTGACATTTATTGCTGCATCAATGTGGTTCCAGTAAATTAATGAATTCTTGTTTCTCTTATAGACCACCTATCCCTCGAATGGCCCTCCAGCCTAATACTTCTCAATTGGACTTTTATCATGGACCACTCGATAGACCCGATTATTAAAGGGGGACTCCAAACTGCTTGCCCCACACCGTCCCTTTTCAGCCTGAAGAAGCCAGAAAGATTCTCTTCGCCCCCCCTTCCTTACAGCAGTGAGGAGTTCCCAAATTAGAGGGGGGAATAAAGCCAGATTTTAAGTTAGGTAGTCAGTGTAGTTAGATAAATCGGGGTCTAATACCGAGTGAAATCTAAAATGGAGGCCATGCTGAAAATGATTCCAGGGAACGCAAAACAACTCATGAAATATAAAACCCTTCAATAATTGTGATGCATTACTTTTAAGATTAAAAGTAGTCAGAAAAAGGAGTGGGGAATGTAAGGGTAAAAGAAATTGAAGTTAAAGCATAAAAGTTAAAGGGTAAAAGACCGGGTGTTGTAAAGTTTCTAAGCTGCAAGGTCTGAGTTAAATTTCTGTAGCTGTTAAGACAATGCTTGGAACTGCCCAGTAATAAGGGCTCTGTGTGGTCGCACATAGGCATTGCAGGGCCTGGACCAATTAGTTTAAATGTAACCCCCTCCTTAGGAATGACCTATCACTCCAGCCTGACCTGTTCCCGCCAATGAATGAACCAATCATGTTTAGGAGTTGTTATTCAATTTTCTCGTGCCTAATGATGATTTGTTCTGATGTATACAAAGCCCTCCGCCCTCCCCAAAAAGTGTACTTAAGCAGTGCTCAGCCGCTGCTCAGGGCTCTGGGCTGCTTTCCCTTCTTGAGTGGGCACGGAGCCCCAGCATGCTGGTTCAATAAATCCCCCTTATGCCAAAAAAAAAAAAAAAAAAAAAAAAAAAGAAAGAAAAGGCTGATGGACCATTTTCTGAGCCTTCACCTTGATCAAGAGAGATGGTTGAGCACTATCAAGAATCAAAATGTCAAATTCAAGAGTCTGCAAACTTAGTCCCTTTCTGAAATACAAATGTTGAAAAGATAACTCTTGCTTAACATGTGTAAAAGTTTTAGAGAGTATATTTAATCAGAGAGTGATTCACGGACCAGGCAGTACCAGGCAGTACCAGATTGCAAGAGGTTGGAGTTCCACTCAGGGGGGCATGTGGTGGGAACTTTTATAAGGTATTCATTGCAGCAAGACAAAAGGAATATTTGATTGGTTGAAGTGGAAAGTCCCTAGTTAGAGATTAGTTGGCAGTTTCCAATTGGCTAAGCTCAACTTTTGTTTTCCTGTGTTATGATTTCCAATTCTGACTTGGGTTTTTTGGCTTACATAGGAACTTGGGTTGCTCCACAGGAACTCTCCTAGCTCAGTAAGATGGATGGGTCTCCCTCTCCCCAAGGATCTTAATCAAGGGAATAGAATTTGATCAGGAAGAACAAACTATTAGCATTTTTCATCACCTCCTGTGTTGCAGAGACAGGTATGGCTGAGAGATTGAGGGTTCCTTCCTCCACCCAGGCCTATTTACAGAATAGAACTCTGTCCCAGTTATGATAGACTGGGAATATAGTTCCTCAAACACTCTTGTCCCAGATTGCTCATAAAGCTGAGCTTCTGTACTTGGGGAAGCAGAGGTAAGCTAAAAAGACAAGAGTGGGATGTTTGTAATGTAAAGATTTTACTCCCACACTCAGATATGTAGAAATTATTCAAACATTTTGCCTAGGGGAAGAGGCATGCCAGAAGAACAGAGATGTTTCCCCAAAAGAACTGATTGAAACAATAGAAGTTTTAGTGCTAAGCAATTAAGCTTGCATCTATGACAACAATAAGCTAGGCCAGCAAGTTTAACAGAGAAAACCCAAGGAAAATACAGAGCCTGCAGAAGCCAGAACAAGCCTGGCTTTTAAAAAAAAAAAGTGGTCCAGTGAAAGATTACAGATTTTATTAGGAGAGATGGCAGAGCAGCTTATGTACAGAGGGCAGTCCTAAACAATACACCAGTTAACCAGAAATTAGTGGATTCTAATAGCTGTGTGTGAGACCAAAAAGAAGCAGTCATTTTAACAGGAAGATCAGGGAAAGCAGTGGTACAGAAGAGCCCTTCCAGGACCACTGGTGTCAAGTTGGATGGGTGCATATACAGGATTAACTCTAAGGAATAACACTATATGCTTCATATGGTGGTGGGCAGGGGGAATAGACTTTGCTACAATAATTCAGGCAACTGGCTAAAAAAGGAAACAACAAAAACAAGTCCCAAAGATATCAGGGACCAGGTTTGCTACGATATTTCACCTGGGCAGTTTTCAACAAAAACTTATGGGAAATGCATAGAAACTGAAATGTGCAGTGAAACTCAGTGGGAAGGGTAGAAGCCAATTGAAGCTACATTTGAGAGGGATCAGATACTGGATATAAGAGAAAAACTCTTCAAAACAGCCATTATAAATACATCTGAAGAACAAAATGAAATGATGCATAAAGAAATACAGGGATATATTGATGATAGTCCACCAAATGAAATTTATGGACATAGAAACTAAAATTACAAATAAAAAGAAAATGGTAATTCTGGAGCTAAATACTCAAGAGCCAAAACAATGTCATTTGAGGGGCCCAATACTGAACTAACAAGAATGAATGAGCAAAACTGAAGATAGATCAACTGAGATTGTGGATGCAGAAAAAAGAATGAATAAAAATGAAAGGACTTTCAGAAATGTGGAACACGCCTCACATGTGTAATGAAAGCACCAGAAAGAAAGGAGAAGGGAAAATGAGCACAAAATATATTCATAGAAATAATGGCAGAAACTTCTTGAATGTGATGAAAACATGAATGTAAATGTTCAAGAAAACAAACTCCAAAGAGAATAAATGTACAAAACCCGTATCCAGACCCATCATGATAAAAATGCTCAAAGCAAAAACAAAATATTTTTTTAAAGAGAAGAGAGAGAGAGAGAGAGAGAGAGAGAGAGAGAGATTTTTAATATTTATTTTTCAGTGGACACAGCATCTTTATTTTTATGTGTGCTGAGGATCGAACCCAGCGCCCTGAGCATGCCAGGCGAGTGCGTTACCACTTGAGCCACATTCCCAGCCCAGCAAAAACAAAATATTAAAAGAAGCATAAGAAAAATGAATCGTAGCATATAAGGTTTGTCAATTTTTAGAGTGGTTGTAATAAATGACCACAAACCATGTAGCATAAAACAACAAGAATTGATTGTTTCATTTCTTGGGAGTCCAAACAACGAAACAAAAGTGTTGGAAGAGCCCTTATCCCTCTAAAATCATTAGAAAGCAATCCTTGTTGCTTCCAGCTGCTAGTGTTTGTGCAATCCTGGTGTTCCTTGGCTTGAAGATGCATCGCTCTGATTATGGCCTCCATCCTCACCTGGCCATCTTTTTATTGGTTATTTCATCTCCTCTTATGAGGATTTCAGTCATATTTGATCATGATCTCTCTGTACTCTAGTATGACCTTATTTTAACTAATTATCTTCAATGACCTTATTTTCAAGTGAGGTCACAGTCTAAAGTACAAAGGATTAGGAGGACCTATCATTGGAGTGTGCATGTGAGAGCAACAGTTCAAACCTCTAACATAAGGGAATAACAGCCTGGACCAAGAAATCACTACAAAGAAAAACAATTGGCCAAAATGTCTTATGAATATAAATGTAAGAATTCTCTAAAAACTACTAGTCAAATGAATGTAGCAGCATATGTAAAAGATTATACAATTGGGATTAATCCCAGGGATACAAGGTTGATTGAACACCTAAAATTCTATCAACCATAGCAGCATAATAAAGAACAAAAAAACAGAGAGCTTCCAATCACTCCTGCAAGGTAGGCGGGCCTGCGACCCACCGGCAGAAGAGGAGCAGCCGCCTGCTGAGAGGCTGAGCCGCCCCCTCCCCCTGCGCCAGCATAGTAGAGGGAACTGGGACCAAACACAGAGCAGGCCCAGTGGCCTGCTGAGGGGCAGAGCCGCCCCCCACCCCCCTCGCCTGCCAGGTAGGGGAAGGGTGACCACCGACAGAAAAGGCCCAGTGGCCCGTGGCGGGACAGAGCTTCCAATCACTCCTGCAAGGTGGGCGGGCCTGCGACCCACCTGCAGAAGAGGAGCAGCCGCCTGCTGAGAGGCAGAGCCGACCCCTCCCCCTGCGCCGGCAAGGTAGAGGGAACTGTGACCATGCACAGAGCAGGCCCAGCGGCCTGCTGAGGGGCAGAGCCGCCCCACACCCCCGCGCCTGCCAGGTAGGGGAACTGTGACCACCGACAGAAAAGGCCCAGTGGCCCGCGGCGGGACAGAGCTTCCAATCACTCCTGCAAGGTAGGCGGGCCTGCGACCCACCGGCAGAAGAGGAGCAGCGGCCTGCTGAGAGGCAGAGCCGCCCCCTCCCCCCCGTGCCTGCAAGGTAGTCGGAACTGAGACCACCATCAGAACAGGTCAGACCTGCAACCGAGAGACAGAACAGGCCCAGTGGCCTGAGGAAGGGTAGAGCCGCCCCCCCCCCACGCCTGCAAAGTAGGCGGACCTGCGACCCACTGGCAGTACAGCCCCAGAGGCCTGCAGAGGGGCAGTGCCGCTGCCTGCGCCTGCAAAGTAGGCAGAAATGCGACCACCGACAGAACAAGCCTAGCGGCCCGCAGAGGGACAGAGCCGCCGCCCGCGCCTGCAAGGTCGGCGGACCTGCTACCGACTGGCAGAGCAGGCCCAGCGGCCTGCCGGCGTGGTAGGCACATTGCCCCAATTGGCGGAGGGGCAGAGCCGCCGCCCGCGCCTGCGAGGGAGACTTTTCAACTATACAAGACCAATATAAATATATAGGGGGAAAATTCAATAGCACAACAGTTTCACCAAGAAGAAAGGAACGCGAACAGTATGAAGAGACAAGGAAAGAAAGGACCACAAGCATTGCAGGTCAACTCAACTTTAGAAGAGGTAATAGCTGCAGCTGATGGAATGTCAGATAAAGAATTCAGGATATACATGCTTCAGATGATCTGCAGTCTCAAGGAAGACATCAGACAGCAAAATCAGACAATGAAAGATCACTTCAACAATGAATTACATAAACAAATCCAAGAAGCAAAACATCAACTATACAGGGAAATAGAGGTTATAAAAAACAAACAAACAGAAATCCTAGAAATGCAGGAAGCAATAAGCCAACTTAAAAACTCAATTGAGAATACTACCAGCAGAGTAGAACACTTAGAAGACAGAACATCAGACAATGAACATAAAGTATTTCAACTTGAAAAGAACATAGACAGCTCAGCAAGACTGTTAAGAAACCATGAGCAGAACATCCAAGAAATATGGGATAACATCAAGAGACCAAATTTAAGAGTCATTGGGATACAGGAAGGAACAGAGTTTCAAACCAAAGGAATGAGCAATCTATTCAATGAAATAATTCGAGAAAACTTCCCAGACTTGAAGAATGAGACAGAACCCCAAATCCTAGAAGCCTACAGGACGCCGAATGTGCAAAATCATAAGAGACCCACACCTAGACACATTATAATGAAGATGCCCAACATACAGAATAAGGAGAGAATTTTAAAAGCTACAAGAGAAAGGAAGCAGATCACATTTAGGGGTAAGCCAATCAGGATAACAGCTGATCTTTCAACATAGACTCTGAAAGCTAGAAGATCCTGGAATAACATATTTCAAACACTGAAAGAAAATGGGTTCCAACCAAGAATTGTGTTTCCAGCGAAATTAAGCTTCAGGATGGAAGATGAAATTAAAACCTTCCACGATAAACAAAAGTTAAAAGAATTTGCAGCTAGAAAACCATCTCTTCAAAACATCCTTGGCAAAACATTACAGGAAGAGGAAATGGAAAATAACAATGAAAACCAACAGTGGGAGGTAGGACACTAAAGGGGGTAAAATAATCAAAGTGGAAAACAAACCATGTTTAGTAACATAAATAAACAAATATGGCTGGAAGAACAACCCATATCTCAATAATAACCCTAAATGTTAATGGCTTAAACTCACCAATCAAGAGACACAGGCTAGTAGAATGGATCACAAAACAAGACCCAACAATATGCTGCCTACAGGAGACGCATTTGATAGGAAAAGACATACATAGGCTGAAGGTGAAAGGTTGGGAAAAATCATATCACTCATATGGACTTTGGAAACAAGCAGGAGTATCCATACTCATATCAAATAAAATAGATTTTAAGCCAAAGTTAATCAAAAGGGATAAAGAGGGACACTACATACTGCTCAAGGGAACCATACACCAACAAGACATAACAATCATAAATATATATGCCCCAAACAATGGTGCAGCTATGTTCATCAAACAAACTCTTCTCAAGTTCAAGAGTCTAATAGACCACCATACAATAATCATGGGAGACTTCAACACACCTCTATCACCACTGGACAGATCTTCCAAACAAAAGTTGAATAAGGAAACTATAGAACTCAATAACACAATTAATAACCTAGACTTAATTGACATATATAGAATATACCACCCAACATCAAGCAGTTACACTTTTTTCTCAGCAGCACATGGATCCTTCTCAAAAATAGATCATATATTATGTCACAGGGAAACTCTTAGACAATACAAAGGAGTAGAGATAATACCATGCATCCTATCTGATCATAATGGAATGGAACTGAAAATCAACGATAAAAGAAGGAAGGAAAAAGAATACATCACTTGGAGAATGAACAATAGGTTACTGAATGATCAATGGGTTATAGAAGACATCAAGGAGGAAATTAAAAAATTCTTAGAGATTAATGAAAACACAGACACAACATATCGGAATCTATGGGACACATTGAAAGCAGTTCTAAGAGGAAAATTCATTGCTTGGAGTTCATTCCTTAAAAAAAGAAAAAACCAACAAATAAATGATCTCATACTTCATCTCAAAATCCTAGAAAAAGAAGAACAAAACAACAGCAAAAGAAGTAGAAGGCAAGAAATAATTAAAATCAGAGCTGAAATTAATGAAATCGAAACAAAAGAAACAATTGAAAAAATTGACAAAACTAAAAGTTGGTTCTTTGAAAAAATAAACAAAATCGACAGACCCTTAGCCATGCTAGCGAAGAGAAGAAGAGAGAGAACTCCAATCACTAACATACGGGATGAAAGAGGCAATATCACAACAGACACTTCAGAAATACAGAAGATAATCAAAAATTATTTTGAATCCTTATACTCCAATAAATTAGAAGATAGTGAAGGCATAGATAAATTTCTGAAGTCATATGATCTGCCCAGATTGAGACAGGAGGATATAGACAACCTAAACAGACCAATATCAATTGAGGAAATAGAAGAAACCATCAAAAGACTACCAACTAAGAAAAGCCCAGGACCGGATGGGTATACAGCAGAGTTTTACAAAACCTTTAAAGAGGAACTAATACCAATACTTTTCAAGCTACTTCAGGAAATAGAAAAAGAGGGAGAACTTCCAAATTCATTCTACGAGGCCAACATCACCCTGATACCTAAACCAGACAAAGACACTTCAAAGAAAGAAAACTACAGACCAATATCTCTAATGAACCTAGATGCAAAAATCCTCAATAAAATTCTGGCCACTCGGATACAAAAACATATCAAAAAAATTGTGCACCATGACCAAGTAGGATTCATCCCTGGGATGCAAGGCTGGTTCAATATACGGAAATCAATAAATGTTATTCACCACATCAATAGACTTAAAAATAAGAACCATATGATCATCTCGATAGATGCGGAAAAAGCATTCGACAAAGTACAGCATCCCTTTATGTTCAAAACTCTAGAAAAACTAGGGATAACAGGAACATACCTCAATATTGTAAAAGCAATCTATGCTAAGCCTCAGGCTAGCATCATTCTGAATGGAGAAAAATTGAAGGCATTCCCTCTAAAATCTGGAACAAGACAGGGATGCCCTCTCTCACCACTTCTGTTCAACATAGTTCTCGAAACACTGGCCAGAGCAATTAGACAGACGAAAGAAATTAAAGGCATCAAAATAGGAAAAGAAGAACTTAAATTATCACTATTTGCAGATGACATGATTCTATACCTAGCAGACCCAAAAGGGTCTACAAAGAAACTATTAGAGCTAATAAATGAATTCAGCAAAGTCGCAGGATATAAAATCAACACGCATAAATCAAAGGCATTCCTGTATATCAGCGACAAATCCTCTGAAATGGAAATGAGGACAACCACTCCATTCACAATATCTTCAAAAAAAATAAAATACTTGGGAATCAACCTAACAAAAGAGGTGAAAGACTTATACAATGAAAACTACAGAACCCTAAAGAGAGAAATAGAAGATCTTAGAAGATGGAAAAATATACCCTGTTCATGGATAGGCAGAACTAACATCATCAAAATGGCGATATTACCAAAAGTTCTCTATACGTTTAATGCAATGCCAATCAAAATCCCAACGGCATTTCATATAGAAATAGATAAAGCAATCATGAAATTCATATGGAAAAATAAAAGACCCAGAATAGCAAAAACAATGCTAAGCAGGAAGTGTGAATCAGGCGGTATAGCGATACCAGACTTCAAACTATATTACAGAGCAATAGTAACAAAAACAGCATGGTACTGGTACCAAAACAGGCGGGTGGACCAATGGTACAGAATAGAGGACACAGAAACCAATCCACAAAACTACAACTATCTTATATTTGATAAAGGGTCTAAAAGCATGCAATGGAGGAAGGATAGCATCTTCAACAAATGGTGCTGGGAAAACTGGAAATCCATATGCAACAAAATGAAACTGAATCCCTTTCTCTCGCCATGCACAAAAGTTAATTCAAAATGGATCAAGGAGCTTGATATCAAATCAGAGACGCGCCGTCTGATAGAAGAAAAAGTTGGCTACGATCTACAGTCGGTGGGGTCGGGCTCCAAATTCCTCAATAGGACACCCATAGCACAAAAGTTAATAACTAGAATCAACAAATGGGACTTACTCAAACTAAAAAGTTTTTTCTCAGCAAAAGATACAATAAGAGAGGTAAATAGAGAGCCTACATCCTGGGAACAAATCTTTACTCCTCACACTTCAGATAGAGCCCTAATATCCAGAGTATACAAAGAGCTCAAAAAATTAGACAATAAGAGAACAAACAACCCAATCAACAAATGGGCCAAGGACCTGAACAGACACTTCTCAGAGGAGGACATACAATCAATCAACAAGTACATGAAAAAATGCTCACCATCTCTAGCAGTCAGAGAAATGCAAATCAAAACCACCCTAAGATACCATCTCACTCCAGTTAGATTGGCAGCCATTATGAAGTCAAACAACAACAAGTGCTGGCGAGGATGTGGGGAAAAGGGTACACTTGTACATTGCTGGTGGGACTGCAAATTGGTGCAGCCAATTTGGAAAGCAGTATGGAGATTTCTTGGAAAGCTGGGAATGGAGCCACCATTTGACCCAGCTATTCCCCTTCTCGGTCTATTCCCTAAAGACCTAAATAGGAGCATGCTACAGGGACACTGCTACATCGATGTTCATAGCAGCACAATTCACAATAGCTAGACTGTGGAACCAACCTAGATGCCCTTCAATGGATGAATGGATAAAAAAAATGTGGCATTTATACACAATGGAGTATTACTCTGCATTAAAAAATGACAAAATCATAGAATTTACAGGGAAATGGATGGCATTAGAGCAGATTATGCTAAGTGAAGCTAGCCAATCCCTAAAAAACAAATGCCAAATGTCTTCTTTGATATAAGGAGAGTAACTAAGAACAGAGTAGGGTCGAAGAGCATGAGAAGAAGATTAACATTAAACAGGGATGAGAGGTGGGAGGGAAAGGGAGAGAGAAGGGAAAATGCATGGAAATGGAAGGAGACCCTCAGAGTTATACAAAAGTACATACAAGAGGAAGTGAGGGGAAGGGGAAAAATAATACAAGGGGGACAAACGAATGTCAGTAGAGGGGGCAGAGAGAGAAGAGGGGAGGGGAGGGGAGGGGAGGGGGGATAGCAGAGGATAGGAAAGACAGCAGAATACAACAGACACTAGTATGGCAATATGTAAATCAATGGATGTGTAACTGATGTGATTCTGCAATCTGTATATGGGGTAAAAATGGGAGCTCATAACCCACTTGAATCAAATTGTGAAATATGATATATCAAGAACTATGTAATGTTTTGAACAGCCAACAATAAAAAATTAAAAAAAAAAAAAAAAAGAACAAAAAAACATAAAATTATATTAATGCAAAAAAACTGGCAAAATTGAATATTTTTTTGTGTGATAAAAATTTCAACAAATCACAAGTAGAAGTAAATCCTCCAGTTGATAACAGGTAGTTCCTCAAACAATGGTACATAAAGTTGTCATAAGACTCAGAAATTCCACTCCTACACATGTGCCAAAAAGAAATGAATATATACGTTGATAAAAAAGCTTTTATACAAATATTTACAGAATCATTATTCATTATAGCAGAAATACCATAATTTCCCTAAATTTGAGAAATAACTCAAGTGTCCATCAAATTATAAATATATAAATAAAAATGTGCTATACAATGCAACATGTTATTCAGCAATATAAAGAAATGAAGTATTCATGCATGATACTTAAAACATATAGACATTGAAAAATATTGTGCTAAATAAATGAAGCCAGTTGCAAAATATCATATATTATTATTCCCTATTTATTTATTTATACCAAGGATTGAACCCAGAGATGCTTAATCACTGAGCCACATCCCCAGCCTTTTTAAAAATAATTTTTTTATTTGAGGCAGGTTCTTGCTAAGTTGCTTAGGGCCTAATTTGCTGATGCTGGCTTTGAATTTGCCAGCTTCCTGTCTTAGCTTTTTGAGTTTCTGGGATTAGAGCGCCCACTTATTTAATTAATTAATTTTGTGGTAGCACTAGAGATCAAATCCAGGGCCTTGCACATGCTAGACATGTGCACTACCATGGAGCTACATCTCAACACCTTTTGTTATATTTTCAGTCAAGTCTCACTAAGTTTCCCATGCTGGCCTTGAACTTGTAATCCTCCTGTCTCATCCTTCTGAGTAGCTTTATGATTCTTTTTATACACAATGTTTAGAAAAGTCTATAGAGACAGGAAGCAAGTGGATTAGTGTTTTCCTAGGAGTATAATGGAGATTGGGAAAAGTAAAGCATGACTGCTTATAAAAACTGTTTTAAAGATAATATTTTATAATATTACAAAATCGATTGGGTAATTGTTGTCCAAGTTTGTGTTTACACTATAAATTATTCAATTGAGCACTTAAGTACATTGTTTATTAGGTACATTATCTCAATTAAAATATTATTTAAAAATCCCATAAATCAACATGTTTCACACTAGAAGATAATTGGCATCAGCCAAAAGTAATAGCAAAAGAATATTTCTATGAGCTTTTATAACTTGCATAACATACATGTCATAGCCCACAGGAGAACATTAAATCTGGTATTTGTTAATGAGCTACTCAGCCCTAACCAAATAGAGATGTTTCTATAGGGAATTTAACTATGTTTTGAAATGTTTATCTGATATTAAAAGGAGCTAAAACAATTTTTAAAATCTCAAGAAATCTAAATTCTCAAAACTTAAAAGTACCATGAGTACCTTCAACTCTATTAAACTAATTACTCATAAGATAAGTTCATCTTTACAATACTTTCAATTATATCTCAAGTACATAAGGAATCATTAGTTTTAAAAGTCCCTGGTAGCTTTGGATATTTTTGCTGAGTATTTAAAAATATGTGGAAAAATCTACAAAAACAACTACTACACATATATGGCATGCATTATTTCCTATTTGAAAAAATTGTGTCTATTTTCATAAAAATTCAGAGGTTCTCTGCTCATTTGGCATTTTCCCCAAAAGTCACACAGGTCAGCACATATAACTCCCACAACTTCTCTACTTTAAATAGAGATGCTATGAATAATAGATTTATTATTATTTGGATCATTTCTCATCTTATTGAAAGGATAAAAATCTCAAGGGAAAGCAACTTCCTAAAATATTATCTATTATAAATTTTCTTATGTTTAAAAAGTCCATTTTAGCATCAACTAATATTTTTATCAGCTTGCCTTACTGAAGAAGAAAAATGTTAAGTTTTAGCATGTATTTTCTCTTATACTGAATTCTTTAAAAGTAATTTCCTATTGTAATAGTTGCTTTCATCTAAAGAATTCAACATTTTGGAAATACTGCATTAAAATTTTCTTGTTTTCTGATGACATTGTAGTTAGAAATTTTAATACTTTAATTTTCATGAACTCTAAACTATGTTGGTAACTAATCATAATTGAGTGTACTGTTTATCCTTTGACTCATTTCAATACAATTATTTTTGATTTCTGATTTAGGCAGGCTATGGTTTGGATATGGTTTGTGTGCTCCAAGGGCTCATGTGATTAGAAACTTGGACCCCAGGATGATGGTACTGAATCTCTAGGAGGTGGGATTCAGGGACAGGGGGTACAGCTCAATTGTAGAGCACTTGCCTTGTGTCAATAAGGCCTGTTATTGTTCATATTTGTAATGATTCCCTAAAGCACTCGTGTTAAAACTTGGCCCTCAATAAAGCGATGTTCAGAGGTAAAATATTTAGGAAATGATTGGATCACAAGGCTTCTAACCTTATTATTGTATTAATCCATTTGATGGATTAATTTTGGGCGAGAATATTGGGGATTGAACCTAGACATGATTAATCACTGAGCCACATCTCCAGCCCTTTTTTTTTTTTTACTTTTTTTTTTTAACTTTGAGACAGGATCGCACTAAGTTGTTTAGGGCCTTTCTAAGTTACTGAGACTGGACTCAAACTTTCAATGACATTTCAAGTATATAAGGAATCAGTGAGTTTTAAAAATCCCCTGGTAGCTTTGGATATTTTTGCTGAGTATTTAAAAATATGTGGAAAAATCTCCAAAAAAACTACTACACATATATGGCATGCATGTCCTCCTGCCTCAGACTCTGGATTTGCTGGAATTACAGGCATGCAGCAACATGACTGGCTTGATTGGTTAATAGTTTGAATGGACTACTGGGTGATGACTGTGTGCAGGTGGGACAATGTTGGAAGAAGTAAGTCATTGCGTATGACCTTTAGAATTATATCTGTCCCAGGACCCTTCCTGTCTCCTTCTCCCTCTGCTTCCTGGCTGTCCTGAACTGAACAGCTTTTCTATGCTGTGCCTTTTCTCCATGATGTTCTGCCTCAAATGAGGCCCAGAGCCACGGAGTTATTCAGCTGTGGACTGAACCTCTGAAACCATGAGTCCAAAATAAACTTTTCCTTCTCTAAGTTACTCTTGTCAGGTATTTTGGAAATAGCAATGAAAAGCTGACTAAAACAGATTTCCAGCACTGCAAAAAGAAAAGGGAAAAAAAGTGATGGAATGTGGTGGTGGATAATTGGGTCACTGGGGTGTGAGGTAGTTCATTTAATCAGTTGGAAATTCTTGTGAGAGGATTGTTATATATGGAGCAAGTCTGGTCCCTTTCACTCTATCTTTGCTTCCTGATTTGAAATGTAGTCACTCCCCCACATATGTTTCTTCATCTGCTATGGGGTCTTTATAGTTTGAAGTCTGAATCTTCAGAACGATAAGCTAACTCAAACTAAATAAACCTTTCTTCTTCACAAGTGTATCAGGTATTTTGTTATACTGACAAAAAAGATGATTAATAGCAGGTGGAGACAAACAGTATTAGAGAGTGGAACTGACTTTCCAGCAATACAGTGCATACATCTTATTGTTCCATATATTGAACCAATATTTACCATTCTGATATATTCACATGTATGCACAACTACACACACACACACACACACACACACACACACTCCTTTGTTATTATCTTGAGTCATACAAATGAAGTTCAATTCCTCTTTCTCATAGGGCTTCAAGTATTAAACCTAGAAGATGGCAGAGAGGATCTAGATAGCAACCCTTGACTTCTCCTCAGCCCAGAAATAAAGCAACAAAAGAATAGCTGACCAGAGAGGTAGGTGACAGAGTAAATACTGTGAAACTCAGTACTAGACAGATTGAGGCTTGGAAGGTCTATAATTTGGGTACTGAAGCAGAAAATGAGGACAGAATTTCTTGACCCAGAACACTGATCTGGGTAGAGTCACAGGGGAGGGTAATGAAGGGAGAAAGTTGAGAAAGGTGGGGAGACAAAGCCCACAAGCTTTTCTCCTTCACCATAGTTGGAAACAAAGGCCAACCAAGTTAAACTTGGAAAGGAGCATCAAAGACAGTGAAGGAAATCACACAATTCAGATCAAATTGCTTGGCAGAAACCTACAGGGCAGGACAGCCATTTTGTAAGCACCACACTTAGTCAGTTCCTATAGGAATTAGACCAGAAACACAACAGCTTGAAGAAAATATAGGCTCAACACTCCAGCATAGTGGAATAGGACCTGATTTCCTCAATAAGACTCCTAGAGCTCAGGAAATAAAATCAGGAATCATTAAGTGGGATGGCATCAAATTAAAAACCTTCTGCACAGCAAAGGAAACAATTAAGCACATGAAGAGAGAGTCCCTACAGAATTGGAGAAGATCTTTGCCAACTACTCCTCTGACAAGGTATTGATTTCCAGAATACATAAAGAACTCAAAAAAATTAACACCAAAAAGCAATAATAGCACAATAAATGAACAAATAAACTAAAGAGATATTGCTCAAAAGAGGAAATACAAATGGCCAAGAAATACACAAAGAGATGTTAATAAACTTAGCATTTAGAAAAAGGCCAAATTAAAAGTATACTGAGGTTTTATCTCATTCCACTTAGAATGGCAATCATCAAGAACACAATAATTGCTGATGAGGTACACTCATACATTTTTAGCAGTATGGAGATTCCTCAAAAGACTATAAATAGAACTACCATATGACCCAGCTACCTTAGTATTTATAAAAAAAAACAATAAAATCAGCATTATAGTGATTTATGCATTCCAATGTTTATAGCAATGAAATTCACAAAAGTCAAGTTATAGAACCAGTGTCTGTCAATATACAAATGGATAAAGAAAATGTGGCATATATACACAGTTTTAGCCAGCCACAAAGAAAAATAAAATTATGTCATTTGCTAGAAATTGAATGGAACTAGAGTACATCATGCTAAGTGAAATAAGCCAAATTGAGAAAATCAGAGGTTAAATATTTTCACTCATATACAGAAGCTAGAGAGAAATAAGGCATTTAAAAATGAGGGACCTTATGAAAATAAAAAGGAGAGCAGTGGAGTAGAGGAAGGAGATCAAGCGGGATGGAGGAGAGGAAGAATATGGAAAATATTGGGTATTCAAATGAAGCAAATGATTGTATGCATTTGTGAATCTCATTATTATGTACAACTGAAATGTACTAATGAAAACATTTTTTTAAAAACTTCAAATATTGGGCCTGGGGTTGTGGCTCAGCTGTAGAGCGCTTGCCTAGTACGTGTAACCCCATGGGTTCGATCCTCAGCACCACAGAAAAATAAATAAAATAAAGGTATTGTGTCCAACTACAACTAAAAAAATAATATTAAAAAAACTTCAAATATTGGATTATGATTATTTTATTCCTGATTTTTCTATCTCAATATTTAATCTCAGGTTTTTAAAACACAATTCTTTTGATATGAATCTTATTTTAGGCTTCTCCAAGACAGGAGCTTATTCAGGTGACCCCTTGACACTCCAGGGAGGTGGTGCAGCAGAGATGCAGGAAGATAAGAAGATCCAATCATGTGTGTTAATGCTTAGGTTATTCCTCTGGGAACTAAGTCTGATGCTGGCCTCTGAAATAACATGTGGAACATGCCTCAGGGCTTTCTGGCTATATGTATTAGTCAGCTTTTTGTTCCTGAGACTGAAATACCAGATAGTAACAACTTAGAAGAGAAAAACTTTACTTGGTCTCATGTTTTTTTGATGTTTAGTCCATGGTCAGTCTGCTCCTTTGTTTTAAGGCTGAAGTAAAGCAGAACATCCTGGCAGAACGGTGTGGCTAAGTAAAAATTGTTCAGTTCGTGGCAGTTGTTTGAAGCAGAGAAAGAGAGACCACAGGAGGACCCAGAGACATAATAAAAGAGGTATGCCCCCAGTGACTCACTTTCTCTTGCCACACCCCACTTACCTATAGTTACCACCCAGTAATCCATTTACATTATTAATTCATTAAATGGATCAATTCATTCATTAGGTTACAGCTCTCATAATCTAGTCATTTCACCCTCTGCATTAACAGGTGCTAAACCTTAGCACCAGAGCATGGGGAGTCTGGGATATTTACCAACTCCCATATGCTGAGTGTGCCCAAGGTGTTGTTAACCTCTCACTGCAGGTACCCCTCATGGGTGACCTAGAATGTTTCTGTGGTGCTCAGGGAAGCTCTGATTCTTGAGACAGCCCCTGAGATTTAAGGGTGGTTAACTTTTCAAGAAAATTCTGCTTTTAATGAATGTAGGTGGATTTAGGGGATATGAGTCAGAATATCAATGTTGTTTGTTTCAGCACAGTTTTGAGTGCAATTGGCATATGAATCATTTTATATTCTTCGTAAAGTAGGGCGGGGGCTGTGGCTCAGAGACAGAGTGCTCGCCTACTATGCATGAGGCACTGGGTTTGATCCTCAGCACCATAAGAATAAAGTAAAGATATTGGGTCCACCTAAAACTAAAAAATAAAAAAAAAGATATTTAAAAAAAAATACAAACTCTTCGTAAAGTACCATTCTACATATGACATCACAGTCAGAAGTCCTTGAACCAAGCTAAATTTCACCTCCTTTATTTAAGGTACAATGTGTATCACTTTCTTGCAGGGACATTTTAATGGAACTTTTGTCTTCATGTGAGCTGAAAATGTCTTCTGTTATGCTTTGTGAGTCAAGTGAAAAATCTACCTTCATCTTAATAAGTTATACATATATGTGGATGTATGTTATGAGCATATGTGTAGACACATTTAAACTCATCTGGAAACAGACAAATCTGAAGCTTCCTGATATTTTGTGTGAATATATGCTTATTTACATTGGATATCAGAGGTTTTTCCTAATAAAACAGTGTGCATCATTTTCCCCACACACTATCTTCCTTTTAGTATCTTGGGTTTAATTCTGATAACTGATGTCCTCAGCCTTTGTATTAATCACACCACTTCAGCCCAACGTATTCTTCCTTTGTCTGCCTTCTCAATCTGCTTGGTTCATTATAGGCTGACTGACTAGTTAAGAGCATATGCTGCTATAAGGTGTTAGTGTTAGATAACAGCTTAAAGTATCACTCCTCCTCTCAGATAATGACTTAAAAATAGCATTTAATTAAGAAGAGTAGCTTGCGAAAATTTGGGTAATATTGCAGGAGCGATTAGGAAGATTTTGCTAATATGTTAGTAATTTCTGTTTCTTAAATTACACAATTTCCATGTATGTTCAGAAATAGTGTAGATCGTTTCAAAAAAGTTAGAAAAACTACTCTTTCAAACATCTTCTAGGACACCTTAAACCATTTTGCATGAAGATTGAAGGTGAGCTGCACTTGCCAAGATAAACAGAAGTGAATACCAGGGAAAATGAGATGTACAGGATCAAAATTGTAATGGGGTTTTCTTTTTTATTTTAACAATGAAAATTTATCTCTCAGATATTCACTTGCCTTGGAAATCCTGATAATTGACAGTAATGCAATGAGCAAGGAAAACATGACTAAAAGATAACTTTAAAGGATATATTTCTTAAAAGTTTTATCAGGAGAAATGCTAATGTGAAATTTCACTTTTGTGACAACTGAACTGGAAGGATCAGATACTTTTAATATTTCTCTTTTTCTAAGCTTATAGAACAGATTTGGAGAAAATATGTTAAAGTAACCTGACAGCAGGCTGAGATTTGTAATTTTATCCTAAAAAGAAGTCATCACAGGATGTGTAGCTTACGTTGGTAGAACAACTCAAACAAGATGTATTTATACTCCTCAAATACCCACTGACATGTAGGTTATCAGAGTTGACCAGATGTTCAATATTTGGTAATTATTCATTGACAAGATTAATTTATTATGAAACCACTATTTAATTAGATGTTTAGAAAACAATTACTATTCACCAGATTCTTAATGGTAGCCACATCAAGTGATTATATTCAATTTCATAATTCTATGCATCTGAAACAAACTTTTATAACATCTATAAACTTACATACAGTTGATCTAGCTCAAAATGCATGGTGGTTTCAAAGATCTATTTTGCTAAATACTCTTTTTTTTCTTCTTTCTTTTTATTTGTTCTAATCAGCTGTACATGATGGTAGAATGCATTTTGATATATCTAAGTGGAGTATAACTTCTCATTCTGCTAGTTGTACATGATGTAGAATTACACTGGTTGTGTAATCATATATGGACCTAGGCTAATAATGTCTGATTCATTCCACTGTCTTTCCCAACTTCATATTTCCTCCATTCCCTTGACTCCCCTCTATCTAATCCAAAGTACCTCTATTCTTCTCTAGCACCACCCATCCATCTCATTTATTGATTCTTGATTTTACTTGTGCTTTAGAGGTCTTATTAAGGAAGTCAGTTCCTAAGCTGACATTGTGAATTAGCATCTGTGCATCAAAGAAAACATTTGGCCTTTGGTTCTTTGGAATTGGCTTATTTTGCTTAGCATGATATTCTCCAGCTACATCCATTTACCTGCATAGTAATAATTTCACTCTTCTGTAAGGATCAGTAATATTCCATTGTATATATGTACATTTTTTTTCCATTCATCTGTTGAAGGGCACTGAGGCGTGTTCCATAGTTTAGCTATTGTGAATTGAGCTGCTATGAACATTGATGTGGCTGCATCACTATAGTATGTTGATTTTAAGTCCTTTGAGTATATGCTAAGGATAGCTGGGTCAAATGGTGGTTCCATTCCAAGTTTTCTGAGGAATCTCCATACTGTTTTTCATAGTGGTTGGACCCATTGGCAATGTATGAGTGTAGATTTTCCCCCACATCCTCTCTGTCGCCAACATTTATTGTTGCTTGTATTTTTGATAATTGCCATTCTGACTGGAGTGAGATGAAATATCAGTGTACTTTTGATTTGCATTTCTGTAACTGCTAGAGATGTTGAACTTTTTTTTAATATATTTGTTGACCATTTGTATTTCTTCTGTGAAGTATCTGTTCAGATCTTTAGCCCATTTATTGATTGGGTTATTTGTTGTTTTAGTGTTGAGATTTTTGAGTTCTTTATATATATCCTGGAGATTAATGCTCTAACTGAGGGGCATGTGGTAAAGATTTTTTCCCATTCTGTAGGCTCTCTTTTCATGTTATTGATTGTTTCCTTTTCTGTGAAGAAGCTTTTTAGTTTGACTCCATCTCATTTATTGATTCTTGATTGTACTTGTGCTTTAGAGGTCTTGTTAAAGAAGTCAGTTCCTAAGCTGACATGGTGAAGATTTGGGCCTACTTTTTATTTTATTTTATTTTTTTTAATTAGGAGCAGGATCTCTATTCTAGTGCCTATGTTCTTGATCCACTTTGAGTTGAACTTTGTACAGGGTGAGAGATAGAGGTTTAATTTCATTGTGCTACATATGGATTTCCAATTTTCCCAGTATCATTTGTTAAAGAGGCTATCTTTTCTCCAATGAATGTTTATGGTGCCTTTGTCTAGTATGAGATAACTGTATTTATGTGGGTTTGTTTCTGTGTTTTCTATTCTATACCATTGGTCTATGTGTCTCTTTTAGTGCCAATACCATGTCATTTTTGTTACTATGGCTCTGTAGTATAATTTAAGGTCTGGCGTTGTGATGCCTCTTATTTCACTTTTCTTTCTGAGGTTTTCTTTGGCTATTCTGGGTCTCTTATTTTTCCAAATGAATTTCATGATTGCTTTTTCTATTTCTATGAAGAATTTCATTGTGATTTTAATAAGAATTGCATTAAATCTCTATAATGCTTTTAGTAGTATGGCCATTTTGACAATGTTAATTCTGCCTATCCAAGAGCGTGGGATATCTTTACATCTTCTAGGGTCTTCTTCAATTTCTTTCTTTAGTTTTCTATAGTTTTCATTGTAAAAGTCTTTCACCTCTTTTGTTAGATGATTCCCCATTTTTTTTAGGCTAAAGAGTATTTTGCTAAATATTCTTTAAAAACATTATGTCTGTTCTTGTAGTATATAAATTCTTTTTTTTTAGGGCAAAGGCATTTTTATTTTTACTTTTTTTAGTTATACATTACAATCTAATCTATTTTGGTATATTTATACAAACATGGAACATATTTAATTAGGATCCCAGTCTTGTGGATGAACACTATGTTGAGATTCAGTGTAATGTGTTCATATATGTACATAGGAAAGTTATATCAGATTCATTCCATTGTCTTTCCTATGGCCATCATCCTCCCTTCCCTTCAAATAAATACTTTTTGGATTTGATTTGCTTATATTCTATTTGTAAATATATTTTTATGTACAATCATAGATAGTCTAAAATTTTCTTATACTATCATTTTTTGATGTCAATGTTATGTGAAGAAATTGGATCAGATGTTAATTTAATGGAGACGTGTTACTTTTCCAAAAACTTAGCCTCCAAATCATAAGAAAGTCATGTTAGTCCATTGGCTTAGTTATTTTTCTAGATAATTTATACCATTTTCATATTTCAGACTTAAATACAGAAGCATTAATTTACATGTGTGAATCTCACATCCAGTAGAATTGCTGAATGTTCTATTATCTCTTAAAACAAATTTTCTTGGATTTCACATGAGTTATAAATATGGAGACTCTTGTCTCTTTCTAGTTTTAAAAACTTTAAATTCTTTCTCATCTTATTATTAAGATCTTTTATGCAATATGGGATAGAGGTGGAAGTAGAAAGATTTGACTTATATCTGGCTCTACTAAGAAGTTTTCTAAAACTTCATTATCAATTCTAATGTTTTCAGTCTATTTTGAGAAATCTGATTTCAGCATAAGTTAAGGCTTGGAAATAAGTTTTTGCCATCATTACTGTTGATATAAGAAGAGATAAACATATTAATGAAATGAATTACATAGTTCAGAGACAACTCCTTGTATAACAGTATATTGATAGATTAAAAGTTCACAGGGAAATATTGAATGGACTACATAATAGATGGCTGTGGAACAAAGGGATTTCCAGGTAGAACATAAACTTTTAGATCTCAACTTCATGCAATTTGCACAAAACCAACTCCAAGTAGATAATATAAATGAATATGAAAAAAAAAGAAAGAAAAAGGAAACTTTAATTCTACCAGAGAAAATATTCTTATTACCTCAGGATAGAAAACAATATCTTTAGCTAGCAAAGCATACACACACACACACACACACACACACACACACACGTACAATAAAATGTAAAGGACAAAACAGATAAAACTACTTCAGATCTTCCATATAAAGAAAGATACCAGGAATAATAATTTATAAAATATATTTAAAAGTGTATTTATATAAAAATTTATGTATATATACACACATATAAATATAAATGTATAGTATATCCAGCAGACAAAGATTAGTATTCAAAATATTTAACACTCCTCATGTCAGTGAGAAGGAAATAGTGAAAAAGAAAAACAATGGGTATAAACATAGGTAATATGATCAATAAGGTCAAAACATTCTCAGATTCTTGGTAATTAGGGAAATTATAACCCCAAAAGACATCACTTTTGACCACTCACAGTGGCAAGATAGCAATCTGAAAACATCTGATACTGTTGAAGATATTGGTTAAACAAATTTCCTCCAATTGTTGATGAGAGCATTAGGATAAAAATCTTCCTGGAAGGTGTTTTGATGGAATCTTTTAAATCTGATTCATTCAATTATATCCTATGGTCTAGCAAGTCTATGATTCAATCTCTATAAATTTGTATATGCACAATGAGATTTATACTAGAATGATCTGTGCAACATTGCTTATAAAAACAACAATGTAAACAGAAACAACTGAATGTTTTTTTGTAGAAGAATGGATAAATGTGGAGGGAAAACTTCCTGTAGCTTCTGAATTGGCACTAGGCTCACAGCAGGAAACAGGAGCTAGATGCTGCCTTTGTAACAGGTGTCTTCCTAGAGGATTGTTCAGAAGTTAAACCATGCTCACTTCTGACACTCTGTTGTTATGTGGCTCATCCACCCATTCCTTTCTCCCATCTCCTATGAGGAGACTGCTGGCTGGGGGCAAAGGAGGCCTTGGGGGGTCATAGGAAATGCATTGTCTTTGGTGAGAGGTTACTGGCGTGGATCAGCAAGTTCTGGAGAAGTCTATAAACAGGGTACCTGAGGGAGGGGAGAGCTGATATAAGGCAGCAGAGTTTCTTTGTGTCATGGAAAGAAGGAAGCTGAGAGCAACAGCAAGACAGACTTGAGAGATATTTTAGAAACTCACACAAGAAGAGGACCTGAGTGAAATAAGCCAGGCACAGAAAGACAAATAGCATCTGTTGTCAATTACATGTGGAATTCAAATATGTTGCCCAGGGAAACAGAGTATAAAGGTGCTCACTAGAAACCAGGGAAAAGGAGAGGAGTGGGGGATGAAGGAAGAGAAGATGTTGGTCAAAGAGTACAAAGTTCCAACTCAGCTGGAGGAACTGAGTGATCTACTTCACTGCATGATGACCACAGTTAACATTTAGGTATTACACAATTGTTTAAACAGATGTTTTAACATTCTCACTAGAAAAAAATGATACATTGGTGAGGTGATAATTAGTGTTAATTAATTTGATTGGATTAGATTGATTGAGTCTTCTTATAATGTATACATAGACCAAAATATCACAGTATACCTTATAAATATACACAATTATTTGTCAATTAAAGTAAAATTTTTAAAGTACCAATTAAATCACAGATGGGGGGGGGCAAAAGAGTAGAAAAGGGATAGAGATAGAGAGGGAAGGGGGGGAATGAACACATGTAGTCATCAGAAATTTGTGGGGGTGCTCTGCCAAAGGCAGAATTTGAAGGGCCTAGAAGGGGAAGAAACCAGGACCTGAGGAGAGAGGAAGGCACTTTAAGCTTTTGCTGGGGATGGGAAGGACTGAAAATTAAACTTCATATTATATTAAAATTTGAAACTGAATTTCAATGTGTGAAATTGACCTGCAAATTATGGGATATGTGGGGCATGGCATTAAGTAATAGGAAAGGAGATTTCATATCTTATTTGAAAATAGTGTAAGAAAATCAAAAGTGTTTCATGTTGTACAGGGAATAAGAGCCACTAAATAAAGTAGCACACTCATGCACAAGCAAATGTGCTCACATACCTGGGCAAACACTCACGTTCACACCCTTGCAAATATACACATTTAAGCATATGACAATGGAATCCTGCATAGCAGTTGAAAGGACTGTGGTGCCTCCTCATAACAACTGGTAAAGCTTGATTAACATGTTGTTTAGTGTCAGGAAAAGGCTGCAGAATGAGGCAAATAGTACACTACCACTTAAAACACAAACATTAAAACACATACACACACAAAGTGATACTATCGAGTGTGTTTGTGAGTGTGTGCATAAGTGTGGGAAAAGGACTGGTTGTACAGACACCAAATTCATGATAATCTGTCTCAGTGAAGGAAGAGACTGGGTAGGATCAGAGTAGTCAAATGGGTATGTGATTAGTTA